>NW_025999853.1:31935533-31987867 GCF_001458135.2 Marmota marmota marmota | reverse complement strand
GAGGGGAGGGGAGGGGAGGGGGGATAGTAGAGGATAGGAAAGGCAGCAGAATACAACAGACACTAGTATGGCAATATGTAAATCAATGGATGTGTAACTGATGTGATTCTGCAATCTGTATATGGGGTAAAAATGGGAGTTCATAACCCACTTGAATCAAAGTGTGAAATATGATATATCAAGAACTATGTAATGTTTTGAACAACCAACAATAAAAAATTTTTAAAAAATAAAATAAAATGGAATACCAGTTTAAAAAAAAAAAAAAAGGTAGATGTGTATATACCAAACTATAAAGAAGACTATGACATGTTAGGTGGAAAAAGCAAATGACAGCATTACATATAAAATACTTTTTGTTTTCACATTTTTCTGTGTTTTCCATGCATACATATTCCTTTTATACTTATTTTATTTCCAAAAGTCTTAGAAGTCTCTCTTCCCAAGTCTTTTTTTCTTTTCAACTTTTTAACAAAATTCCTAGCTTGAATACCTGTAGTAACTATATGGATGCAAACACCTCCAATAACCTCTCCATAATTATTCCTTTAAAACACCTAACAAAAGCCAATCCATCTAATCAGTAGACTTTCAGTCATTTGTCAAGAGTTCCAAGAGCATTTTCTGCAAATGTGAAAAGCTGCAGCCCTTTGGAGGGCTAGGGCAAGGTTGCTTTGATAGAACCAGTAAGATTGGGCTGGGGTTGTAGCTCAGAGGTAGAGCGCTTGCCTAGCATATGTGAGACACTAGGTTCAATTCTCAGCACCACGTATAAATAAATAAATTAAATAAAGGTCCATTGACAACTAAATGAAAAAATTAAAAAACAAAGATTAGCCCAAGAGACTACTCTTTCAGTTTCAGAAATTTTAAGGAGGGCTTTCCTAATTGTATCTATTCCAATACATTGTAATTATTTGTTCTCATGAACCAATTCTCTTAAGGAGAGAGACTGCATTTTATTAATTTATCCAGTTTTAATTCCAGGTAGATGTTTAATAACTTTTATTGCACTGAGCCAATACTATCAACTCAATTATCTAGATGAACAAATAAAATACGAAACAGCAGATAAGCGAACTTTATGTTTATGGGATACACACTGAAATTAGCATTGAATACTGAGAGACACATTATAGAAATTTGCAATATTAAAAACAAAAATCAAACCTCCTCAGGAAGTTTCTACTTCAAAAACTGTTACCAATTTTCTCATCTTATTTCCTTTTAGCAATTCATTCATCCCTAGGTATTATACTTAGAATACATCAATGAGCAAAATGAACAAAAAACAAAATACTACTCTCATAGAAATTATATTCTAGGAGAGAAAGACAAAGAATATACAAATTAGTAAATTATATGAGAAAATAATAAGTGCAGTCAGGTGCTGCAGTGCACAGCTGTAATTCCAGCTACTCAGGAGACAGAGACAGGAGGATCAAGTTTGGGGCCAGCCTAGACATGTTATTGAAACCTCTCAAAATAAAATAAGCTGGGCACTGTGGCACACACCTATAATCCTAGTAGCTTGGGAGGTTGAGACAGGAGGATTGCAAGTTCAAAGCCAGCTTCAGGAAAAATAAGCCACTAACAACTCAGTTGAAACTCTGTCTCTAAATAAAATACAAAATAGGGCTGGGGATGTGGCTCAGTGATCAAGTGCCCCTTAGTTCAATCCCCAGTACTCCAAAACAAACAAACATACATACATACATAAATACCAAAAGTGGTTGGTAGTGTAGCTCAGTAACAGAGCACTTGCCTATGCCTAATATATTTAAGGCGCTGGGTTAAATCTAGCATGACAAAAAAAGAAGGAAGAAAGAGGTGAAGGAAGAAAAGTAAAGAAGGGGGGTGGGGAGCAGGCTAAAACAAACCAGAGATAAAAGGATTATAATTTTAAATAGAAATGGTCATGGTGGATCATTGAAAAGGTGACATCTGATCAAAGACTTGAAATAAGGGAAATTTTTTCAATTCAGAGGGAATTGCCAGTGCAGAAGTACTAAGGCGGGAGTATAACTTGTAGGTTTGAGGAATATCAAGGGAGAAATGTAACCAGAACATTGTAAGCTAAGAGAAGAGCAGAAGATGTGTTGACAGTAACTACAATGGGAGAAGAGTAGAAATTGGAAGTTCAGCTAAAACGCTATTGCACTACTCCAGAAAAAAACAATGTATTAACAGCATGAAGATGAGTACAATAAAGATACTGAAGAGTAGTAGAATTCTTCATGTATTTTGAAGATTTTATGAAGGATAGACTCAGAGTATGAAAGAAAAAGGAATTGAGAATGAACATGAGTTTTGGTTTGAATGACTAGAAGGACTAACGGTTATAAAATGGCATAGGGAAGGCTGCTTTTTCTTTAAAGGGATAAGGCTGAGGACATGGATTAGAAATTTAGTTTAGGGAGTAAGTTTGAAACATCTATTCCACATTCAACTGGATATTTTGAGCAAACAGTTGGATATAAGAGTTGGGAGCTCAGAAAAAAAGTGTCTAAAGATAAAAATCTGGGAGTTGTTATATTGAGATAAAAATTTGGGAGTTGGCATTTAAAGCCATAGACTAGATTAGATCATGTGGAGAATGGACAGCAAAGGATGGATTTCAGAACTTCTTAGGTTTATGTATCTCACCTTAACATTTAACCCATTTTTGCTGAATTTATCAAAAAAAATTCAGTTAAACAGATTAGATATAAATGGAAATAAATTAGTATACAAATACTAAAAAAGACATTTGAAGAAAGTACTATGGGAGCTCAGAGAAAAGCAAAATGCTTAGGGAAAATGCACTGTATGGAAGTTCACAACTACCAAGTAACTGATATTTTAGAATACAGAACTGTAACCAACATTTAATACCAAAACATAAGTCTGGCAATGTATCTCTATTCTCAAGTGCTTTGTGGAATCATTCATAAAAAGCAAAGTGCACCTATCCTATTGTATTAAACAAGAAAAAAATGGTTATTACTCTTCCATCCACACTGTGGTATTTATTACTTTTCCATCCACACAGTAGCATTTAGAATGGGGAGAATTTTAAGTATCAAACTACAGAGATTTATCAATGGGTGCTTCATCTTGATTAATCCTATTGGTTCTCAAAGATTTCTTTTCAATTCAAAGTTCTCTCTCCACTTCAGGGAAGTTTTCTTCAGTTTCTTTGGTCACTTATTTCTTCCTTTCCCTGTTGTCTTCTTTCTTGCTGGAATTTTTATTAAGCATATGTTGGGCCTCCATGTTTCTGGGTTTCAGTTTGATATTTCCTGATCTCATTTATTTGTATTTTTGTGTACTACATCCTAAAGCAACTATTTCCTAGATCACCAACTTGTCCAATTACCAACTTGAGACCATTCAATTTCTCAGTCCATCCACTTTTTTTTTCTTAAACTAAAACTCTTAATTCCCTGTTTAAACATTAGTCTGTCTATTCTTGTTTCATGTTTGCAGTATTCTTTTGAGACTTAGTACACAGTCAGATTTTCTTTTAAGTAGCTACTGCTCAGTGCTCTTCTGTCCAGGAAATCCCATTTCCTCTGAAGTCATTTTCGTTCCTTTGTCTTGACTCTTCCCCTTTATGCTGTTTTCCACAAGTGTCTAGTGATCCTTAGTGTCCATTTATATTTACAAATGAATATCTGCAGATAAGCCTACCAGGTGTTTCTCTAGCAAGATTGTACTCTTCTATTTTTAGGTATCAATGGGAAAGGACTGTTGGATTATTATAAATGAATTAATTTCTCCTTGGTCATCTTTCATTTTAATGTTTTTTTAATAAATATTCAGGCTTTGATACTTTTAAGCGTGTGTACCTGATGTAAAGACAGTCAGCTGGGTGCAGTGCCACACACCTGTAATCACAGAGGCTCAGGAGGTTGAGGCAGAAGGATCTCAAGTTCAAAGTAGTCTCAACAACTTATTGAAGCCCTAGGCAACTTGATGAGACTCTGTCTCAAAATAAAAAATAAAAAGGGGTGGGGATGTGTCTCAGTGGTTAAGCACCCCTGGGTTCAATTCCTCGTACCCAAAAAAGACTTTTAGTCAGTCATGTACATTTCAGTGGTATGCTCCCCATGTTCCACAATACATGACTAAGCAGGAAATGTTTTTATTAGGTTTTTTTCATTTATTAAGGGGAAACAGATATAGTACATCCATGTAGCACATAGGTGAGCAAACTGTTTTTATAAAGGGCCAGATAATAAACAGATTTTACTTTAGACTGCAGGCCTCAGGATCTCTACTCCAACTACTTACCTCTGCTGTTGTAGCATGAAAGTAGCCATAGCTAACATGTAAACAAATGAGCCTGAGAAACTATATTTATAAAAACAGTAGTAAAGCACATTTTGGTCATCCTGCTGTAATGTTTCAGATTAGAATTGTAGGTATAAGCTATATCTGCTGGCATTCTAAAGGAATCTTTCCTGGTGAGTCTAACACTTGCCATCACACTTTTTCTCCTTTTAGTTCCTTTATGTATATGCCTAAACCCTAAAGGTAGCTTCTTCCTTTACTCACAATATGTCTATTTTCTTTATTGTTTTTCCTGAAGCAGCATGTCCCTGTACGTTTTGATCTTAGCTTCTGAATTGTTCTCCATAGGACTTTCTTCTTATTATTATTGTCTTTGAACGATTTTTTTCCCCCAGACTTTTTTGTTCTCTTAAAGTCTAGCCAGGCTACATAAGGAATTGGGCACACAAAATCACTTTTATTGTACCTTTGTGACTCCGGATACAAGAAGTACAGTTAGGACAAGGTCATATTTTGATTCTCCAGTAACAGGAGAGAATCTCATACAATATCACTCCCCATAACTTGCAGAAATGGTAGCATATATTAGGAATGATTTATTTTTATATGAAAAATATATGAATTTAAATTATTTTTGTTGACAGAATACAAATAATACAGCAGAGTAAAGTCCCAGAATGAAGAGGGAAGTGTTGAGAGCACATTTAATTTTTAAAGACATGAATGTATTATATTCTTAGTGGTGGACATGTGATAAAAGTCCAATAAAATGTTAGGCACCAAATGCCAGACAGATGTTTCACAAACGATTTTTTTAAGCAAGGGTTTGATTTTACAGTAAAATCGTAAGAGGATATCTGATTTGCTGTAATTATAAGCACATTATATTTTATCAACAGATCATTCTCAAAAGTTTTACATAAACAAAATAGTATTGAAACCACATATATAAGGAATTCAGTATATAAAGCAAAAGTCACAAAATATGAGGCAACTGGCTCTGATTTGGATTTTTAAAAAAAGGTTTAGGGCTGGAAAGTTAGCATTATGGTAGAGTATTTGCCTAGCATGAGCAAGGTCAGGATCTGATTCCAAATAGTTGGGAAGGAAAATGATTTTTTTTAAGTATTTTAAAAATGAAAAACTGTATATAACAATATGGATTTAGGACTTGTCTTGAAATTATGGAAGATCTGGCAACACTGAGCAGTAACTAGAGATTAGCAGAAACCTTCCACTTTACAAGGGGCAGGTAATTCTCTAGTTTGCACCCACCTCTCACAATGTATTTGTATCTGTACCTTCATTGCTGCACTCATTTTTGCTACTTGTGTGAATCCTGTAAGTAGATTCTGATTACTGACTTAAAGTACCTGTAACAGAATCCTTTTTAAAAGAAATACTCAATAGTATACACAAATGCTTTGAATTTAGCAACTCTATATGATCCCATTTTAATTTATTCTGTTACCATCCTTTCTGTGACTATGTTTTCCACCTATGCTTCTGAGCTCATCTAATAAGTCTTTACTCTTATAGTAAGGATTTATGCTGTCAGTTCTTCCATTGTCCACATGCTTGAACCTTCCTAGTAATAGGCCCTTTCTCACTTCATATGATCTTTGTCATATATTCTCCTCTCCCCCTGCCACCTTCTTCTTTTTGTACCTTACAAATTTAAAAATATAAAAAATCATTTCTAGATTGTAAGTTATAGTTTGCTGACCTTCCCATCCTCTGACATGTCTTAAAGCTACCCTCTTATGACTTTTTACTTCCACTGGAAGATTTCTCAACAGTGTTCGTGCATTCATGTACTTCCCCTGCCTTCACACCTACATGTTATACTGGTTCTCTCCCCAAATTAAAAGCATAGATCTGATCATGTCAATTTAATGTCAGGAAACTTAAGTTGTTCTCATTAAAGAATTTAAAATCTTCCCTTGGTGTTTGACGGTAATGATGATTTTGCTTATACTTGCCTTTCTCAGTTATTTCTTGCTTTTCCCGACCCTTTGTCTCGGCCAATTCATTATTCTCTATACATGCTAGTGCTTTCATATTCTGATATTTCTCCCACCTTCTTCCTTCTTGAGTATTGAGAATGTTTCCTTTCCATAACAAAATCTAACCTACCCTGTGAAGGCCAGGTCACATATTATCTTCTTCATAAAGCCTTCCTTTACTTCCCCTAATTGGAAGTATCTTCTTTTCTTGAACTTCTTAAGTTCATAAGTCACATGTTATTATCTACTTTAAATTATTTAAATTTGTCTATATAACAGTTTATGTACCTATCTTCCCTATAAGATTATTAACTGTGACATCCATTTTATGCTTTTTATAATACTTTTATAACCTCCTGCCCTGAATGATTAACACCCATGGACTTGAAAGCACAAGTCTTTTTTCAAGGACTACATAGCTAGAGATTTTAAAAATTACCTAAAAGGATGGATGTTAGGAACAGAAGCCTGCACTTTAAATGGTGATCATCAAAGATCAGATACAATCAGAAGACATGTTTTATTTAATCTTCATAAAGTTTGGCTAGGGGCTGGGGATGTGGCTCAAGCAGTAGAGCGCCCATCTGGCATGCGTGCGGCCCGGGTTCGATCCTCAGCACCACATACAAAGATGTATGTCTGCCGAAAACTAAAAAATAAATAAAAATTTAAAAAATAAATTAAAAAAAAAATAAAGTTTGGCTAATGTTTGGACTTACTAAACAGTTCACCAACTATTGTTTACTTAGTCACTTCAAAAGTGGTTCTTTATTGGTCAGGTCCCTGTAGATTTTTTGAGTTTTTTACCTCAACTTTGGTAATTAACTTGCTGTAAAACAGATGATTTGTGACTACAAATGCTTCTTGATTTAAAATGTGATAATGTACCAATAAACCCTTAAGTTGCAAATACCCTAATCTGAAAATGCATTTAATACACCTTACCTACTGAACATTACAGCTTATCCTAGCCTACCTTAAACAAGCTTGGAACACTTCTATTAGCATACAAGTGGGCAAAGCCTATTTCATAATAAATTACTAAATAGCTTGTATACTTTATTGAATACTTACTGAAAGTGAAAAACAGAATTATTATTTTACTATAACTTCACATTACTGTAAAGTAAAAAAAAAATCATTAAGTAGAACTATCATTAAATTGGGGACTGTCTGCATTTCTTGAATAATTATGTGTTGGACACATATACATAAGCATGAGTTTTGTATGCCTTATTAATATTCTCCTGGGTTCATTTCAATTTATGATTAAAATAAATGCAGTACCCTGCCTAACCTTCATTGTCTGGAAATATATATTCCTTTCCAATAAAATTTTCACTTAAGGAACCTTTTTTATTTTTACTTTTTAGGTTGGGCATGTCAGCAAACTACAGCACATAATTTAAGAAAGATTTTTATTTTTGTAAGACTGTAAAGAAGGAAAAGGAGAAGGGGGGCTTTGGGAGAAAAAAGCACGTTATGACAGAGACTATGTGGTCCACAAAGCCTGAAATACTTTCTAACTGGTCATAGATAAGAAGGATATCTATGTCCCATGGGAATGCTCACCAAAGGGTGATCCTGGTAGCATAAGATTTTAATGATAAAATGGACAAAATGGCTCATTCTATGATACCAGGCAGCCTTTCTCCAGTTACTATTGCTATTACTCAATGAGTTCATGAACAGAGTAGCCATGGTGGTAGGACTGGAGCTTGGGCTCAGCAACATGGCTTTCCATTTACCAAGGCTGACCTGGTTATAGCCACTGCTAAGGACCCAATTGGCCAGCAGCAGAAACCACCAATGAGTACCCAATATGGCACCATTGACCAGGGTCATTATAAAATTACCTGTTCATAACAGATCAAATTGAACTGTTTCCATCACGGAAGGAGCAGCATTTTGTTCCCACTATAATAGATATTGTGGATACAGATCTGCCATCCCTGCATTCAATATTTCTGTCAAAACTACCATCTGGGGACTTAGAAACTCCTACCCACTATCATGGTATTCCATATAGCATTGCTTCTGAATAAAGAACTCCTTTCACAGCAAATGAAGCACAACAATGAGTCCATGCTTATGGAATTCACTGGTCTTACAGCATTTTCTACTGTCTTGAAGCAACTGGCTTGATAAAAGAGAGGACTGGCCCTTTGAAGATTCAATTATAGAACCAGCTAGATAGCAATATCTTGCTGGGACATGGTTCTCCAGGAAGCCATATATGCTCTGAACAAACATCTAATAAAAGGTATTGTTTCTTTCATAGTCAGAATCTAAAGCTCTAGGAATCAGAGGGAAAAAATGGGAATAACAAGCATCACCATTACCCCTACTGAACTACTAGAAAAATTTTTGCTTCTTATCTCAACAACTTAATGCTCAGCTATTCTACAGGTCTTAGTTTCAAGGAAAGGCATGCTTCCACCAAGAGATACAATGATCCCACTGAACTGTAGTTTGAAACTACCACCGAGCCACTTTAGGGTCCCTATGCCTCCAAATCAACAAGGAGAAAAAGAGTTACTGTGGTGGCTAAAGTGACTGGTCCCAATTACCCAGGGAAATTAGACTGCTATTCCACAATGGAGGTAAGGAAGGATATTCTAAATTTAGGAGATTCCTTAGGGATCTCTGAGTACTACCACACACTGTGATTAAAATCAATGGAAAACTACAACAACCCAATCCAGGTAAGACTACTAATCACCCAGATTCTTCCAAAATGGTGGTTTATGTCTCTGCATCAGATCTAAAACCAGTCAGAAGTCAGAAGAGGTAACTGTTGAGGATGAAGGGAATACAGTATGTACTAGAAGAAGGTAGTTACAAACACCTGATACAACTACATGAATAGTTACAGAAATGAGACCTGTAATTTCTAATTTTGTTATGAATGTTTGTATATGAATGTATCAATTATATTTTATTTCTTCCCTCTCCTATTCCCTTATAAGATGTACTGACTTTATATATTAGTATTTTTGAGGTACTATTAACTCTATATCATAGTAGATTTATACAAAGAATGAATATGACCCACAGATTTTACATCTGCTTCTGCAAAAAGGTTTAGTACATTATTGACAGAATAGTTGTATCATATTAAGTAGAAGTATGACCTTGTTATTGTCTTTATTTGGATATTAAGTAGTATATTAATTTACTAGGGCTTCCTTAACAAAGTGCCACCGATGGGGTGCTTCAACAATGCAATGTATCTGTATATAGATAAGATACAGAGAGATAAGATACTTCCTCATTTGTCTGGAGGCTAGAAGTTCAAGATCAATGCACTGGCAGGTTTGATTTCTTCTGAGGCCTCTCTCTGGTTTGTTGGTGGCCCTCTTTTCTCTGTCTTCACATGGTCTTTCCTCTGGACACAGCTATACAAATTACTCTGCTTATAAGGACATCAGAAATACTGAATTAGAGAAAACCCTAAAGATCTCATTTTAACTTTAACTCTTCAAAAGGCCCTGTGACCAAAAACAGTCACATTCTGAGGTACAGCGGATTATAACATCACTATGAATTTGGAGAGAGAAGGAAGGATAGCGTGGTTTAAGGAGATACATACAGATGCCAAGTTGGCAAGGGATGAACCATGATGGTTAGTTTTATATGTCAACTTGGTTAAGCTAGAGTACCAAATGTTTGGTTAAACACCAGTCTAGATGTTGTCATGAAGGTATTTTTTAGATACGACTAACACTTAAATCAGCACAGAGTAAAACAAGTTAACTTCTTAATATCAAGGGACTCATCCAATCAGCCAAAGACTTTTTTAAAAAGAAAATTTAGGTCCTCTAAAGAAGGAATTCTATCCCCAGAGTGCCTTTGGACTCAAAACTCCAATACCAATTTCTCCCTGGGCTTACAGCCTGACAACCTGTCCTATAAATTCCATACTTGCCAATTCCCCTAACTACATAAGTCAATCCCTTAATATCAGGCAATAGATCAATCTCTTCCCCTGCAGGCACATGCACACAGACTGTCTGACTGTGTTTTCTAGAGAACCCTGAGTAGTTTCACGAAAGTATGTATTCATATCTTATCTATATACAGACACATTTGTTTCATCATTCATTCTCAGTACATTCTGTGCTCTCCTTTATATCACAGAAGATAAAAAGCACTAGATGAGAATTATATTTGTCAAACATTTTTGCCTCTGGTTAATGCAATGTACTACACAATATTTAGAAGGTGAGAGAGGGAAAAAAAACAAAAACTTTTCTTCTAATGGCAGTGAACAGACACATGGACTTTGATAGACATGAGGTTTTCACAGTGATCAACAAATGTTCTCCTGTCAGGTAGCCAGGTGGAACAACCAAGCAGCTATTACATTCAGCAGAGATAAACCTGAAGATAAGGAATAGTCTTCTATTTCCACATCTCCAACTTTGTCAATAAATTACTAATTTCTTTTTGCTTAAAGTATCTGCAGTAGTTTGTTTTTCTCCACTAACTGAATCTGATATTTTTTAACAATTAAAGTATATTGTTAAAAATATATATATATATATATATATATATATATATATATATATATATATATGGTATACTTGGACAGCAATCAGTGCCAATTATAAAAATTAGGCAGGGAGGAATTACATTACATGGGCAGGAATAAGGGAGAATTTTAGATGATAGCATTGCCTAGAAAGGCCTTTAGGTCTCATTGAAAGGATGCTGAAATAAGAACTCAGAACATGAAGAGGTGAGCCACACAAATGTCCAGGCAAAACGCTAATCAGCAAACACAAAGACATGGGGTAGAAGAATATGGAGTGTTTGAAAAATAGTCAAGAGACTGCCTTGGTAACTAGAACAAGGAAGAGAATGATGAGCAAAAGAGGACAGAAAGATAACTTAAGTTCCAAATCACAGAAAGTTTGGTAAGACAAGGACTTGGACTTTTACTCTGAATGAGATGGGAAGCTACTGCTGAAAGGGAAAATTAAGAAATGAAAGGATCTTATTTATGCAGGTTCTCTCTGGATGCTAGTTAAGAATAGATTGTATATTAGAAGGCTACTGCCATAATCCAGGAAAGAGACAATGGTAGCTTGCAGCAGAATAGTAGCAGATGTGGTAAACAATGTCAAATTCTTTATAAACTTTGACTATAGAGTCAAATTGATTTATTGGTGAGCCAGAAAGGAACTCAGCAAGATTTTTGCCCTAAAAAGAATTAAGGAAAAATATTAAAGATCTTCCCTTTCATGTACCTGCAGTGACCTTTGAATGTTCCTGACAGAACATCTGAAGAATACTGACTTCTCTGCTGATTTGGCTCATTTAGGGGAACTCAGTTATTTTGCTTATCTCAAGGTGAACATCCTCCCTTCTGCAATGTGGCCAGTCCTCTGGGGAATGAAGTGCAGCACTAAGTCATGCAGGCTGCTAGAACAGTACATTGTTTGTTCCAATTTGTATTTAAGGAGTCCCACTGGAAGAAAGACTTTGGGTTCTCACCCATGGAGAGGTGCTCTGCCCAGGATTTCCCATGGGGACTCTGAAAAGTTGCCCCAGGACTCCCCAGCTATAAGACTTCAGGAGTTGGTGTTTCCCTGATCTGGTGATGTATTCTCTTTATGTCCAGATTCCCTCTCTCCCCCTCCCTCCCGACCCTCTCCCCTTTTTCTCTCCACTCCCCCTCTTCCTTCCTTCTCCCTCATCCTCCTTTGCCCCACCCTTCTCTCTTTCCCTCTCCTATCTCTTCTTTCACTTTTGCTTTCACAGTATTGTAAAAATAAACATTACTGTGTATAAAGAGAGTGTCTTCATTGCCTATCAGATCCAGCCTGCCAAATTCAGCAGCTGCACCTGGGCAACTGAAAAAAATGAAGTTGCCATTAACAGATATGCAGTATATCATGAGAAGACTTGGAGAGGAAAGAGATGGATATGGATATGTCTCCTACGAGACACGTTCACTTTGAGATGCCAGTTAGACATCTAATGAAAACATAAAGAGCATCTGAACATGCAGATGTAAGGATGAAACAGAAAGATCAGGCTAGAAATGTAAACTGGGAGTCAACAAATGAAATTTAAAACCTGTGCTGACAGAAAAGAGACCCAAGTTCAGTTCTTGGCCCTGTGTTACTCCAATATTAAAGGGCTGATATTTATAAAATGAATGAATGAATCCTGATTTGGGGGTTTCCATTTTCAGAATTAGTCTATATTACCATTCTATGTAAAGACAGAATTACTCTTTTAAAAGCAAAGACGACATACAGGAAGTAAAATTTATAGCATGACTCACCAAAGAAAGGCAGCAAGAAGAGGAAAGGGAGGATAAAATTTAAGACAAGTACCTTAAGTTCCTCACCTTTGATAAAAAGGAGTTAAGAAACACTGCTAATAAGGAGAAAGAGGGTGGTTGGGAGCTTAAAGTTTGAGTGCACTTATCACTCCATATTTCAGAGGTGAAAAGTCAAAATGATAATGATAAAAGTTTAAATGATAATAAATCTGGAAAAATAAAATGTGTTTCTTAAAGTTAAAATAGTAATTAAAAATATTTGATGGCAGTAGGGTTTAAGGAATAAGCTTAAGAAAAACCAAAGTAGTCTCCTCTGCCATTTTAAGCTTTTTAAGGAGTATATTGCTATAATAACCACACACACACACAAAAAAAGGTGCAATAACTTTTCTGTAAAAGAGTACTGTATACAACAACCCTGAAGACTCATTTCTCAAAATTGCCAAGCTAAAGCTAGGCTTGTATCTTAATTTAAACACTAATTAGTAGTTGAATTCAAAGTTTAAAAAACGCTATGTTCTCTCTTTTGTTATCAGTGTTCTAGACACTATGTGAAGAACTGGTGCCTCATTGTCTACACTTTCCCCAGCAAAGTTCCTAGAGAAAGTAATTTTTATAAAAAAGACTTTTCTAGTTTAGGAATAAACTGTATGTCAGTTACAGAAAAAAAGAAAAAAGAGCACCTAATAAGCAAGGCTGATAGTTTTACCACATAGCCATTTAATCATAACCACATTATGAGGCCATTTGGAATGATGGTTGACTCTGAAGGCAGAAATCTATATTGTGGTTTCCTATCTTACAGGATAGCCCACAGTTTTGTGTTAAGTACATACATAGCAAAAATGAAGATTCTCAAAAGCAAATCATGGAATACAACATACTTTATTTTAAAGCATATTATCTTTTTATCACTACAAAATTATACCATTATCTTCTTACTTATTAGTGAGACAGACTACAAATATGAACTTGGTTTAGCTAGCTTGAACTAATCTACTATATCTAAATCCTAAAAGAAAGCCTACTGAGAAATTAATCACATAAATTTGACAGTTTGCAAATATTAAGCTAGCACCAACATCCTGTTCATAAGCATTATGATGGGGGGAAAAAAGTAAGTGAATTATTTGATTAACCTACTCAAAGAACTTCATCAAAATTACTGTGAAATAGTATAGCACACATGCTTTGGGGAATATAATATTCTGACATCTATAAATTATATTACTCCATTCTATTAATAATAAGGGAAATAAAAATAGAAAAACAATAATAATGTAGATGATAATGCAGGAAGCAGGCAAAAAAACTGGGCAATGATAGACAAGGGAGAAGCTGGCTTAGAAGTGTGTAGTGCAGGGGTTCTAGATCAGCAGTAGAGCACTTGCCTAGCATGTGGGAGGCATTGGGCTTGATCCTCAACACCACATAAAAATAAACCAATAAAATAAAGGTAAGTGTCCATTTACTGCTAAAAATATTTAAAGAAGCAGCAGCAGCAGCATGCAGTACAAGTTATCCGAAAACACTGTGTACAACTTTTCCAAGATGGATGAGGAAAACATGCAACCAGGGAGACAAGATATAGAGTGAACTAGTCACAGCTCTCAGAGAGAAAGGGAAACAGTGTAGCAAATTAGCTGATGATATAAGATGCAAGGAGATAGGGAAAAATATATATTTGCCTCCCCTTATCTTGATTACAACTGAGTATGTACTTTGCTAGTTTTACCCCCCAAATATACTGCTTCCTCAAAAACAATAAAATAAAAACGCATCTTATTTCAAAACCACTAAATACATACACATTACTGTGCATCCAGGTACATTTACTTCATAAGTTCATTATAATCTGGTTTCCATTCCTATAATGACACATTAAAAAGCCCTAGAAGTTACTTAAATGCTGAACTAGAAGGATGTCCAAATACTTTTTATAACTACAGATTTCACAAAATCATTAAATACTTAAAATAGATGCAGTGTTTTATACACACACACTCTCACAAAACATTCATTCAAGTGACAATGGCTATTTTTAAAAAGCACAAAGGAAAACGTACTCTAGAATTTCTACATCTGTTGCTTTATAAATACACACTCCTCATACAGAGCCTAGTCAAAACTATGTTGTCAGCACTTTGCCCAGAGGAAAACAGATGTCAGCTTAAGTTCGATGAAAAATAAGAAATCACTATGGCCAAAATTCTCACAAAATACAACATTAACAATAACTCTGAACCAATGGCTTATATACACAATTCATAAAATGTGTTGGTCACGAATCTCAATACCTATTGTTGCTTCGCTGTCATTTATACTTTCCTTTATAGGACTCAAAACACATTCAGTAAGTATTATTTAACTCTGGTGATATAGGATATACTGTCTCAAATCTGGACATACAGAAAACCATTAAACATCAATCCTGTCCTCAGGCAACTTGGAGAATAGCTAAGACGACGACACATAGGGATTTTAAATCCACAATTCTAAGTGAGTATAGTGAGGGTTAAAAAAAATACACTTGCAAAGCCCCTCTATATTGACTAAAAACAAATTATCAAAAGTAGAATATAGAAATAACCTTAGTAGGATTAATTAATGGAGAACCTTTCATAAATCTTTATAGGCTTAACTCATGTAGTCTATTTTAACCTTTGGATTTTTCTTTTCCTTCTCCCCGCCACTGCCCCCACCCCTTGGTGGTGGTAAGGTGAGGAAGGAGGTAATATTGTTTGATATCTGTTTATTTGGTTTTAGACTTAGCCACAAGCAAAATTAGTTCACATCATTGCCCAGTAGAAACATACTTCCCTGAAAAGATAATGTAATCTCAGATAAATTACTACAGAGTATATAACTTCAAAAAATCCAAAATATTTGTAGAAAGGATATAGATTAGAGAGGTAATTTCCAAGTTTGAAAATCAAATGTATTTTGGTTAGATACAGAGAAGAAAGTATTTATGAATGGTAGAACATAACTTGAAGTAATATCTACCTGAAGTCAAGGAAACCTGCACCACCAAGACCCCTCTTACTACACATTCACACTTCCCTTCTTAAAACCTCAAAAAAAAAAAAAAAAGAAGAAGAAGAATCATTCCAAGCAAAACACAGAGCTCACGTATTTTAAAAGGAAATGTCAAAAGAGTACTTGAAATGATGACCAATCTAGTAATAGCAGAATTCCGGCATGCAGTCTGTGATCTTTAAATGCAGTTTTTCATTAAAAGACACCAGAGAATCTTAGAGAAATAGCACATTTCAGGTCCAAGACAACAAAGGAATAAGACAGGCTAGGTTATCTTGGATAACTCAGGAGCCAGATTGAAGGGGCTCCCACTAGCCAAGGATTGGGGGCAGGGGTGTAAGGCAAGGTATAAAGCAGCTGATCAACTAACCTATAAATTTCACTACACTCAACAACTACAGAATACATGTTGCTTTCAAATACACAGATTTCCAAATCTGATCATATGTTGGACCAAAAAGAAAGTCTCAGATAAATTTCAATTTTATCTTTAAGGAGAATGGATGGTCTCAAAATTAAGATAGGATGCAAGAATACTATCAGTGTTTCATTTCTTGACCCGGTGGTTGATTATACAAGGTCAACTGCCAGGCTTTTTAACAGTATACTGAACTCTACATTAATGTATCATACATAAATCTAAATGTCTCATCTTCACAATAAAAAAAATGTAATCATTCTAAGGAAAAAAATAATTTAAAGAATTGGTGCTGAAAGTGTAGCTCTGTGGTAGAGTACTTGTCTGACATAAACAAGGTCCTGGGTTCAATGGTGGGTTCAATTTTGAGTTCAGTTAGAACTCAAAATCTAAATTTATAATAAAAATCACTTTTTAGGAAGAACGTTGATTGGCCTACTAAATCTAATACAATATACTATAATATGCAAGATGATAGCTGAAGCTGGCCTCAAATTTGCAATCCTCCTGCCTCGGCCTCCTGAGTTGCTGAGATGACACCACACCCAGCTAGATCTTAACATTCTTCTATTACAGAAAGTTGATACTGTGATTTCATCTTTTGGATACACATAGAACCACTTTTTAACTATGATCATTTCATAATACAGCTATTTAGCAATTTTGTTTGAGTAGAAGATAACTTGAGTCTTTTCATGTTCAATCATACTATATAATTGAAAGTGAGGTGACAAAATAAAAACAGACAACAGAAAATAATTAAAGCCTAAAGGATGATAGAAGAATAATTTTTAATATTCTTTTTAACATGTTTATAGATAATTTTTTTCTCTTGCAGTACTAGGAACTAAATGCAGGACCTTGCATACATTAGGCAAGTACTTCAGCACTGAATACACACCAGGCCCACAAATAAATATAATTTTAGAATTTCAAATAGTAGCACCCCCTTTATCCATGGTTTCAATTTCCAAGGTTTCAGGTACCCTCAATCAACTGTGGTCTAAAAACATAAATGGAGGGCTGGGGATGTGGCTCAAGCGGTAGCACGCTCGCCTGCCATGCGTGCGGCCTGGGTTCGATCCTCAGCACCACATACAAATAAAGATGTTGTGTCTGCCGAAAATTAAAAAAATAAATATTTTTTAAAAAAAAAAACATAAATGGAAAAATAGAAATAAACAATTCTTAAATTTTATATTGTGTGGTACTCTGAATAGTGTGATGAAATCTCACACTGCCCACCCAGGACATGAATCACTCCTTTACCCAGAATCCCCACAGTATATAAGCTACCTATCCTATAGTTTCTTAGATATCTCAGTTATCAGATTCACTATCATGATATCAAAGTGCTTTATGTTCAAGCAACCATTTTTTACATTATTCAAAATTTGTTTTGTTTTATAATTAGACGTTGTTATTCATCTCTTATTGTGCCTAATTTAGAAATTAAATTTTATCATAGGTATGTATTTATAGGAAAAAACATAGTATATGTTGGTCAGGAATCCCCTGGGGGTCTTGGAATATATCCCCCAAGGATGAGGGTGGATATTATATATACAATAAACAGCCTATATTTGCTAAACTATGACAAATTACAAATATTTGGCTCTAAGAATCTAAATAATCCAGTTGATATATAAGCAACCTATTTAATAAAAACCACACCAGAAATAAGACTTGTAGTTTCCCCTCTCACCTGCCTCCCACATCTCCTCCTATAAAATATCTCTAAGACCAGACCCTGTCAAAACTTTAAACAAAAGACTACAAGAAGTCGGGTGCAGTGGCACATGCCTGTACTCCCAACGGCTCTGGAGGCTGAGACAGAAGGATCAAGAGTTCAAAGCCAGCCTCAGCAAAAGCATGGAGCTAAGCAACTCGGCGAGGTCCTGTCTCTAAATGAAATACAAAATAGGGTTGGGGATGTGGCTCAGTCTTTGAGTGCCCCTGAACTCAATCCCTGGTGTATACACACACACACACACACACAAAAAAAAAAAAAAAAAAAGACAATGAGGCTCAAAATATGGATGATTTAATTGTTTTAAAAGCTTTGTTATAAACTTATCTGGCAAAGATACTTTAAATGTTTTTAAACAAATGAATAAACTTGAAAATATATACTAATTAGCAGACTAGTTCTAAAAAAGGAAAAGAGAAAGTAGACTCCATTTCCCCTCTAGTGCAATGCTGTTTCCTCTTCAGTGCACCCAAAATGCTTCTAGTACAGAACTGATCACACAGTATTTCTAAACACTGGTTTATAAATCTGCCTCCTCTGTTAGATCCAAAGCCCCATGATGACAGTTTACAACAACTGAGTGCCTGACAGGCATCAAGCACTATCCTAGCTCTAGAGAATCAAAGTGCATAAAACACATGATATCTCATTAACTTTACATGAGGTCATAGGCAGCTTCTCACAGGAAGTGATGTTTAAGTTGAGATCAGAACAATATGAGAGGCAGTTAGTTAAGCAAAGACTGGCAAGAAATGTAGCCTAAGCAGAAAATACAAATGAACCATAGGCAGGTCACTCATATATTCTTCTGTATTTCTAGTAGTGTTTCACACTGCATGGCAGATATATTCCATCAGTGACAATGGGATGACAGGGGACAAAGTGTAGAAGAGGGAAGTATACAAAAAAATTAAGTCAATATAAGAGCAGCTCTATTTTATTCAAGTTTGTTTATTTGGGGTTTGACAACTCACATTTAAATTTACCACTTAGAGCTTTTTTAAAAAAGTGAAAAATAATCCCAATGGGGGTCCATTCAGTAGCTACTTCCATTGGTCACTATCAGCTAGTATAGAAGAGAAGCAATTACAACAGGTAAAATATTGATGTTCCTCTGCTCTCGAACAAGAAAGCTCTCAAAAGAATAATGGCTGGGCATAGTGCCGCACACCTGAAAACTCAGCTCAGGAGGCTGAGGCTGGAGGATCACAAGTTCAAAGCCAGCCTCAGCAATTTAGCAAGGCCCTAAGCAACTTAGCAAGAATGTCTCATAATCAAAAAATAAAAAGGGTTAGAGATGTGGCTTAGTGGTTAAGCACCCATGGGTTGAGTCTCTGATACCAAAAAAAAAAAAAATGAATATATTGGATAGAAAGAGTAAAACATGTCTTGTCAATTGCCTTACTTATCTGCCATTTTCTTCCTAAAACCATTTCTGTACAACAGAGTCCAAATGTTCATTAAAGCCACTAAATCAGCACTTAGCATAGTGTGAAAGATAATACCCTTAACATTCCCAACAAAAACTTTGGGTTTTCACAGTAGTCAAAACTCAATTTCTAATTATGCAAACATGTTGTAACTATAAAGGGGTGTAAATAACAAGACTAATGTTTCTCCCTACAAAAAGAAGTACATTTAAAAATGTGGTAGGAACGAACAGAAATTGAAAACCTTGTGCACTATATAAGTGGAATGTAAATGTAAATGTACACAGCCACTATGGAAAACAGTACAGCAGTTCCTCAAAATATTAAAAATAGAATTACCATATTCTACCTCTTGGGTAAATACCCAAAAGACTTGAAAGCAGAGTCTCAAAGAGAGATTTGTACACTCAGATTCACAGCAGCATGATTCACAGTAAGTAAAATGTGAAAGCAACCCATCATCAGGTGAATGGATAAGCAAAGTATACCTACAACAGAATATTATTGTGTTAAAAAGGAAGGAAATTCTGACATGCTATAACCTATCTACATATGAACCTTGTGGACAAAATAAGCTTGTCATTAAAAAACGAGTACTATGGGGAGGTGGGGAGGCATGGGAAAACTGGAGGAACTTTGATTGGGCAAAGGAGAGGGAGGATAGGGAGGGTGCACGGGGGGCAGGAAATATGGTGGACTTTCCTGATGGACAACATTACCTTAGGGACAAGTATGACTGTACATATGGTGTGACACTAAATTGTGTACAACCATAGAAATGTAAAGTTGTGCTGCAATTGTGTACAATGAATCAAAATGCATTCTGCTGCCATATATACCTAATTATAATTAATTAA
Organism: Marmota marmota marmota; assembly: GCF_001458135.2. NCBI lineage: Eukaryota > Metazoa > Chordata > Mammalia > Rodentia > Sciuridae > Marmota > Marmota marmota. Next base: position 31,967,797 of record NW_025999853.1, on the reverse strand, counting down.
TTAATTAAAAAAAAAAACAAGTACTAGATGATTCCACGTACAAAAAGATAAAAAGTATAATAGTGGTTGCCAGGAATTTGAGGGAGAAGTGAGTAGGAAGTTATTGCTTAGTGGGTACAGAGTTTCAGTTTTGCAAGATAAGAAGAGTTTTGAAGAAGAGTTTTGAAGAAGGAAGGTGCTGATTATTGTTCAACAATATGGGTGTGTAGTTGGCCCTCCATATCTACAGGTCCCACATCCACAGTTTCAACCAAATGTAGATTGAAATTTGGGGGGGGAAAGCAAGTATAGACATTTTCTCTTATTCTTTGAACAACAGAGTACAATAATTTTTTATATAGTATGTACATTATGTTAGGTTTTTCAGGTCATCTAGAGATGATTTAAATCATATAGGAGGATGTGCATTAGTCATATGTAAATACCATGCCATTTTATATAAAGGGCTTGAGCATCTGGGGGTTCTACAACCAATCTCTTGCAGATACCAATGGACAACTGGTCTTAATACCACAGAACTGCACAATTAAAAACTATTATGATGGTAAATTTTATGTTATATGCATTTTGCCAATATTAAAAACCTAAAAATAAAGTGTAAATTTTTCCTATTTAGAAATACCATAATTAAAGATCAGATTCAACACACACCAATTTGTCTCAAAGACAACAAATTAGTCTGGTTCCATTTAAAAAGAAATTAATTACAGCAATAATTAATTTAATATAATAACATGACCCCTTTCCATGAAGTAGTTATTCATAATGCATCATTTAATTTTTTAAAATATTTTTTAGTTGTAGATGGACACAATATCTTTGTTGTATTTATTTATTTATTTTTAATGTGGTGCTGAGGATCAAATCCAGTACCTCACACATGCTAGGCAAGTGCTCTACTATTGAACTCTGTATCATTTAATCTTAATGATCTTTTCTCTCACTTGTGAGAAAATAAATCTGTCTTCCTGTTAATAGGGTTAAATCTCAAGTCTTTCAGGTAAATTTGACTATAACTTTTCTACTTAAGGACTGCCTATTAATTAAGTAGTTCTAGAATTCAAAATTTTAATGGAAAAAAAGGATGTTTACATAAAATCCAACAATAAAATGTGATATGGTGAAAGTACACAGACAAGGTCCTAAGTCAATAGTATATTTAGGACCTTAAATAATATGCATTATATAAACAATTGATTCCCCCATGCTATGACTGAATAGTTGTGTCCTCCCCAAAGTTCATATGTTAAAACCTTAATCCTTGATGTGATATCTCAAGATGGGGCCTTTGAGACATAATTGGATTTTAAAGGCCAAGCACTCTGATAGGATTAATGCTCTTAAAAAAGAAGATACACAGGGAGCTTGATGCTTCTCTAAGTTTCTACCATGTGAAGAAACAGCTAGAAGACCACTGTCTTAAAACCAGGAAGTAGGCCCTCACAGGAGCTTGACATGCTAGTGTCCTAATCTTAGATTTTCTAGCCTCCAGAACTGTAAGAAACAAATTCCTATGTTTAAGCTACCCGATCTATGGCGCTGTGTGCAGCAGCCCAAAGAGACCAAGATATTCCCACACTCATTCACTCTCAAGAAAAAGAAAGTTTGAAATAGTGTGTTTTAAAGACCAATATATTATACCTCTTTGTTCAATTCAAAAACAAAGTAACATTTACAAATATTGTAAATCATCTTACTGGAAAAGCATGACAATTCGACTTAAAAAGGTTATGATGAATATAAAGCAATATGGAAGAGAGACTATGCTAGGATATTATCTTTTTTTAAGAAAACAAAATAAAATATTTAGATATTATGGTGAATTACAACCATTTAAAATATAAACAACAAGGACATATGAAATGGGGAAAAATGGCATTGGGGAGAAATAAAATTAGGGAAGAATGAAGATGTCCATAAACATCAAGTCTTAACCTGAAATTAAAAACTGGCTATGAACCCAGACAACATCGAATAAAGTAGGCACAAAATAATATAAATAACCTTTCAAAGATTATAAATATTTGTTAAAAGTTATTAATTCAACTCTGCTGATCTTTTAGCATCCTATAACTACTGATGTCACAACTACAAATTTAATGTGGAAAACCAAATAAGCACATTTAAATACAAAAAATTATAAAAGGTCAGGGCTTCACTAATTGCCTTCTATGCATCTTTGCTAACTGCTTTCTATACATCATACTAATCTTTACATACATCCTGAAAAGTGGGTATAATATTTGGAAAGTGGTGTTTAAAAAAAAAAAAAAAAGAGGACAACCAGATAGTATAGGCCTCCTTATAGAAGTATATATCACTGTGAAATATTCTCAGTAAAAGTAAATAAAAAATAAAACACATTTATATCAATCCTCTAGAACTGATTACAATTTTAAATGATACCATGGGGATACAATCTGAAAACCAACAAAGTAAACTACAAAGCAACCAGACTTCAATACATAAAACTTCAAAGAAAATGATGTAGGAGAAATATCTGGATTAAAAGATACTCATAATTTAGCAATGCATTACTACGGGTTTCTAAGATATTCTGTTACTATTAAAGTCTTTTAAAAAAGCAAAAAAAAAAAAAAAAGATACTCATAAGAAATAGTGAAACTACTGTAGTAGATGGACCTTATTTGAATCCTGATAGAAATAAACTGTATAAAAAAATCTCAGTATTATTTGAACACTGGATGGATATGTGATGTTAAGAATTTTTCTGAATATTTTACAAGTGTGATATCTTTTCAGGTTTATGACAACACCATATGCTCTGAACAACTGAGAGCTGATTTACTTGAACTTTAAAATGTTTTAAAATGAAAAACTTATGAGCACAACAAAATTAACTGCAGTTCAATTAAGACAAATATTTTACTTCAAATTTTTGGCAAGGGTGGGGAGAATGCCAATGGAATATTTGTTTAGTGCATGAAGAAATACCTGTCTTTGAAGAAGCATAAGAAATAAAAGAAAAATTAGCCAGATATAACACATTTTAAACATTTATAAAAATAAAAATAAAGAGAAAACAACTATAAGGGCAAAAATTGTAATGTACAAAGAATCTATGACAGCATATAAGATCTGAAAACCACATTCATTCACTTAACATTCTGAACACCTACTATGTGCTAACTACTGTTCTAGAAACTTAAGAACAATTAGAATAGTGGTTATCATTGTACCACTGACCAGAGGTGGGATGGCAGAGACCACTGTGGAGCTTGAAATCATCTGTATCTTGCCCTGAGCAGTAGTTTTTTGTGTATACACATGTAAAAATTCATTGACCTATAAGAGTTACGCACTTTAGAGTATACAAAGTGTACAACTATTTTTTTAAATACCACTTGTGTTGACACTGTTGTAAACTGTTTTTATATATACTGTTTCATTTTAATTCAAAAACCTTTGAAAAAAATTGCTGGCATAACTGAAGAGTATTACATGTCTCTTTATGATGACCAATATTTTAAATAGTCCAAGAGGAGAAAATGTATTAAGAACATTCGGGGGGGCGGGCTGAGGTTGTGGCTCAGTGGTAGAGTGCCTGCCTAGCACATGTGAGACACTGGGTTCAACCCACAGCACCACATAAAAAAAAAATAAAGTTATATATTATAAAAAAAAAGAACACTCCCATTAACACACAAATACTCAACTAAATCAGTAGGATCTACTCATCAATATACAACACAAAAGAAATAACTGAACTTTTTTCAAGTGTTTATTGTTCCATCAGTCACATAATTATTCTGCAAGATATCAACTTAACTATTTCCCCCTTCTTTTGTGTATGTGTATGTGTGTGTGTGTGTGTGTGTGTGTGTGTGTGTGTGTACACATCACGGTTTGAACCCAGGGGCACTGAGCCACATCTCCAGCCCTTTTTACTTTTTATTTTGAAACTGGGTCTGGATAAATTGCTGAGGCTGTCTTTGCACTTGGGATTCTCCTGCCTCAGCCTCACAAGCCGCTAGGATTACAGACAAGTACTACTGTGCCCAGCAACTGTTTCTCCCTCTATCAGTGTTTCTCTGTAGTACCAATTTCAAAATGTTTTCCATGTACCACTAGTATATAGTTACTTGTTTTTACTCCTTCTGTTTTAACTTTAGCTTAATTAATAAAATACACACATTTCCTTGTTTAAGTCAAAAGTTTCATTTTTTTACCACCCCCCACCCCCAAGTTTCATTTTTCTAATATAATAATTCTAAAAAATAAAAAATGTTCATCAATGTACACCACCATACCAAATATTAGAAGATCCTGCCACAAAACTGTACCATGCCATGAAATGTCCATTCCCAAGGCATTTTACTTTCCCCTATCCTAATGTAGCATGATAAGATATAAATGATATTACACACTTGCTATCATTTAGTCAGGTCCAAACCTCTATACTATTTTATATTTCTGAACCTAAATTTCCTAAGTAAAATTATGAGACTAAGATGACAGTTGCTGAAATTTCCCTAAAACTCTAATATTCTACAATCTAAGAGCCTGTTTTAACTCTTGTCTAAATATTGCGGGCATCAATTACCACAATGCAAAAGAAAATAAGTTGTAAAATATCACCTCAACTTTAAAGTCCATACTAGGACCTGTCTTTTGAGGAATATATTGGCCAGGGGGTTAGGGGAATGTAAGGTAACTTAACAATAACACAGCAAATCAATAAAGTATATTGCAGCTTCTTTCAAATTCAGTGCAAATGTTTTTATCCTGCATGATCAGCATAAAAACCTCCTAAAGAAAAACTGCTTCTTATATGGAATCAAAGTAGTATTTTTATATAAATAAATATTTATATCTTAAACATTTTATCACAACTAGAATGCAAACATATTTCCAATCTTTTGATGGAAAGGCATTTTCATTGAGTATGGATCTACTGATTAGAGTTTCACATCATTTTCCTTGCTTAAACCACATGGTCTGAGATCTCTGCTATTATTTCCTTAGAGTGAAACAAAACTTCTAAAACACTTGCAAAGTCAGCAGTTTAGAAAATCCTAAATTTCCACCATTACTTTTCCTGTCTTTTCTAGTTATCTATCTTATTCATACTGAATTCCAAAGAAGTAATATAAACAGACTTAAGTGAATGCCTGAAGACAGCAGGGGGTTGCAGTAAAATAGAAAACATTTTACAATGGGCAACAAGAATGCTTTCTCTTTCCTCCACAGGAAGATACTGTCTCTCTCTATCGGACTATTTACTATACAAACATCCTTGAAAATAAAGTCTAGAACAAGCAGACAATTCTTTACTTGCAAGATAACCAGAAATACAAGAGATTAATAGAGAATTATCTTCTAAAAGTCTATTCATCCTGTTCTGTTTCACTCCTACCCAATAGTACACCCTGTAACATTTCACCTGTACTATTTAAGTGTTGTTAAAAACAGATCAAATCACCAGTGATTCACAGGACATTCCTAAGGAGACTACACTTTTACAAATGTCTGAGAATTATGATAAGCAGAATCTTTTCTACCTGATTTTAAACAATTTGAAGAAACTCTTTGTACATAAATCATACATCATAAAGTCTCATCTTTATTCCTGAATGCTTTTTTGCACTGTAGTTAACCATCAAACAAAAGCTTCAGAATTATGAAATGAATCAAGAGGCTGCTTTAGAAAGGTACATCCTAAAGTAATAGATACTTGTCAAATCAACCTGGAAAGCCACAATAGACAGAGAGTGTAAGAGAAACATCCCCCACATGCTATTCTTTAAGTCACCTCAGTCAATAAAAGTCCCATATAGGCCTAAAAATTGATAGTAACTTTAAATTTCACTACATATTCTCTTCTCTCCAACCTTCTTGAGTTATGCCACAATCTTATACCAGAACCACAAAAAAGGCCAAAGTCTAAAAAGTTAATAATGTGGTATTCCTCTCTGAAAAAGCAGTATGAAGTTATTATATCACTACTTCATTTCAATCTTAGCTGTTTTTTGTAAATAATGCCAGCCAAGGCATGGCGGCATATCCTTATAATCCCAGCAATGTAGAAGGCTGAGACAGGAGGATCACTAACTTGAGGCAAGCCTCGGAAAAACTCAGCAATTCAGCAAAACCCTGCCTCAAAATAAAAAATAAATAAAAGGACAGGGGAACATAGCTCATTGAATAAGCACCCCTGGATTCAATCCTCAGTACCAAAAAAATAAATAAAAATCAATAATGCCAGAGCTCAAATATCATCAGGAAATTCTTATTTAATAAATATCTTAAAAGATTCCAAGTTGTTTCTTGTTTCCACCTAGGACAAAAATTTTTTTTTAAGCATTTACAAACTACAATCAAAAACTAGATATTAAGGAGCATACCATAAAGAACACTAAAAATAATAGTGAATCTTCGACAAGTGAAAATTAAAAATTTTAAATTTGAATACCTAATTTTACCCTCTTAAGGATCCACTTCTAAAACAAATCAATTTGTAGCAGATATGTAGAAACCTAATAAACTCTGAGAGTATATGTGAAATTGGAAAAACCAGCTCAAACTATCTGATGCCGTTTGTTCTTGCCTTAGAATAGCAGTGTCATTCCAGCTCTTTATTACTTACCTACCACTACACTAAAAAGGAAATATAATCTGTTAAAAAAATTTAAGACATCATGCATTTGGCTCTGTTAAAATAGCAGTTCCACATCTAAACTGTGTACATCACGTAAAGACTCTCTGTGAAGATAAGAAATGAAGAAGCTGGTGGGGGAAAGGCATAACTGAGGCTCAGGGTGAAAACAGGCTCTTTACTCAAAGGCTAATATGTCTAAAGCATAGCAGTGAAGAAGAATGGTCCTAGATAAGGCTGTGGAGACTGTCAAGTAATGAGTCTGAGTTTTACTCAGTGTGAAAGAGAAAGCCAACAAAGGTTCTACTCAAGGCAGGAACATGATCAATTTACATTCTAAGAGACTATAAGATCTTCAAAAGCATCACCTCATGTAGTCATTAGGATAGCACTATAAGGCAAGTAATTTTTCATTGTAGCCTCATTTTCAAAATGAGGACACTGAGGTTCTAAGAAGTAAAGTAACTTGCTGGCCCAATTCACAATAGCTAAACTGTGGAACCAATCTAGAATGCCCTCAACAGATGAATGCATAAAGAAACTGTGGTATATCTACACAATGGGATATAACTCAGCATTAAAAGAAAATAAAATTGTGACATTTGCAGGTAAATGGATGGAGTTGGAGAATATCATGCTAAGAGAAGTAAGCCAGTCCCCCAAAAACCAAAGGCTGAATGTTTTCTCTGATGAGTGGATGCTGATCCATAATGGGTGCAGGATGGGGGATGGGATGAGTAGAGGAACTCTGGATTGGGCAAAGGGGAGGTAGGGGAGGGAAAGGTGAAGCTAGTAGGAAAGATGATGGAATGAGACAGACATCATTACCCCACACCGTGTACAACAAGAGAAATGAAGAGTTGTGCTCCATTTGTGTACAATGAATTGAAATGCAGTAAATTGAGGTAACATTCTAATTTATCTGATATTTGCTCCAATTAAGCAAGGTACTATCAGTAAAGGAAGAAAAATGTATTTAAGAAAACACAAGGCTGGGTGGGAAAGTTACTATAAATTACCTGTTTTAAGCAGAACTATTCAATGTTGTTAAAAACAATTATAGCAATTAGATACTCTCACTTTTACTTGTTAATAGGTAACTCCCTTCATCACACAGTAATAAATCTAGAACAGAAGATAAATTATCTATAAAATATGTAAGGGGCTGAACTGAGAAACCTCTCTCCCTAACCAGTCCCTTTATATTAAAGCTGTCCAAATTGAGCAAAAAGGATAAAAGATAATCTACCTATATCCAATAGATACGAACAATGTACATATTTCTGACAATATTTATACCCTATCCTATAAAAAAATATACCTGAGAAATAGTGTAGGATTCAACAAAATCATTTTTATATTGAAAAATAAAATCAGGAGATTGTGTTAAAGCAGACATCAAATTTTCCTTACATCCTTTATTCATTCGCAAGTTTATAATTTCTTTCTTTAATGTTACATGCAGTCCTCTACTTGATTCCAAATCTTAAGCATCACCAGGTCTTTAGCATATGGATATATTTAGATATGAAATAGCTTTCTCATTTTTAAAGGTCACAATTAAAATAGTAAAATAAACAAAAAAATAGAATCACTGTACTAGAAATATAACAAGACTGGGTCAATATTCTCTTGTATTACAATGTTCTGTTTTCTTCCCTTCATAAATTACTTGTTTTTAAAAATCAGAAAACTAAAATGTTTCACTTCTTAGAGGGTTTTTTTTAACCTTTAAAATTATCAATTTTTTATAAGATTCATAAAGGGAAAGCTTTTAGTTTATATTCCAGTCACTTCCAGTTATTCTGACTAATTAGATTCCTGTAAGTCATATTATAGGATAGTAACGTGGGTATAAACAATAAATTGTTATACTGAATGTTTTAAAGGATGTATTTAATTTTTTTAAGTCATTAAATTAACAGTGACACAGATCTTCATTAGTAATTTCATCATCCATCAGATCTCAAGGGCTAGGCCTGGGGCTGTAGCTCAGCACTTTCCTAGCATGCACTGGATTCGATCCTCAGCACCACATAAAAATAAACAAATAAAATAAAGGCATTCTATCCACTTAAAAAAAATCTCAAGGGCTAGAAAATTCTGAATTGACAGTATTAAATAAATCCTTCTGTAATATTCTTTTCCCTAGATTTCTAAAATAGATATTCCAGTTTTTTCTTCCTACTTTTCTGGTCAGTACTTCACAGCCTCCTATCCCCTCTGTGCCATCCAAAGATGTTTCCCCATAGGTCATCTTCTCCTCTCTTCTCACTGGACATCAATGGCTACAACTGCCATCACAGGTTCATTATTCCTAGTCCTATGTCTGTTTAGCCTCATAAACCCAACAGCCTCCTGAGCAGTTCTACATTGGAAGTCCTTCTCAAACATACCACTTGACTTGTCCCAAAAGAAACTCTCATTTTCTTTATCCTAAAGGGTGCTTCTTCATCTGTATTCTCCACAGCCCAATTAGCCTTCTGGACTCTTAACACTTTTCTTACTGCTACTCTTTACTTCAAGCCCCACCATTTAAAACTTGGCAAAAAAAAAAAAAAAAGTAAATAGCTTTCTTGTTTTGTACCATCTCTTATCTTTCAGAAATATATATAAATCTTATGTGGCTCCCTTCTCAAAATTATTCAAAGGCTCCTCCTCATACCATAGTTATTCCATTAAGCCTTTCCATGATCTGACACATCCAGCCACTTTGTGCTCTTATCCCCAGACATGATAAACTATTTGAAGCCCTCTCTTACTTCTAGTACTCAGCTCCTATGCCACTGTCTATGCCATAAAAATATTCTCCACTCTTCATTTTCTTTATGCCTACTTCTTATTCAAGACTTTGCTCAAGTATTTCCCTTTCTGGTAAAAAGATGACTCCTCCAGAATGAGACAGATTCTCCTTCCCTAGGTTCCAATAAGTACTTGATCCTAAAGTTTTTCACAAATCACAATTGTCTGGAGTTTTTACTATTCTGGGGGGTGGGGAGGAAGTCTAGATTCTCCTTTATATTTTTAGCATATGTCCTTCAATAAACTTTTTGTAACAGCCCTGTAATTTCCATAAACAACAAAGCCTGTTAGTTCTTACTGGATTTTGAAACGTTGGCATCTTATGTAATACCTGGCCAAAGCAGGCACTGAAAAAAGAATTCATTAAATGGATAAAGGAAAAAAGAAAAATTTTCCTTAAAAGTAATTAAGTCTATATATTCAAATAATTTATTCAATTAAGAATATTAGTGAAAGACTGATAGAAAGCAATTATAGTGTAAAGCAGAACAGGCTTCATGGACACTTAATAAATGCCATATCATATCCGGCCAAATGTATAAAGGCTGCAAGATCTGAGTTCAGCCAAAAAGAAAAAAATAGTTAATATTGTGTTATGAGATTAAAGAAATATCACATGCACTTAAAAACTACAGCAGTCACAGATTTCTGTTTTAACCTATCCAAATCTACCTCCCCTTTCTCTGATAACATGCACCTTGAACTTTGAGGAAAGCATCCCTCCTCCAACTTATGCAATCTTGATACCACAATCTCGCCTAACCAAAAAAAAAAAAAAAAAAAATCAAAAAACCCAAGTTGGCCAACCAGTCCCTTTCTATCTCACCCTGAGAAATCTGATTAATGAGTAGAGTGATCACTTAAATCAAAAATAATCAGAAAATAATTTTCTTAATAGAGTCTCCTTTATGGAGGCTGTCTATTTTTTCTGCTCTCTAGATCCTGGAGCTGCTCAAATATCTCTTCTTTCTAAAATTCACTTTTTCAGGGCTGGGGTTATGGCACAGTGGCAGAGCGCTTGCCTGGTACATGTGAGGCACTGGGTTTGATCCTTGGCACCACATAAAAATAAAGGTATGTGTCTATCTACAACTAAAAAAAACTTTTTTAAATTCACTTTTTCAAGTTTGAAGAGTTGTAAATTATTTTGTTAGTCAAAGCTTCCTATTGCTTTTTCTAAAGAACTCTAAATAAATATAGATACTATTTCAGTCATTTTAAATCAAAATAGGCTATCTTTGAATAAGGAAACAAAATGAAAGTTAGTTTCAAAGTATTTTAAAATGAACTTATAAAAGCAAAATCATTGTCAAACCTAGAACATAAAATACCCTAAATGCTATCACAAGAAAAAATACAATACCATAATATTCACTTATGTTTGCTAATGGGGTGTTTTAGCCATTAAATAAAATCTATCATATAAATGTCACATGCATTTTTTAAGGTCAGGTTTTCATTAGAATCATAAGGAGAAAAAAAATCATCCTTAATAAGCAATGTAATCTCTACCTCAGTTTTAGTTTGGATCCTATGGTACAAGGTATTTTCTTCTTTTGGAGCTCCCACTTCAGTTCTTCTTACCCACTATCAAATGAAGAATTTGTGGTCAACTACACAATTAGTACCAAGAGGAAAGACATTTCTAAAAATATCTATTTGAGCAGCTGACTGACATTTCCATTTGTCTGACCAGTATTACAATCTACTCAGTTCTTATGAAGCAAATACAGGAGTGGACACAAATAAGTGATGACAAACCCTCCAAAGATACTTGACCACAATCAACCTACATCAACAACTTTAAAAGGGGAGACTCAGGTGCTCAGAAATGACACAATTAACTTCATCTCTACCTCATCACCTATGTGTTTTCTAAAGTTCTAAACTGTATCAAGTGCAAAGCTTAGATATGTTTTTCAAAGGGTAATGTAATTTCAGTAGGAATAAAAAAAATATCAAATTTTTATTATAGACCAGACCTTATTATTCACCAGAGCAAATTAATTAAAATGCACATACAAGATTCATCAACATTTCCAATACATGGGAAGCAAAAAATTAGGACAAAAAAAATAAGCAGAAGAAAAGTTCCTAGCTTCTCCTTAGGAAAACACACAATATAACTAGGAGGATCAAAAATACACAGGAAAAAACAGCCATAATATGCATCGCTTTTCGCCTATTATTTTTACTATAAATTAAAGTGGTTTAAGAAAAGAAGAAAGAGAAGAGCATCCAGGTGCTATTTGGAAATCAAGAATTCTATTAATCCAAGATGGGTTTTTTTGTTTTAACTTTCACTTATATGTAGTCAGCAACTTAATTAAATGCAATTTGTATCTAACATTTTTCTTCCATTAAACATATTCCCACTAAGTACAGACTATGGCAATAGCCATTAGGGTTCCTCAAACTTTTATGCAAGGCTTGGATGTTTCTGTCAAAGACAGGAAATGGAGAGGGGGGGAAGGTGATTTTAAAGTAAATGAAAAGGTTACAGTTTCATTTCCTGTCAAATTCAGATTTCTACTTCTAGTACACAATTTCATTGTTGCAGCTCCAGTTGAGGATCTGCTAAAAAATAATCAGTTAACTATGCCATAATAAAAATTGCATACTACCAATGATGGTGCAGCTAAAGAATACCAACTGCTGACAATCCCTTCTGACCAACTAAAAGTATTTTGTTTCTTCCTTAATACAAACAATAGCTGCCCTGGAAAATAACAATCAAAGTCCCTGTTGGTGGTAATGCCTACGAAAGCAGAAACTAAAAAAATACTAATAAACCTAAATAGTAAGTAAGTAAATAAATCCAGAAAATAAAAATCAATAACATAAACACAATACAAATAAAAAAGCAATGAGGCCAACTAGGTAAATACAAAGACTTTTTTTTCTATTTTTAAAATACTATTGGGTTGGAAGGATTTACTCCATCTTCAAAACTTATAAAAATAATCAAAAAGGTGTAGTGTTGACATATCACATACATCCACACAATGGAACAGAAAAGAAAGTTCAGAAATGGACCCATACACATGTGATCAATTCACATCCAAAAAAAGTGCAAAGATACCAAAATGGCAAAGAAAAATATTTCAATAAAAACTAGATATTTTGTGGGGCTGGGTATATAGCTCAGTTGGTAGAGTGCTTGCCTCACATGCACAAGGTCCTGGGTTCAATCCCCAGCACAACAACAACAACAACAACAACAAAAAACCTAGACATAAAAACTTGGCTCTTGCATTAAACTCAAAAATTAACTCAAAATGAACCACAGACCCAAATACAAAAGCCAACACTATAAAACTTCTAGAAAACAGATCCACCGCACGACCAGCACCCTAGCTTCATACAAGAGGTTTGAAGCATAGAAATTAACTAGTGAGATCAAAATAAACACACAAAACTCAATTTACCTTTTTCTTTGACCAGGTCTGAGACGGCCCTCCCTCTGGGCAGTGAAGCATACTCAGGACTAGCAGGAGAGAGAGAGAGAGAGCACGCCAGGGAGTGGCCTTTTATTGGGGAACAAGAAATTCAGGGGATAATTCCATCCAATGAAGGTCGAGGGGGACAGCATTCCAAGGTCAGGGTCAGTAATTGGTCTCAGGGTCAATGGTCAGTCACACCCCCACACAGATGGGCTCTCCCACCTAGAGAGGGTGGGGATTAGTTCCAACACAGTTTAGCCAGAACGCCTCACACCCAATCAGGGAGGTGCCCAATCACGTGCAAGAATGGCTTCCCACAAAGAGAGACAAAAATCAAGACAGAAAAAGGACCAATCTTGAAAATAATACTGAGCAAAGGTAAGAAAACAATACGTACTCTATGATTTCACCTGTACAACTTCTTAAACAAACAAAATTAATTTTCAGTGCCAGAACCCAGACCAGTTATTATCTAGGGGAGGGGTGAGAGAGGAACAGATTAAGTACAAAGAGGCATTTAGGAATTTGATGGACAATGGAAATGTTCTACATCTAAATTGTAATAGGTGCATGAGTGTGTACATTTGTCAAAAGGCAACTGAATACTTTAAATGGGTACATTTTATTTTATGTAAATTATACCTGAATAAAGTAGTTTGGGTTGATTGTGTGTGCACATATATGTCATAAGAAATATTAATGGGTTGAAGGGTGGAAAGCATGAATGACTGCAGAATAGAGAAAGACAGAATAATATACCATAAGAAGGTATTTTAAAATTGGAAGAAAGTTCAAATTTTAATACCTAAACCTAAAATTATAACTGAGGAAATTTATTAATTTCATTTGCACAATTGAAATAACTCATAGGACATCTATGAAAATTGGATGAGACAGTTAATCTTTTTTTAATATTTATTTTTTTAGGTATAGATGGACACAACACAATGCCTTTATTTTTTTTATGTGGTGCTGAGGATCGAACTCAGGTCCCGCCTGTGTTAGGCAAGCACTCTACTGCTGAGCCACAATCCCAGCCCCTGAGACAGTTAATCTTAACACTATATGGATGTTTGTACATGACAGTCATATATCTCACGTTAGTTGAATCTGCATCTATCAGCGTTAAATCTTAAGGTAAAGCAAAGAATATAAATAACAGTTACATGGAGTAAATTATGAAAGAATTTCTATAGGAAATCATATAGATGCAAATTTTGACGCAAAAAAAAAAAAAAAAAAGGAAAGAAAGGAGAATGCTGCAGGTGGAGGGAATGGCAATATACAGAAGAATGGAGGCGGAGAGGAGCAAGTCCTGTGTAGGAGACAGCAAAATTAGCCTGTGGCAATTAATGCATATGTGGCAGTAACAAAAAACAAAAAAAATATCCGGGTAATCTTTCCATCTGATGCAAGTATTTGTTTAAGTTTTACAGTAGAATCCAGAATTGTAACTTTATCCAGAGGATATCTTAATACTAAGCTAAAGATATATTAAACTGTTTAAAATGGGGCAGGGGGGAGTTCTTTCTGTTGGAAAAAAAAATGTGAATGCTTAGAATCACCAGCTTCAGTCTCTTGGAGGTTGATCAGAAAACACATTAAAATATAATAACTAAACAACATATGGACTGGCTGTGCAACTGTCACTGTGCTCCTAAATTAAGAAAGCCTTTACATTTTTCAAAATCTAAATTCTGTGATAGTTATTTCTGAAAACAAGATACAAAAAAATCTCCCCAGATAACTATTCAGCTACAAGAATTATCTCAGAGCTTACTTAAAAGGCATCAGAATGCTAAATTTTTGTTTCAAGAGACCTAATGTGACCCAAATCAGAATTCTTGGGCTTTTCTAACTTTGAAGTGTTTTTACATTTATACATTTAAAAATATTTGATGAATGAATACAAGATTAGCATGCTCAGGGTACTTAACTAAATCTTTATTAAGATTTTTACATATGTGACAGGATAATTCCTTTCCGTATTTTATATATAGAACAGAAAAATGTTCTTTTCAATGTCTTACTGTGGCGAAAAGATAGCTAGAAATAACTTACCTAATTTAGTTCTCAGGGTGAGAGTGATGTATAGAAATGTATGGGTATAAGATACACGACAAATGAAATAGTAAAGGTAATTAATACTGACCTTTAAACAGTAGCAGCAATGAAGCTATGCTGAGGACAACAAACTATAAGATTGCTTTTTTTGAGAAAGGATATCATGTAGTGATAGCCAGCTAATAAATGAGGTTTTAACTGATCCATCTACATCAGTTAGAGACCTTGACTTAGCAGAGCTCATAAAAGCTAAAGCATTACCTTATCAACTTTTTCTTTCTTGGGCCCATCTATTACACATGTAATTGGTGAAATATTTATAAACACACACAGAAAAAAAATATTGATGTGCTACATTGTTTAGAACCATTAATGATTTTTTAAAATCTTTCTTCTCATAGTAATAGTTTAAGCTTTTCTTTTTTTTAATATTTATTTTTTGGTGTAGATGGGCACAACATAATGCATTTTATTTTTATGTGGTGCTGAGGATTGAACCCAGGTCCCGTCCGTGCTAGGCGAGCACTCTACAGCTGAGCCACAATCCCAGTCCCTATAATATTTTTCAAAGCAGTTATTATTCTAAGAAACAAAAATCGTTCTTAAATAAGTTTAGTAAGATCTGCCAATGTTATGGTTTAGACATGAGATGTCTCCAAAAGCTCATGCATGAGACAATGCAAGTAGTTTAGAGGAAAAATGATTGGGTTATGAACCTTAACCCAATTGTGCACTAATCCCCTGACAGAGATTAACTGGGTGGTAACTTCAGGCAGGTAGAGTGTGGCTGGAGGAGGAGGGTCATTGGAGGCATGCCTTTGGGGTTGATATTTTGTCCGTGGTGAGGAGAGTAGGCTTTCTTTCTGCTTTCTGATTCCATGTCCTGAGCCAATCCATTCCAAAATGGCTCTGAATGAACTACTTTGTACCTGGGATTGACCCTGAAATCACATTAAATGTAGTTTTCCTGAGGCCAGCTGTGGTGATATACACTTGCAATCCTAGTAAGCCAGGAGGCTGAGACAGGAGGATCAACAGTTAGAAGCCAGCCTAAGGAACTTCGCAAGACTTTGTCTCAAAAAAAATTTTTTTAATATTTATTTTTTAGGTGTAGATGGACACAACACAATGCCTTCATTTTTATGTGGTGCTGAGGATCAAACCTGTGTCCAGCCCTTGCTAGGCAAGTGCTAGTCCAGTGCTCTACCGCTGAGCCACAATCCCAGCCCTCAAAATTTTTAAAAAAGGACTGGGGATGTAGCTCAATGGTACAGTGCTCCCGGAATTCAATCCTCAGTACCACAAGGAAAAAAAAAAAAAGCAGTCTTCCCATAAGAATAACATAATCTTAATTTGTTAAGAGTTATAAATGAGGGCTGGGGATGTGGCTCAAGCGGTAGCGCGCTCGCCTGGCATGCGTGCGGCCCGGGTTCGATGCTCAGCACCACATACAAACAAAGATGTTGTGTCCGCCGAAAACTAAAATAAATAAATAAATATTAAAAAAAAAAAAGAGTTATAAATGAATTTGAAGGCATTTTCCTTTATATACATAATAGTACCAGTGAATAAATGTATTTGAATTAAATAAGAATATTTGTAATTTAATAATTATTTAGATGTAAATACATACTGCTAAAGCAGTTTAAATCATGTTAAAAATAGCATTGTTGATAGACTAAACATTCCCACCCCCAACCCTCTGTATGTGTAACTGTTACAGTGTTCCTTGCAAGCTAGTAAAGACAATAGTAAACAAGCTCAGATCTCTATGTAAATTATGAATTTCAGAATCAGTAAGTCCAACAATGAAATTTTATCATATAGCTGTTGTCTTTGACTATTTTCAGATGCTATAACAAAATACTTGAAACTGGGTAATTTATAAAGGAAAGTTTATTTCACTTATGTATCTGTAGTCTGGAAAGTCCAAGATCAGGTGACCACATCTGGTGAGGGCCTTGTACTACATTATGGTGAAAAAATGAAGATCAAGAGGACACTTCGGAGACAAGACTGAAGGGCAGCCTCACTTCATAACAACCTGCTTTCAACCCCCATGAGAAAGACATTAACTGCTCCTAACAATCACTTAAAGGTCCCACCACCTCTCAGCATTGTTACACTAGGGACCAAATTTCAACATGAGTTTTGGAGAAGACAAACCATATCAAACCATATCAGTTGTCAATAGAATTTTACGCTGGTAACTGTTCCTCAAGGTTATTTAATTTCTTACAATATTGGACTATTAAGTATCTGTCTAAAGAGTAAAGAGTGTCTTAAATGAGCAAAGTATGTTTTTGTCACTCCTTTTTTAAATACCTTTTCAACATATGGAAAGCAGGAACCCATATCTGTAATATCACTGCAACTTCTCAAAGAGATTCAATGCCAAATTTAATACTTATTTTGCCACTCCCTTCTTCAAAGACTCTCCTGATCTTTTAGTCCTTTCTTTTATCTTTTTAGGCAATCCTTTGATTTTTTCACTAGCTCTCCTCATTGTGCCTAGTGTGTCAAAATACCTCAGCATTTCATTGCAGTAGAACAATGTTCTCAACTACCATCTTCACATTATTACTTTCTATCAAAATCATTAGCCTAGAACTTTCTCCCACATTTGTAAACCACACATCTAAGGCTACAGATGTAGCTCAGTGGTGAGAATGCTTGCTTATCACATGCAAAGCCTTGGGTCTGATCCCCAGAAACACAAGGGGGAAAAAAAAGAAGGAAAAAAAAAAAAAAAAAAACTAATGATCTACAGTAGAGATTCAAAACCATAAGGATGCGTTGGAATTATCTGGAAAGCTTGTTCCAAAACAGAACCCACCTCCAAAGTTTCTGATTCTGTGTCTGGGTAGAAATCAAGAACCTGCATTTTAAATAAGTTCCCAGGTGACAAACACTTTAAGAAGCACTGGCCTACAGCATTCTCCCCTTGAATGAGCCACAGTTACTTTAATTTCAAACAAAAAGGTCTCCCAGCATCTACCCTAATTACTCTGCAAATCATTCTTTACACAGCATCCAGAGAACCATTCTAAACCCGATCATTTCAGTCCTTTGTTAAAAATTCTCTAATGGCTTCCAAGGGTCTTAACATTAAAATCAAAACTCTTAACATGGTCTCAGGCCTCAGGTGATCTAGTTCCTGTTTCCTGTACCACACTGCTAACTCTCAATTTTTTTTTTATTTTACACATTTTTTTTTCCCAGTCACAGTGGACTCTTTCAGTTCCTAGCAAAGGCCAAGTTCCTTGCTGTTCCAGAATCTTTAAACAAGATGTTCTGCCAGAAATATTCTTTTTCCCCCTCAGCTTTGTCACCTTCTTTGACTTTCCTCCTCTCTGGGTCAGCAAATTTTTATATCATCCTATGTTTCTTCCTCTTAGCACTTTCTACAATAGGTTACACAATAAGGTGTGCAATTAGTAGTTTACTGTCTGTTCCCTCCCCCTCCCCACGTACAAACTAAGTCAGAGAGCATATCTGTTTGGTTCTTACTGAACTGCCAGCCCCTTGCACAGTAACCTGCACTCAAATCTGTTAAATTAGTGGTCTTACAATATTAAATTGTTTTGAAACTTCAAAGGGAAAGTAGTATTTTTAAAAAGAACTAGGAGCGTTTTTTGGTATCCTTTAATTATTACTAATAAGGATACTTCATTAAACTTTATCTTCTGGAAGTTAAAAAAAAAAAAAAGAAAACTAATGCCTTCAAAAGACACAATGAAATCTTCACATCACAAATTCATCTGCAATAGGATAAACAGGTATATTATTGTTTGTTATCTATACCAAGTACAGCATTCATATCCAAAAGCTATTCAGTTACATAAAGTACAAAAAAGATAATTTTTAGAAACAATTTAACTTAGATCTAAGCATGAATTAAAGAATACACTCCAATGGGATAGCTTCCTGGAATTAAACCTAGCCATAGATAATCACAAACTATATAAATACTAATATAACCAATAATTAAATAAGTTAAAGTAATTTTTGCAAAAAGTTTATACATAAGCCTGCATCAAAGAGTACAATTACATGGGGTAGCTGATGGCCATTAAACTGAGCCATAGATAACCACAAATTAATGAATATTAATAAAATCAATAATTACATATCAGGCAAACCTCTGCAAATACTGTTCTATAGATTCTGATCTTCTTCAAAATGGAAAGAATAACTCATTCACCAACTTCTTTCTCCAAAGTGCAGTGCTAAATCAGCACACCACCAACCTAAATGGGAAACAGAACTAATAAAAATAACAATCCTAGGATGTAACTTTTTTTTTTAAAGAGAGAGAGAGGAGGGAGAGAGAGAGAGAGAATTTTTAATGTTTATTTTTTAGTTTTCAGCGGACACAACATCTTTGTTGTATGTGGTGCTGAGGATCGAACCTGGGCCGCACGCGTGCCAGGCAAGCGCGCTACCGCTTGAGCCACATCCCCAGCCCCGTAGGATGTAACTTTAACGAATATAGCAGAATTTATATCCAAATAAAGGTCATTGCTATTCAGAGTATCTGCTTTTAGAGACTACTTTAAGTTGTCATTGCACAAAACAATTTTGGAATGCCTCTTTTTAATCACTTCCTTATCTACCTTATAAACGATACAAGAATAGGTTTCATCCCTCTGATCACTGCTTATTTTTAAAGTGACGCTCCTCCTTTTGTTCTCTAATTGAGGTATGAGACTTGGTTCAGAATGACTTCTTGCTTTTCCAAATATCAAATCCATTCTCAAAAGACAGAATTTGCACTACAGTATGTAGGTTAAGAGAATACAGTTAAAGGCACTAAAGAAATGCCAAAGAATAGTTCTGAAAATATATTTTGAATAATGACATTACTGAAATAAATTCAAGATAATTTTGAACACACTAATTATCTTTTAGACACATAAGTTTTGGTATATCTATTTAAAAACTGGTTATATTTCTACTCAAGGCAAAATTCATAGCAGACCTGATATCTGACTTCTAGTCTTCCTGATTTATTATAAGCTACAGATGAAAAATGGAATAAGTTTTAATAAAATTTGATGGTCAACTATTAACAATATGGCTGGGGAAACAGTATGGTATATTAAAAAGAACGTATCTATAGAATGAATTAGGACAAGGTTCAACTTTTCACTTAGCTCCTTAGTAGCTACATGACTGAGCATGTTACTTAAAAATGAAGTTTGTCAAACTGGTATAACTTCATCTGTAAAATATAATAATACCATCTATTTCAGAGCTATTATAAGGATTATATTGCACAATATATTACCTGATTAGAATTCTAGACTCTCAAATCATCCAGGACTCCTCAAAAGAATCTTAAAGACTTATCTGTTCCAAACTCTCCATCTTACTAAGACCCAGAGAGACAGAGTGGTTTGCCAAGGTCATACATTTACTTAGTAAGAAAGATAATACTTCTGGCAGGTTTCTTATTTTCCCATTGCATCTGTTTACTCAATCAGCTGGTGTTTTTAATGCTCAGTTCCACAGCCCTATGACAGAGGTCTCGAAGAGTAACTCAAGTCCTCTTTCAATTTTTTATTGGTGTATTATAATTATACATAATAGCAAGATTATGCCAGATTCATAAATGTACATAATTTGATCAATCTCATTCCCAAGAAAGTTCCCTTTTTCTCCCTTCCTTCTTTCCCTGCTTGTCTTAGTCTACTCTACTGATCTCCCTTCTACTGTTATTATTATCATTATTATTATTATTTTCAATTAGTGCATAATTATATGTATAGAGAGAAAGCATGCACGTGCAGGATTCATTGAGGCATATTCATACATGGACTTAGTGTAATTTGGTAGATTTTGTTTTCCAGTACTTCCCCATCCCTCTCCTACTACCTGCTCCCTCTT
The DNA here is from genome assembly GCF_001458135.2 of Marmota marmota marmota. Taxonomy (NCBI): domain Eukaryota; kingdom Metazoa; phylum Chordata; class Mammalia; order Rodentia; family Sciuridae; genus Marmota; species Marmota marmota. Next base: position 31,946,983 of record NW_025999853.1, on the reverse strand, counting down.
GAATCCCTTCTTCTACTCTTTTGGTCTCCCTTCTATTTTTATGAGATCCCTTATAACTCAAGTCCTTTTAGGGAGAGTGTTTACAATTATGATATTGGCAAATATATATTAATAATTTAGTCCTACATATTGTCTGTTTTTAAAGTTCTATATTTTATTTTTTTTTTTTAAGAGAGNAATTTATTTATTTATTTATTCGGCGGACACAACATCTTTGTTTGTACGTGGTGCTGAGGATCGAACCCGGGCCGCACGCATGCCAGGCGAGCACGCTACCGCTTGAGCCACATCCCCAGCCCCCTATATTTTAAATTATGCCTAAAATTCACCGGATTCTACATAAATTTTTGGTGTTTTCCTGGAAGATTATTTCTTTTTATTTTTCCCCCAGTATTAGGACTGAACTAGGGGTCCTTTGCCACTGAGCTACATCCCCAGCCCTATTTGTTTACTTATTTATTTATTTAGAAACAAGGTCTCACTAAATTGCTAATGCTGGACTTGAACTTGGGACCCTATTGTCGCAGCCTCCTCAGTAGCTGAGATTATAGGCCTATGCCACCATGCCTCGCTGGAAGGTTATTTCTTTTGTTTCTTCCCCACATTTTTTATTGGTGCATTATAGTTGTACATAATGGTGAACCTTGTTATATACTCTTACATGTACACAATATAACAATATAAGTTGGCCAATATCATTCTCCAGTATTTCTATTTTCCCTCCCTCTACCCTTGTCCCCTTCTTCTTTTCTGCTGATCTCCCTTAAATTTCCATGAGATTCCCTCTCCCTGAAAGGTTATTTCTAAAGAAAATATGAACCTTGTTTTTAATTATTGTGCTAGAAAAATAAATGTGTTTCTCATTTATTAAGTATGGCAACTGGTTATAATAAACCAGAAGAGTTATCCAGTTTCTCACAAGTAAAAATTAATACTCATACTTTGGTTGAGAGTTCATTATTAAGGATCAAAAAGTTTGAAACGCAAGATCTAAAGTTACTTCAAGGGCTGGGGATTAAGCTCAGTGACAGAAAGCCCTGGGGGTTCAATCTCCAACACTCTCCCACCCCTCCAAAAAAAAAGTCTTTAAAGTTAATCCAAGACAGTCTTATGAAGTTTTATTACTGATATTCAATCCCAAAAGCAATTTCTTCATATCTAGTAAAGACTAAGAATGGCTTTCTAATTTGGGCATGAAAGAAAAATGAGTATCTGAGAACCTAATTCTGCCCTAGATGTTCTTGGGTTTTAAATTCTAGGTATAAATTACTACAACCAAAGTACTCACCATTTTTAATTTATAATATAAGTAATTACACTTCTGTGTGCCAATTCAAAAAGGATCTATAAGGACACAATTTTTAATACTTAAGAATAATTATCAAATGAGAAACAATGAAGATAACTCTTATATTAAAAGCCTACTTCTAACAGAAAACTCTAATCAACATAACAGAGGAAATTCTTAGTGAATATTTTAGAAGGTATTTTTTTCTGCATTTAATTAAAATCACATTTGTTTTATAGTCACAAAATGCATCACTGATTAATTTCAGACAAAGAGTTTGAAGAGGTTAATTACTACCATCATGAATTATGAAAACCCTCAAAATAACCAAACAAAAAATACCTTGCTAGTTAACATGCTAAATATGTTAAGCAATCAACCTCTTAAATTAATCTCTGTTTTTATAGAGTAATATTTCCTCAGTAATGACAGGTTTGTGGGTTTTTTTTTTTAATTCAGATATCCTAATCATAAATTCTTGGGAAAATAAATAGCCACAATTTCCCAAATAAGCCTTTGAAAATATTTGAAATATTATCTATATAATGCTAAAAAGATTCCATTTTTAATAGCATCATTGAGATATCACTGATACATAAAAAGTAGATATATTTAAAGTATACAAGTTTATATTTGAAAAGGTACCAAAATTATAAAAATAGAAACAATAAAGGATTCAGTCAATAGAGAAGAAAATTAATCATGACAACGGACATTTGAAATGGTAAATGATCAGAACACATGAAAAAGTAAAGCAAGAGACATATAACCCACATTTAATCCAATCTCTGGATTCTAAAATCAAGAGTTTGACAGAACATATTATAGATAAAGTTCATAAAAATCATCAGAAATCAGTCCATGGCATTAGGGAATATTTACAGCTTTGACTTCCTTTACACAATGAGCAAATAAATGGCAAAAGAGCCGACTTATATTCTAAGCTACTTTAAGTTTGAAAGGAGTATTTACTATGTAGGTTCTATAATACCTTACATAATCAGACCAAATCTTGGGGTTTAAGCCTTCTAATCGCAAGCCTCTGACAGAATTTCAACTTCAGTGAAATCAACATTTTTAAAAATCTGGATTGTAAAAAATTCTGATTACAGGAGAAATTCTAACTCCAATCATAAAAGACACACATTCCAATGGTCAAAACCACAACTGTAGAAAAAAGAACTTCAAAGTCTCACAATCAAAAAATTGAACAGGACTGAGGGGCAAATGCAGCAATATCATAGAAGACGGGAAAATTCTTTTTCATTTACTTCTCTGCCTCCCATGTGAAAAAAGAATAATAATACCTCAACTGACTGGATATTGGAGAAACAGAAGTTCTAAATAATCAAAATGTCACCAGGGTCAATCATTTAAAGCTCTAATGCCAATCTCTAGAGCAAAGTTACTATTTCACACATAATTCTAAATGGTCTGAATTTTCAAATAGTAAATGAGAAACAGCAAGAGAATCACAGTGACATGTTCAAGTTAGACGATAAGAGGAAACAGAAAAACTAAGCAAACAAAAATTCAAAGAAGTTCAAGTTTTAGGACCGATTGTCTCAGACACAAACAGCGATATGAAACAACAATGAAAGGACATCACTATATTTTAATACTGTATCTTGACCAAAACTTCTACGGATAAATCTGCATTCAAAATAGGTTTTGTATCTCCTGTTAAAGAAGCTAGAAATGGACTTCTAAAAAAAAAAAAAAAAAAAAAAAAAAAAGGTGGACTAAATATAAATTTTCCCCAGTTACTCCAGATACTAGACTTGAGATAAAAACAATTCATAAAAATAGAAATAAAACCATAAGATCAAAAAAATTAAAATTGGGGATAGGTATAGACAGGGAATGCATTTCGAAAGATGAAAGTATATATGAAAGTTGACATATCTAACAAGCAGAAAAAGCCACAGCCTTGTTATATCCTTTAAGAGTGATACAGAAATGATGGAAATCAATGTGTCTAACAAGATCCCAAAGAAGCATGATTGCTGAGTAAAGGATATAGCAGAGGGTAAAAATAAATACTAGAGCTAAAAATAGAAGAACTGTTACTTGATTGTATAAAGGACAACTGTTATCTTCCATCCCTATCTCCAAGCAGAACCTAAATAACTGACATTTACACTCCACACACATACCCCAGGCAAATCCTTTCTAAGTGAGTGACTGTCTAGGGACTAAGTGGGAATGCTGGCACGGAGTAAACCCTTCTCATCTGGCATTTAAAGAACCCATACCCTGGCAGCAAGCTCACCTCCCTCTTCCCCTAAAATAAGGCCTGCCAAGGGACGGACCCTATTCTGTACTGCCCTGCCCCCAAAGTACTCTAGCCAGAATTCCTACTCAAAGGAAAAATCTAGTACAGAAAGCAGTCCAAGGAAAAGCGTAGGAGGGAGGGAGACCCAGAACAGGAACCCAATCCTATTGAATGGTGAAGCAAGAATCACCAAGCATTATCAAGAAAAGTAAACTTGAAAAAAAAATGGTTACAAAAACAAACAAGAAAACTGACCAGAGGGGAAAGGAGGGTAATTAAGGAGACAAAAGATGTATTTTAAAAATCTACTTTACACATTCTGAGACTCAAGATGGTATTACAACATTGTATAAGAATGCAGAAAAAGAGAACAAGAAAATTTGTTAACTTCCCTCCAAAAAATCAGCCAAAAGAAAACAGAGGGGGAAAAAAATTCCCAGAACACAGAGCAAAAAGAACCACAAAATATAAAGACAAGACAAGTAGGCTCAATCTAAGAGAAAAAACATTTATCTAATGAAGAACCAACAAGCAAACAAGAAAATGAAGAAAGGACAATACCAAGGATATTACAGAGGAGAAACTTCGTGGAGTTTGAAAAAGAATTTAATTCAGGGGAACTGAATGTCCATAACAAATAAAACAAAAATAACCTCTACACCTAATTACAACTTAAAAGAAAAAAAAGATGATACTAAAAATGTATAGACAGAATAAAGAACCAATCACCTTAAAAGGATAGTAAACCAGATTGACATATATGATTTCTATCAGCGTCTGGATACTCAGAGCAATCTTTTGGAGTTCTAAAGGTAAATTATTTGTAACCAACAATATTGTATCCAGCCTAACTATCAATCAAATATAAGAATAAAAATAAAGACATTTTTGCACAGAAGAGCATTGTAAAGTCTGTCTTTCATACACACCTTTTTCAGAAATTACTTATGCATGTACTCCGTGGAATAGAAAAAGGAAAAAGAAAAGAAAGATATATAATAGAATGTTATATATAAAAGAATATAATGAAAGGAAGTCAGAGAAAGAGACCTAAAAGGTAGCAGTACAAACTGAGCCTAGGTTACAGACAACTCCAGATAGAACACACAGTACAATAGGTAATATGTAGGTCTGGGGTGTGGGAAAGCAGCCAGGACTTTAACACAGGCATATAGAATAAGAAAGAAGGTAATTAGAAAAGCCAAGAAAAACAGGAAGTCCTATCCAAATACTTTTTAATTCAGTGGTAAGATTTTGGTCATATCCAAATACAATTTGCTGAACCTTGATATTATCAGCATTTTTCTTCTGGTAGCACAGGGGCTGCTTAATAAGATCTGTAGATAAGGAATTATAATCTGAGCATACTACCTGACCCAGCATTGAAAAATATGTACATAGTCCAATAAAGTATCAACCACATTGGGTTGCTTTGGGTTTTTTGTTTTGGTTTGGTTTGTGTGTTGGTACCAGGGGTTGAACCTAGGGACACTTAACAACTGAGCCACAGCCTCAGCCTATTTTGAGTCTCATTAAATTGCTTAGGTCCTTGCTAAATTGCTGAGACTGGCTTTCAACTTGGGATCCTCCTACCTCAACCTCCTGAGCTGCTGGGATTACAGGCATACACCACCATACTCAACCATTTCATCATTTAGAAACAACGTATGGGTTGAGAATTGAGGAGAAAACATGTTACAAAGACAATAAAAGGTATAGCCACAAATTTAGGAGGAGGAGAGAAAAAAGGAGGGCAAATATTAAAAATTCAGGTAATGTCTGAAGTTCGGAAATATAAGTACGGTCAACAATCAATTTAAACTAGGATGTTTTATAAAAGCAGCATTACTTCCTTTATTGTATATACATCAACAACCTTCATGAACCCTATCATTCCTCTAAAAGGGAAAAAAGTTCTTTAAAGATAATTGAGGTTTTTTTCAATTTCTTTCAGATTCACTCAGTCTTCAGGGTGATAGGGGCCAAGGATGGGACTATTCGTTGTACAGGAACTGACAACAAAGAATTACCCGGCCTAAAATACTAAATACAAATTGAGAAACACTCATTCCTATGATAGTGTCTGAACATACAAAAAAGCTTTCACAAGCATAGGGAGTGTTGTGACTGGTCTAAACAGATTCATGGACTGCCCTCTGGATCCTCACAGGCCTCTGAGGTTTAGCTATAAGCCCTCAAAGATTCTATGACATATGCCAATGAGTATGCTTTATCCACTAGATATTCTCGCTTGGCCACAATCACCTCAGCTCCTATTAGTATGGATATTCTTAGAACCTCAACTACCTCCTCTATTCAACCACGACTTATAGTTAAGACAACATTAGATTCTTAACAAATACACCCCAAGTTTTTAGTAGCTTCACAATTAAATTTACATTCTACTGTAGGTGTTCCTATTTGTTGCATAGCTTTCTTCTACACAGTAATTTGGGGATTCTAGATTCTTCCAATCTACCACCAGGTAAAAGCTCCAGACTCCGCATCTGGCCTCAGACTGGAAAAGATGAAGAAAGAAGACCTATTTCTCTGCCGCTTCAACCCTGGAGTAACTATCATTTTCACTCACATGGCACTAGTGAAACTCAGTTGCGAACAAGAAGGTGCACAGATTTTGATGTGCATGAGCTACACCCGCCATTCCCACTATTTCTCCTGCATGGTCTCACCCCCAAAAAGGGAACCTCAAAACAGTCTTGCTGGCCTTCACTGCTAACTTCTATTTCCTTCACAATGAGTACCTGAGAACCCCCAGATCTTCTTTCATACCGCATTAGAACCATGAGAAACTCACAGGGTTCCATTTCTGGTCCCCCCTCAGATTAAATACACAACTATCTTCCCTTGCAGCCACCCTATCAATGTAAGGATAGGCACAGGGTGATAAATGGTTAAATGGCTTATAGGTTTTGACCTCAAGCAATCTGACTCCAAGACTATGCTGTTCTCTAGATTTCTAAAATAATAGGTGATAACAGAGTCCTTCCATTACTATCAATACATTTTTATAAAGCATTCACATCTTACAAAACAGCCTAAGAAGGATTACAGACTGCATACTATGATGGCACAGCACTATTTTTCTTTAATTCTAAATGCTCATGTTAAATGTTATTATGGTCATAATACTCAAAAATTAAATAGTAAACAAGCCTAATCTCTAAGAAGTCCTTCACCCTACTCCCCACTTGAACAAAGTACCTATTCCTTCTTGTCAACAGCCCCACACCTCATTACTACTGCCCAATAACAATATTACTTAGACCGAACTGCTCTCTTTCCAGATCTGGTAGGCTCCCATTCCACCAACACATACCTACAAAAACTTCATAATTTTCACAGGGATCTAATCCTTCTTTGTAAGAAGCTATGCAACCTGAAAAACTACTGCTATTATGTAGACATTTGGCACCTACACCCCCCCCCCAAAAAAACAGGTTTTTTTAATGGTGGTCATTTCAATGAGATAGATTTCAATTATATAGATTCATGTACCTCAAATATGACTACATAAAAACCATCCATATCAATTCTGCAAATCAGCCTTATTCGCTACAAAAAAATTTTAACAAAGCATCCTAAAACACTATGCTCTTTTTATTTCTGGTTAGTCCAACGGTTACTCACAGTGAGAAAACAGCAGGTTTGCTATATTTGCTTTATTCCAGAAAACAGCAGGTTTGCTATATTTGCTTTATTCCAAGTATTTTTATGGTTTTTAAAAAGAATGTCTATAATCCCAGCAGCTTGGGAGGCTGAGGCAGGAGGATCTCAAATTCAAAGCCAGCCTCAACAAAAACAAGGCACTAAGCATCTCTGTGAGACCCTCTCTCTAAATAAAATACAAAATAGGGCTGAGGATGTGGCTCAGTGGTCAAGTGCCCCTAAGTTCAAACTCCAATACCCCAAAAAAATGATATCCATCAAATAAAAGTGAAATGAAAAAAACTATATATTTCATCAGAAGTGTATTTTTAATTAAATCACACAGAAAAAAAAAAAAAAAAGATTTAGAAAGATCATAAGGTCAAGACCTGTCACAAGAAACAACTGCAAACGAACTATTCAAGGCAGTATAATAATGGTTGTTAAAAAGGTTCCAAAGCCAGCAGTCCAGTTAAACTTCAAGTTTAAATTCTTTGGTAGGCTCTACTACCTACCACTTCTCAGTGCTTCCGGTTTAAGAAAGAAGAAGAAAATAGCCTGACATTTGGGGTCCTTGTGAGGATTAAATACGATGGCATGTGTCAAGTACTTTTAGAGTAGTACCTGATATATAGTTAGAAGTCAACACACACAAGTTATTATCATCATGACCAAACATTCCTCTAAGACTCCAAGACTCTCCCTTTGAACCTATCAATTTTTAACAGTCCTAAATCAAAAAGCTCCTCATTTTTATTTCAAAAAAAGTCAAGCTTTAAAACCATTTCCCTTTTTATTCAGTCCTTTGTGAATACAGAAGACTTTGTGTAACTGGCTTCTTTATCATTTGAAGACTCAAAACTCTTCCTACTCTTTTTATAATAAACTTTCCTTCCAAATATTATCCAAAGAACAGGTTGCTCCACAGATCAGGAACAATACAAAGAGTTCACAAAATATATTGAAATTTTTAGATTCATAAAAGAACAGCTACTGGAGCAAAAAAAAAAATAGATAAGAAGTGATACAGAAGTCAATTGTTCTGCTTTTAAAATACTGAATACTATAAAACACAGAAGGTAGAAATATTTATGGTTCACTCTCGCTCCTATCACTAAAACCAGATATACTAAGAGCTAAAGTTTTCTTAATACCTGGAAAACTTCTTGTTTCTTCATGACAATAAATAGAAGGCATAATAAGCAGACAATTTCTTCAAAGACAAATTCTGTAGGAAAGAAAAAACTAAAGGGACAGATTTCTCATTTCCTTTGACACCAGGCTATCTTCAGATACACAGCCTACACCAAGACCCAATAAAAAAGTTTCCCAGGTTAAATGACGTTTTCCCCTGTTCCCAAGCTAACCTCATCTCACTGGTCTACATCTAGTTTACACTACATTATCACATATTTCTTTTGTTCTTCAATCATGTATCAGGAATTTTTTTTTCATTCTACAACTATTGAGCACTTGGAGATAAAAGAGTGAACAAAACAGTCAAGGTTTTTAACTATCATGTGAGAGCTTACATTGTCTGGAACTTTAACAAAGGGAAAAATAACAGGGTATAAGAGTATGATGTTCCAGAACAAGGATTTCTTCCTTACTAGCTCTCTCCCTTGCAAGCTTGGCAACACTTTTTAAGAAGAAAAAATCCTTTTATCATGTCTTCCAGATGAGACCTTCAACTTTATGACTTTACAAGGGGATATAAATGGTGAGGAATAAAGTGGGAGGAAAGAAGATCTGAATTCTCTTAGGAGACTCCCACATACTGACATGAAATATGCACATATTAGTCCACACATCTATTCCTGTGTCCCATCCACAAGGAAACTATACATACCTCTGTCACAACTGCTCCAATCAAAAAACACTTCTATTGATTTCCTTGTGCTCAGCCACCTTCATTAAAAGAAGTACACTTCTCAGAGGTGTTTTTATTTAGGTTGTTCTTATGTCTCATTTTTAAGTCATACTCATAAGAATAAGGTAAGATCTATATCTTCTACTTTTGAATTTCATGATTTTCCAAATGACTGATATTTATTTTACATCCAAACTTGAAGACATTTAAATATTAAAGTATAAAACTTCAAGTATTGCAATTAGGGCAAAAATGTTCCCAAATGATGGTACAAAATTACATGTAAGTATCAATTCTTTTGTCTTTCATGTTTCAATTCGAGTAACATGCTCTTTTTTTTTTTTTTTAAGAAAAGAAAATGGACCTTTATTTTTCACCATACCCCTAAGTAAATGAAAAATGGATTAAAAACAAATGTAACACTGAAAACTGTAAAGTTAGTAGAGCATGGGGGAAAAGTTCTTAATAACGTGCTCTTGGTGGATTATTTATAAAACAAACTAAATTGAAATGTACTAAGCACTCGCTAATTAAAATTCTGCAATTCATCCTTTTAACAAAAGGCCTATTTGTAATGCACATTCTATAAATTCAAAAATTTTATCACTTGTCTTAAATCAAAGCAAATTGAAACATAATTTCATTATACATAATTGGATAACTATCCCCAAAGTATATTTTAAGACTAAATTTAAAAATGAATCCAGGAACTAAATAAGGTTTTGCCAAATGTCTTTGTGCTGTGTGTTATAAAAAATACATACTTCATTGCTTCTAAAATGCAGTAACACTCTAACTGAAAAAAACAGAGCAGCATCTTCCCACAGATAAACCAATAACTATTATAATTCAATGAAAGAAATAAACCACGACCGTTTTTTAATTAAAAGTATTTCTAAACACCTGTGTTGAACATTGTGGCTCCAACTGTTCACATGGAATTTGACCGCAACAACTTAATCTCCATAATTAAAGATCTAAAAGGTAGCTCTTATGTTTCATCTATTCTCTTTGAACTGGCATATTATAGTCATTCCATACATAATTGCTATCAAAAGAAAAAACAGAGTAACATATCTGATATTAGTTGTACTTTTAATAGAGGATATTTTAACTTGCATGAACTTTTCATTCTCCAACCTGTTTTATAAAATTAGCATAATCTCACAGAAAAACAGGTTCTAGCAAGCTTAAAAACTGAGCAGAGACACAATCAAGTTTAAATGATAGTATATGGAATGGAGACAAACTAATGAGCAAATCACCTGTTCCTGAATAATTCTTGCTCTCTCTGGAACCCTAAGTGTGACACACACACACACACACACACACACACACACACACACACACACGATTATCTGAAAAGACCGAAAGTAGTACTAAGTGGGGGCTATGTTTCACGTGAATTAAAAACTCAGCCCTACACAGGATATTTTAATTCTACTCAGAAGTCAAGTGTCTTCCAGCAGCAGAAAGGCGAAAACTTCATTAAATTATTCAAAGCAAATAAGCTTATATTATCAGATAAGTTTTCCCATATGTTTAGGGAGGAGCACAAGTTACTTATTACTTCAGAGAGCATTCAGATAAAATGAAATTAGGTTATGTTCCGCAACACAGATGTCTCTCATAAAGTAAAGTATTAAATGTCTTTTGTGAATGGAAAATCTGCATATACTGTTGCTTAGTCTCAGCTGGTCTTGAGTGGGTGGCTGAATGAACCAAAAGCACGATCCCCGTGAAGCTCCTAGAACCTGATTCCACTCTGGAGAAAATTGAGAATCAAATATTAAATTGAAAAGTACAGCAAAGGCTTCATCTTTCCTCCTACGTTACAAGAAGGCCACAGGAACTGAGGTTTAGAGAACAGCATAGTGTCACTGTGCAAGGGCGGGTGCGGTCTGCGGTGCGCGGCACAGCCTCTGGGGCTGTCACCGGAAAACCTGAGCCTCGCCTTAACCGCGCGGAGCGACAAAGCGCCAGCTCTCAGGGGCGCGGGGGCTTCCGGAAAGACCAAGCCAAGCGCCTGTCAAACTTCGGGAGGAGTAGACACCCGGGCGATCAAAATGCTCCAAGTGCCCCCTACCCCGTTCCTCTGCCGCGGCTTAGTAAGCCTGCAGACGCACCTACTGTGGGCCCCAAAACACTCAGACCCCGCCCGCCTTTCCGATTCTCCACTCCAAAAAGGACAAAGGAGCCGAAGAGGAACTCCTCTGCTCCAGGTGGCCAGGAGTCCCCGACGGCGCGAGCTCTGAATGTGGGAATAAGGGAGCGCAGTCGCCCAGAGGGGGGCTAGCCCGCCGCCCCCGGACTCGGGACCCGCGCGACACTCACCGGTGCGTAGCCGCTGG
>NW_025999853.1:31881413-31935324 GCF_001458135.2 Marmota marmota marmota | reverse complement strand
TAGCTGCCGCGGGGGCACGGCCCACGAGCGGGAGAGACCTCGGCCCCGCGGTCCACCAACCAGGGCGGGCCCTCTGCTTCCCTCCGTCTGCCCGCTATCGGCGGCGGCTACTGCCACTGCCAAGGCTAACGTGACAGCCGCTCTGGCTGCCGCTACCACCGCCGCCCTGCTGGGAGCGCGTCGCGGCCTAATGTTGTCATCCGCCGCGTCGCCGCCTTTCTGGGCACCCAGAGCCGCCACGATCCTTCACATTCTAGCGCCCTCCCCCTCCCTGCCCCGCCCCCGGCTCGCAGGCTCCGGCCACACCCCCTTCCCGTCACGTGACTGCGCGCGCGCGGAGGCGGCCAGTAGAGTTGCTTCCCCAGCAGGGCGGGCGCTAACCGAGCGGTGGCGTCTGACAACACCTTGATGTGCCAGAGTGTTGTCGCAGCCAAATCGCTTCCGCACCCCCCCAGGGCGGCCCCGGGACTCGGGACACCGTCGTGGGCCCGCGCCTGCGGGCCAGAGGAGGCAAGGCCTTCTAAACTGAACCTCCCGGGCCCTTCCCACCCTGCAGATACTGCTCCGCAGAACTTCCTGGCCAGGACCCCACCTCTCCAGCCTTGGGCTTGGAAAGTTGCATCCAAACAGGCAAAAAGAGGGCATCATGATGTATAGTATCTGGCTCGAAAAGCTTTCAGTAGCTGCTTGTTCCTGTTTCTAGTAGCACGTTAATTGTGGCATTTAATTTACTGTTTTCCTCATTAGAGTTTTTTATTTTTGGTTAGACGGTGGTGTGTTTCAATCACGCTGGGATGAAAATAGCCTAGCAAAGTAATTTTTGATCTTAGTCATGTTCAGGATCCTTCATGCCAGTTTTACAGTCGTTACGTTTTACAGTGTGTGAGGTTGGTGGAGGTTTAAACAGGGATTTTAACAATTCCTTTTCATTTTTAAAATAATGCCTAATTCTTTATTTTTCCAAGTACCTGCACTCTTGGACTTAACCTTTTACCTTCCTTTTTACCCATGACCCCAGGAGTCCACTCTCCCTCCCTCCCACACTTTTGCCGAGAGGGAAATGGTAAAATGCTAGTCCTCAAAAGGAATCCCAATATATTAATAAAAGTGGAAGAATCATACTTAGACCCATTTAACATGGCAAATGAGGGAGCCTTCTGCAATAATTAAACTCATAGTTACTTCTTTTCCCTTCTAGCCCAGAACTAAGTATTTTTTCCCTAAAACCATTCTCATTACATTTTCCTGATAGGGAGTCAGATGGCATATTTTGAAATGAGTAAACCATACAAACCTTAATTTATAGTAGTTCTTAAAAAACTATAGATTTTAAAACTCACCATTATTTTATGTTATCCAAGAAAGAAAAAAAAAATGCTGCCAGTTAAACTATGCCATGCCACTGATCTTTGAGACACATCTTGAATTCAGAGATGTTAATGTGAAAAACAATGAGCCTTAGAATTCCTGAGATATTGTAATGAACTGATGTTCCAATGAGAAAAAGATTCTATCAAGTTCTGTTCTAAAATCTGAGATTGAACTTGTACTTCTGATAAACATGAGGGAAGTTTATGGCTCTGTGAAGCTAGTAACTTTGGAGTTTCTCAACAAATTGAAACCTGACTCATTTTCTGGAGCAGTTTATCTCAAACTGTAACTGAAAAAAAAAACAATTTTATTTTTTAATGAAGTAAAGAAGAATGGAATAGAATTTAAAAGATCAGAGTGCATTACTAGCTAATAAGGGCAGGATGTGCCTGGCAAAACTCCTATTCGAGGAGGGAAGGGCAAGAGAGTGTTCCATGCTGTGATTTAAACTATTTCTTGCTGTAAATTGCAGTCAATAAATATTTGGAAAAGATTGTTGCTAGAGCATAGATAACATGTAAAATATACCATAGACTCTATTTCCATGGTGCTTTTCTTTTACTTTGAGAAGTGAAATTAAGATTAGAAAAAGGAGGTGAATTGTTTTGCTTAATCCTTTCCTACCTCAGCCCTAATATCCTATTTTGGCTTTTAAAATTTTTGTTATTTGTTGGAGTGAAAAGCATTGAACTAGAAACAAGGAAGCCTCCATTATAGACATAGCTAATTAGATACGTGACTAGATAAATTGCTCTCTGCATTTCAAGTTCTGATAAAAGTAGGGAGTTAGACTACATACTCTTTTAAGGAATGATACTCAACCTTTTTTCCCCCAGCAGATGATATTCACATAGGAAATAGCGATAGTATAACAAGGAATATGCCGATTTTTAACAGACTAACTCATTTCAGCTTCACTCAAAAAAAATTAAAATACAAGTGACTGAAAATAAAAATATTACTGGAAAGCAAATGTAAGTATATATTTGTATATATTCCATCATCTTCTAAACTTTAATTAAGGCTAGTGATTTTTGTCAGGAATAGCTAATGATTTTCACATGTTACAAATGTTTTCAACACAATAATGTATCAATATAATACAGGTGAAAAAATCTCTAATTTGCAGATCCTTTGAAATCTAATTTCTGTGATTCCAAGTGTTATCATTCCATCTAACATTTTCAGTGTATTAACAACATCAAGCTAAATAAAATATTCTCCAAAGAATAATTATATTTATTTGGGAGTAGAAAAAGCATTATAGTGGAAATAGAAGACCATTGTAATGGTAATACACATGCCATAATAAAGGTCACATTTAAATAGATGAGGCAAGGGGAGGATTTTAAAGACAAAACTGAGAATTACGTAAGATATTTTGAAACAATAATTCTTGGCCCTGATGATTAGTAACAAGAGTGGCATCATTCTGAGGTTAAACTGACAGTTGCTAGGTAGATGTCCTTGTAAAAGTACTGTTTATAAAAGGTCAGAGTGGCCTCTGAACAAGCTTTTGGTTCTGGCATAGTCTTTTGGTTCTGGCATAGTCAGGGCATCATATATAAGAACCCTTCCTTCATAATCTCCTAGATTTATTTATTTGTGTTAGGGTTGACACAAGCAACTCCATTTTGATTTTGGCAGCATACACACTTCTTTTACAACACCATCAACAAAAACTAATACATGAGTCTGCATTGTAACTGATAAATGTGGGATAATTCCATTTGCTGTTAAGAGATAAACTACAAGGCTCTTTAAGTGATTTTAAGAATAACATTTTAAAATAAAACTTTTCATTATAAATGTCCAATTTTAACTCTAATGGGAACTCATCTCTTTTGCTACTGCCTAATTAATTATACATTTCTAAGAATGAGTTCTTTTTTTCCAAATCAGTTTAAGCACTAACAGGCATGATAATCTTTCCCACGGAATATATTTCACCCTGACCTGGAATGAGGAGACTCTGCTTGAAGTTCTTTTGTTTATCCCTGTAGACTATCCAGTTAGACACATATGTTGCCAAATGTTGCTAGTCAGGATTCTAGACTAAAATCCACATTTTCTGGGAGAAAATTGAGATAGAGTACAACCTCAAACAACATTTACAGAACTTTGAAACTGCAGTAGATAGTAATATTCTTGCTGATCATATGACTTGCCAATGATTTTTGAGTAGATGTGACACATACTAAATCAAAGAAATTTTAAATTTGAATGCAACATTCAGGTCAGTCTTTTGTATCTTCTGCCACCTGGCACGAGAAAGGTGTGTTCCATATAAAATCTCAGAATAAGAAAATATAAGAGCCGTAATCTGAGCACCTTGGGAGGCTGAGGCAAGAAGATCACAAGTTCAAGGCCAGCCTCAGCAGTTTAGCAAGGTCCTAAGCAACTTAGTGAGACCTTGCCTCAAAAGAAAAAAAACGGGGGGGGGGGGGCTACTGGAGCTATAGCTTAGAGGTAAAGTGTCCCTGGGTTCAATCCCTAGAATCAAATAAAAGAATAAGAAAATATAAAACTGATTCACCCTGAAGCAGCACTAACACACAGCTACTGACATGAAACAAGAATAAAACAAAAAAAAAAAAATTGTTGTAAATCACAGAGATCAATGACATTGTATGTTATATGTAGCATAACCTCATACCAACAAATTAGAGGTTCAGAAGTTAAGTGTACTATAGAACTGTTAGTCTGTAAACAAGTCAAAATAACACCTGGCATTTTTCCAGGGGAATGTTAGAGTTCGTAAACAAGTCTGGATGACGCCTGGCAAAATGCCAGAGGGAGTGGTTTGAGAAGTAACAAAACCCAGCCATTAAGTGTAGAGATTCCTGATTGGTTGACTGATGTATCTAGTTTATGCTAATTAGATAAGCTGTGTGGAATGTATAAATACTGCTCCTGTCCTGCAATAAACCGCTTCCACTCCTGCTGTATCAACATACACAAGTTATTCGTCACCCCCCGGTTATTTTGCTGCAGCCGGACTGCGGCATAGAACAATAATAAACATCTACTTAATAAAAAATAATAGATATCTACAAACTAGTTGATCAGATAGTTGATATAAATCCACCTAAATTTATATTAAAAGTATATTTTTAAAATCTACAGATTTGCATGCAAAAATGCTCCCTTATACATTTTAAGTATTTCTGTTTAGTAGTACTTGTCTAAAAGAACTATCTCTTAAGGAAAATTTGGATAATAGAATATAAAGAATATAGGCTTCTCTTCTGGCAATATCATGAATGAGTTACCTTAATCAGTGGTCACACTTAAAACAAAAATCCTGAAAAAAACATTTTTAAGAAATCATCTTAAATAATTAAATGATGATGAGGCAAGAGATTGTTAAGTCAAAAACCTAAATGAAGGCAGAAACCCAGAGAGTTCAGAAGAGCCTACAGCTAACCTTTTACCTCAAGAGTTGCTAAATCCAGTTAATGTGAGCTTTGGTTTTCATGGCCTAATGAGAGACAAACCCATGACCTGCATTACACCCACTCAGGGAAATCTGCTGCATGTTCAAAGACTGTTGGTGTGAGCATCTACTAGAAATAAACCTGACCCTACTAATGTACATACTCTTCTCCCAGAGCCTGCAAAAGAAAATAATAAATCTTGGTACCTGCTCGACAGGGGAAAAGCAGAATCATACTTTAGAATTTGAAGCCACAATTCAATTCTCACACAAAATGTTACTTGAATTCATAGACCTGGATAATAAAAACCTCAAGCTGATCATTTAATGTAATGATTTTTTACCGATAGTGCTCTTCAACGCCTGGCTAAAGCAAATGCCAATTCTCTCTGGAGGAACCCACATTCATCTTAGGCCTTATACATTCCTTATTCATCACAGGAATGACTATAAATAAAATTCTGAGGAAAATGGCCAGCTCATATTTTTAAAATAACAAGCACAAAAGAGAATCGGACACTATTATTGAGAAATACTGCTAATATAAGACAACAGAAACAGATTCTGGAGGACTTCAGATACTGGATTTATCAGGTGCAGACTATAAAATAACCATATTTAATATGAACAAAAGAATAAAAGACAAGCTTAAAATTATGTACAAAGAACTAGAAACTATAAAGAATGAGGATATTTCAGGAAAAACAGAATTTGAAGCATTAAACATTAAATGACATTTAAAAAAATCAGTGGACAAGTTTCATAAGTCTACTTGACACAGCAGAAGTATAGCTAATGAGATGGAAGATAGAGATAAGGTGACCCAAATGTAACAGGAAAAAAAACTTCTTAATAAATGTGTATAAGAAATATTAAAGAGGGCTGGGGATGTGGCTCAAGCGGTATCGCGCTCGACTGGCATGTGTGCGGCCCGGGTTTGATCCTCAGCACCACATACAAACGAAGATGTTGTGTCTGCCAATAACTAAACAATAAATATTTAAAAAAAAAAAAGAAATATTAAAGAGACTTTAAGTGACATGGAAGACATGAGGATAAGGTTTAAAATAAATCTAATTATAGCTTTAGGAGAAAAAGAGACAATGAGGCAGAGGCAATACTTGACAAGATAATGGTTTAGAACTTACAGAACTGATGAAAGACTCTAACCTACAGATTTAGGAAACCCTCCAAATCCTAAACATGTTAAAGAATAATAAACCCAACTTATATACATCATAACAAAGATGCATAATGCCAAATACAGAGAGAAAACCTTAAAATTAGTAGAGAAAACATAGGCTTTCTTCCGTGTTAGGTAACTGACCTCATTAGCAGCCATAGAAACAAGACAACTAGAGTAATGCCTTCTGTAGGCTAAAAGAAAATGATTGTCAGCCTAAAATTCTATGGTTGTTGCAAAGCTCTTTCAAGAATGAGGTCAAAGTTAAAGTACTTTAATGCAAGCAAAGGCAGAGTTTGCAACGAATAGATTTTCATTAAAGAAAAGACTAAAGAAATTTCTAGACAGGAAACAATTCCCAGTGAAAGATCTGAGCATTAATAAGAGCCCTGGAAGTGGTAAATATTTGCACAAGTCCAAAAATTCAATTGAATACTGTACAAAATAGTACTAACTTAAATTAGTTAATATTTTTAAAAGAAAAAATAATTTTATTCGTATGACTAACATTAGGAATAAGTCTAACCAATTTCTCATTTTATACCTGCTGTTAAACAAACCCCATCAGGGTAAGTATTTGACCTTCTGTACTATTATCTTCATCTGGAATATGCCTTTAAAAGCAAAATCAGTATATATCTCCATTTATTTTTTTATTATTTCCTCATCCATATAGGCAAAAATTATACTGATATTCTATTTGCTTATTTTTGTATGCAGTGCTAAGGTCAAACCCAGTGCCTCACGTGTGCTCTGCCACTGAGCCACAGCCACAGTCCTACACTAATATTTTATTGGTATTTTCTTTTTAAATAAGTGTAGTAGTGCAGCATTTTAAACATTTTTCTTCATAACGACTTCCTTGTTTCAAATTTGTATAATGTACCAATGAAGATAATTTTTATAGTCATAAATTAGCATATATTTATGAGATCGTGATTTAGAATAATAAAAAAGCAGAATTATATACCATTCTCACAAAACTATGAAGCTAATAATGATTCCTACCATAGAAGGCTAAAAGTGAAGGTTCATCATAACAAATTATATAATTATGTATTCACAGGTTAAGGACAATTAGTCTTATTGAAAAGCTCTACCTACTCTTTCCACCCACATTGCCTATTCAAAATTAGGTACGTGCTGTGATTTTTAACAGCCTCTCTAGAAATAGCTGAAAATTTGTGCTCTAGGTATAAGGATTGGCTTCTCAGTTTTAATTCAACTCAGAGGACATCCTAAAGTCAAAATAAATTCTACAGAGAATAAAAACCAATCTCTTTGGGATAAGTACATGGACTGTACATTCCCAATTGTGTGTTTTTCATTTCAACTTCAGGCAAGTTTATAAAACGCACTTTATCACAATTATGGGACCCATCATAATTCCTTAGCTATCCAAAGCTATAATGCAAAGGAATTGTGCTTTCCTTAAACCAAAACATTACTTTTTTTCCTACACAAATATATGAGAATATTCAAAACATATTCCTTTAATACTTTGATAAAACTGAATTGATAAATCACTGGAAGTGTCCAAGTGACTTTTGTTTGTATCTTTTAACACACACACACACACACACATATATATATATATATACATACATACACACACACACACAAATTTAAGTGTCACTGGTATTCTAGTTAGCTACTAAATTACTAGCTAATTATTAGATTATTTCAGTTAACTTTTATACAACCTGTATTTATACAACACTGTGAACTTTCTGGGAGGTCACAGTATTTCAATTTGTGTAAACCAGGTTGTACATTAATTTTTTCAATTTAATAAGTTATATATTTTTACTGGGTCCTAGCCCATCTGTTTACAAAAAATATATATCTCAAGCATTTGTATGTTGTTCCACCTTTGTACTAAATAAATGCGAAGATAGCAAAAGCCTCACTCTGTATAGTGTTTCAAAACTGTAGTTTCTGCTGTTCTCTGCTAGGAGTAATAATGCTTGTTTGCAACATTCATAAGTAACAGCCATCAACATGCCCCTCCTAGCCCCTCCTGAACACAGGTATCCCAAAAGTAACAAGGTGGAGAAAGAAAGCATATACCCTGTGTTCAATAAAGTTTGTTTATTCACTCACCTATCCCGTTCTTGGGTCTATTCATATTCTCACCTGGTTATTTTCAGTCAATTCCTATGGAAGTCTTACTTTTGCCTGATATTCTCACATACACCACTGAGACCAGATTTCTAATCCCTTCTCCTAGTCATTTCTTTTAACCCTTAATCCCTATAAAACCTTCCTGGAAATTGACTGTGGTTGATAACACCTTTATTTAAAACTCCATCTCTGAATGTCAACTCCTTTGCGGAGATGGGCACAGACTCCACCTCTGGTGATCTCATGTTTTTGCTTACTTCCCACTAACTTCACTTTGCAGTCACCCAGAAGTCTGACTGGACATCATTTGCATCCTAGCCACCATCACCCCCTTTCCAGGAATTGATAAAGTACACCATATGAGTATAATTATCTAAACTAAGAGCAGTGAAAATTCTGGAGGAAAACAGACAAATAAAGGCAAGGGTGGGGGGACACTGTTGTAGACCTATCAATTAAATGCAATGTATGGACCTTTTTTAGATTTGATTTAAGCAAATCACTTATAAAAAGACCTTAAAATAATCAAGAAAATTTTAATACTGACTGGACATTAGCTGATATTAAGAAATTATTTTGTCTCAAGGGTAATAATAATACATGATTCTGTTTTGTTTTAATGTCTCATTTCTTAAAGACAGCAAGCCCTTCCTTTAGTGGAAAAAATAATTTTCTTTACCTGTAGATGAGAGTCATGGGAATGTACTCTGTAACTGGCATATGAAATTTTATACCCTAATTCAATATAAAAATATAATAATAATTTCCTCCTTATCATATCTTTGATCTTTGGATAAACTATTTGAATCAAAAGCAACCCATACTACTTACCTGGTATTTGCTCCAAACCTCTATTAAACCACTGAAAGGCCTGACATGGTGACTTGTGGTACATAAATCTCTGATTGAACATGCTAACATGTTCAAATTTATATAAAGCAATCTCCAAATACAGAGCACTCTAGAGATGCTAAGAAGCAGATGTACTGATCTCCTTGGCCTTCACATGATTCAGCTACAAATAGATTTGAACAGATTCCAAATGCACTACTGTCAAATTCATAAGAAGTAGCAAAAAATGTCAAGTGAAAGTTTAGACTTCTCCTTGAATAGCAATGACTGTTGTTTGAAGGAAAAAAAATCGAAAGAATTCTGTTAATGTTTTATTTCTTCAGTGCTAATATTTGACAAGAACTAAGTGCATTCATTCCACGCATAGATGTTCTTTGTGGGTTAAGTAATAACTCGGAAACTGAGTTAGTAATAATATTAGGTCCAAAGAAAATTTGAAAATAACTTCAACCAGTGTTATAAAGTTCATTAATATGAATTTTATATTTTATAATGTAATAGTGTAGAGAGTTGATCTCCAACACAAAAGATCAGAGACAGATCTCAGTTATAATCCCAGACCTGTCATTTACTAGCTATGTGACCTCATCTAGCCATCTTCTTCATCTATAAAATGGAGTTTAAAAAAAATACCTACTTCATAGTGTTATAAAAACTAAAGAACTCAAGAGATAGAAACTATTATGATTACCATCTTTTGGGAATGCAATATTCTGCACATTTTCACCTCACTCAAGTGGAAGAAAATTATAAACAGATCATATACTCCATCAACCTTTCACTGATACCAAGCCTTTTGCAACAACTGGCCTAAGGATTATAGAGGATGCCTAAACAGGCATAATCTCAGGCTATGTAAGCAGATATATTTAATTATCTGTACAACTCCTAATATGTAAATATCAGGATTTCTCATGTGCTATGAAATGAAATCCACTTCCTCAGTAATCAGGAGAGAGCAATTACAGGAGTTGTTTTTCTTCAAGGAAATCTCTAGCTAGACTTGCTCTTACAATACATGGGGTCAACACTCTTGCCAAATTTATTTCTTAGTATAATAAATCACAGTAAAACAGAGCTTACGTTTATGAACAATGCAGTAATATATACATTTCCTTATTAATTATTGTGCTTCTTTCTTCACAGGTACACTTAGCAACCCAGAATATCTTATCTATGATTTAGGGTTGTGAGGACAGTCCGGGGTTGAACCCAGAAACATTCTACCTCTAAGCTACATCCCCAGGACTGTTTGTTTGTTTGTTTGTTTGTTTTAAACAAGGCCTGGCAAAATTGCTCAGGCCAACCTCAAACTTGCAATCCTCCTGACTCAGCCTACTGAGTAGCTGGGATTACAGGCATGTACTACTTACTATATTTGGCTTATCTCTGATTTTAAAATGGCTATTTGAAACCTTTTTTTTTTTTTTTTTTGAAGCAAATAAACTGGATGTAAAGACCTGAAGAATTCAAGATAACATTTATGGGTAGATTATAGGTAATAAAGTAGAGTTTTATATAATGTATTTTATACTATTTGACACAGCATTTGTTATCTGTTCTTTGTAGATATACATGATAGTATTGTGTATTTTGACATATACATATATGGAATATAACTTATTCTAATTAGTATCTCATTCTTACAGTTGTACATGATGTGGAGTTACACTGGTTGTATATTCATATATGAATATAGGGTTAGGGTAAGGATTAGTTTTATTCAGTCATAAAGAATAACAAAACATCATTTTCAGGAAAATGGATGGAACAGCCAAGGATGTTGTTAAACAAGATAAGCCAGACTGAGAAAGTCAAGGATTGTGTTTTCTCTCATATGTGGAAACTAGAGAGAAAGGGGGGAAAATGGATCTCTTGAAAACAGAAGAAGGACCAATAGGGGATAAGGAGAGAACAAAGGGAGTACTAGGGAGTGAAATTGATAGAAGTATGTTATCACGTGCTGATTAACAAAAAGGAAACATAATATGGCAAAATCTGCTCTAAAATCCTGGTAGAACACTGCTTTTATGAGAATTATGTTCATAAAAAAATGTGTTACCTATATAATCACCTTTAGTTGCAAGGGAGACACAACACTTTTAAAACTGTTTATATTGTTGTCCAAAACCAAATTGGAGTTGGCTGGAAATATAGCTTTAGCATGTACCAAGTCCTGAGTTCAATCCCTAGTACCATTAAAAAAAAAAAAAGGATTGAATTTCTGTTTGAAAAGAAGAAGCAGAAAATGGATAATGATGGGCTAGGATTTTAGCTCAGTGGTCAACAATAGAAAGAAAGAAAATTAAGTCTGAGGCCTGCTCTAGAAGTCAATGCTGGGCCCTTACCCATGTGGTTTTAGTTTATTACAAATAATGGGGAACAGAAGAACATAATCCATTGTTGGTGGGTAAATTTGAAAAAGATGTCAAGAAATGGGTTGAGTCTTATTTTCTTCCCCCCAAATTACCATTTAGACAAAATACTCCTATTTGGGGAAGATGGTAGAAAGAAAGATGGAAGCTACTCTTCTCTATAGTTCTCAAAGGAATGTATTCCTCTGTTGTTATTATTGTTTTGTACTGGGAATTGAACCCAGGGATGCTTAACACTGAGCCACATCCCCAGTCCTTTATTTAAAATTAATTAATTTAAAAAAATTTTTTAAATTTATTTCTTACATATATGACAAAGTGGAATGCATTACATTCATAATTATCCATTCACAGCACAATTTTTTGTAACTCTGTATATAAAGTATGTTCACGCCAAATTATGTCATTATACGTGAGCTCTCTTTTTTTTGCATTACAATTCTTAATACACCTTTTATCACAATTTATCATATCTCTGTATATAAGGTATGTTGACATAGCAAGGACGGTGGAAGGAGACAGTCATCATTATACAAAATACATGTATGAAGATGTGAATTTGGTTTCAACATACCCCAGCCCTTTTTTAATTTTCATTTTGAGACAGGGTCTCACTGAGTTGCTTAGAGCCTTGCTAAATTGCTAATGCTGGCTCTGAACTCATAATCTTCCTTTCTCAGCCTCCTGAGCCACTGGGATTACAGGTGTGCACCACCATGCCCAGAGAACATACTCCTTTTTTACAAAGTAGGAAAACTAAGGCAAAGATGGCTCTCCTTAACATTGAGAAGTAAATATTTGCTGTGTTCTGAATGTTTATTCTGATTCTGCCTGTCTTATAAGACCCCAATTCTTCGGTGGTGAGTCATATCCCACTTGGACTTAAGAAGTATTGAAAACCCTGGTTGTGGCTGCACATTAAATTGATAATGTTCAAGCAGTTTTATTGGTAAGACATTGGTTTTCTTTTCATCTCTTTCTTTCTGGCTTTCTATCAACTGGTTCTGAATTGAGAGAAGAGTTAAGACAAGAACAGCTGTCACTGCCTACGCCCCATTAATGATAGAAAAATACTAAATTGTTGTGCCCAACTCTATCCAAAAGTGTTTCATGAGTACCTAAGTCTAGAAAAATAAATGGAAAAAGAAATCTTGCCAGTCTGACAATAAAAGAATAAAAGATCCCAGTAAAGAATGATCGTAAATATCAGAGGGTCAACAAACACACATACACACATACACACACACACACTCAAAATATGCAAAAAGGAATTTGTTCATTTCCTCATGAATCCCTACTGTATATGATGTAGTATTCCAAAGAGAAGATTATAGAGTTGGAGTATTTTAAATAAAAGTTACTTAGTACTCTAATTTGACTGATTAACTTTTGAATTATTATAATGATCAAAGGCAGAGTAATTTATTGCTCAGAGTTGATAGAATTCAATCAGTATTATAACATTTGAGTGCTTACTACTTCTCAGGCAAGCAGTTTTTATAAAATAACGGGTAGAGTCTTCAAAACAACTCTGAGGCAATACAACAGGAAAGTCTAGGTTATGTTACAATTGAAAAAAATAAGTCAGCAGCTTAACTGAACAGATTAATTTCTTATTCTCAAAAAGTTGGCTCTCTATGCAGGCAACTCTCCGGCAACTGTCCCATAGGTCATGACATGATAATCAAGGCTGCTTCAACCTTGTGGTACTACACTTTTAACATTAATTATTTTCCAGACTGCCACAGTAGGTGAAGAATGATAGGAAATTTCATACCAGCCTTTCACTGCCTTATCCTGAAAGCGATACATATCAATTCTTAATAATTCACTGTCTGAGTCACATGGCTCCATCTAATTGCAGAATCTCTGAGAAATGCAGTAAACCAACTGTACACACAGTAGAGGGAAAGAATGGAATGCTGTTTAACAATAGTAAAATATACCATAAAGAGCAATTATTACTGTTCTCTTCGTATAGGTGAGGAAATGGAAACTTAAAAGTTAAAGAATTCATCCAAGGCTACATACAAGATAAGAAGGGGAGCCTTTAGATAAACTTGGGCAGTATGACTCCAGAGTTTGTGCTTAATCTCTATCCTACAAGACCTCCCAGCACCAAGTAGAACTGGCGGTACATAGCTACCAATAGGGATGTTTAAATAAACTCATATAAACTTAATTCAAATAATTTGCTGAACACTTTTTTTGTGCCAGTATTGCAGTTGTATCTGGAGGAGAGTTGCATTATTTAACCATCTAGCTCTCTTGCAATTTTGAGACTGTGATATAAACAAATAGGACAACTGTAATGGTTAATTTTAAATGTCAACTAGGCAATGCATGATGCTCAGTTATTTAGTTAAACATTGCTGGGGCTGGGGCTGTAGCTCAGTGGTAGAGTTCTTGCCTGGCATGTGTCAAGGCACTGGGTTCAATCCTCAGCACCACATAAAAATAAATAAATTAAAGATTTAAAAAAAAAACATTCTGGATGCTTATGTGAAGGTGTTTTTGGATGAGACTAACATTAAATCAGTGGGCTTTGAATAAAACAAAGTATTCTTCAAAATGTGGGTAGGCCTCATTCAGTAGGTTAAAGGCGTTGATAGATGGAAGATTGACCTCCCCAGAGCAAGAAGTAATTCTGCCAATATCTTGCTTTTGGACTTGAACTGAAACTCTTCCCTAAGTCTCCATAGCAATTCTTTAAAATAAAGACATACATGTCTAAGCTTAAAACTTAGCTTCCATAGAGAAGGTTAGAAAATTATGCAGATGCTCTTTGAATTATGATAGTTATATTCCAACAAAACTATCAAATTAAAAATACCTTAAGTTGAAAATGCACAATACTTTCAGTGATCAGTAACCCTACTAACCATTGTTACTTGGCAACACAGAGTACTAAAGCGTTTTGGTTGCTTACTCTTACTTTATGCCTGCTTCCCAGCAACACAAAGGAGTATCATACCACAAATCACTAGCCCAGGAAAAGATCAAACTTCAAAATTTTAAGTATAGTTCTTATTGAATAGTACCAGTTTTGCACCACTGTAAAGTTAAAAAATCATTAAGTTGAACTATTTTAATTGGAATATCATCTGTATAGGTTAAGAACAAGCCCTAAAACCCAGGCATGGTGGTGCAGGCCTAGAATTCCAGCAACTTGGGAGGCTGAAACAGGAGGATTGCAAGTTTGAGACCAACTTCATCAACTTAGCAAGACCCTGTGTCAAAATAAAATTTAAAAGGGAGTGTGGATGTAACTCAGTTGTAGCTCACTTGATGCCTGAGGCCCTGGGGTTTAATCCCCAGCAACACACACACACACACACACACACATGCAAACAATGCAGTCGCTATTTATTTTGATCACAGAATGTTAAGTGGAAAAGAGTGGAATCCTATAACAAACTGTAGAAAAAGCACATGTTTATTATTTTTCTATAATATAAGAAATATTTAAAATTAATTGTAAAATATATAAGACACTGGGAAAATAAAATAATCTGCCACATGTTAACCTCAGAATGTGGTTTTATAATCTGTATACTTTGAAGAGTGTTTCAATTATTTTCACAAATTCAGTTATTTTCACATTGTAAGAATGTGTTGCTAGGTTTTAATTATCATTTTAGAAGGAATTCACCTCTTCTACACAGCATAATGCTAACTGACAAACACAATTTTAAGTTGTTTTCCTGTACAAGATTTTGTTTTTGAAGTATTTAAGTGCCCCCTGCTGGCCACACAATTACAGAATTCCTCAAAGAAAAATTCCCTAGATTGCATTTGCTTATGATAGTGATAAACTTCAGAAGAGATACATTCAACTTTTTCATCAAACGGGTTATTTTTCTTTTTATATGTACTTTTAGTTGTTAATGGGCTTTATTTTATTCATTTATATGTGGTGCTGAGAATCAAACCCTCACACATGCTGGGCAAATGCTTTACCACTGAGCCACAATCCTAGCCCCATCAAATAAATTCTTTTTTTTTTTTTTTAATATTTATTTATTTATTTCAGTTTTTTTCGGCAGACACAACATCTTTGTTTGTATGTGGTGCTGAGGATCGAACCTGGGCCGCACGCATGCCAGGCGGGCGTGCTACTGCTTGAGCCACATCCCCAGCCCCCAAATAAATTCTTAATGGGTGTCTGGTGCTTCAATTGAGATGTGTAAGTAATCCAAAGTTCTTTTTATAATATACATGTCATTTTTTATCTCTTCAAATCCTTTTATGAAACCATGCATAAATAATTTACCAAATTAAGAGGGGGAAAAAACACTTGTTCAGGAATATTAAAAACCATATATTTATCCTGTCTCTGCTACCATCTCTGTGACCAATCCTGGACAAGACACTTTTACCTTTTCTTCATATTTACTTCTTTGTCCATATAATAAAGTATAATCAACATAAAACAGACTGCACATAAAGTATATAATTTGGCAAATTTTGACATAGGCATGCAACTGTGAAACCAACCCTACGATCAAGATATAGTGAATATATATTTTTATCTCTCCAAAAATCTATACATGCCATTTTGTAATCCTTTCCCTGCCCCTCTCAGGACCCTTCCTTCCTCAAGTACCCACTAATCTGCTGTCTGTCACTGTGAAATAGTTTGCATTTTCCTAGAAAAGAAAATAATTTTCAAGTTCATTAGAGATCAAAATGAAATATAGAAACACGTAAATGCTTTTTAAATGTTAAGAACAACAACAACATTGAGTTTCCTAAGACTAGTAGAGTGTTTGCCTTACATCCATGAGGCCCTGGGTTCAATCCCCAGGACTGGGGAGAAAAAAATTGAGTTTCCTTATCTTGAAACCTGAGGTAGCAATGTGATACAGTAGTTAAAGCCTCAAGCTTTTGAATCATCAGCCATGAGCCTGGACCTTGGCTCTGTTATTTATTGGCATGATTTTGAGCCAGTTACTCAACATTCAAACTGGGGTTAATAGTTTCCCCATACTTAAGGAAATAGATAATAATAGCATCTGTCCTCATAAGGAGGTTGTGAAATTGCATATAAGCACTTAGCTCATGACTGGGCCTGTATAAGCAAAGTACTCAACCAATGGTAGACATTTCACAGAGCACCACCCACAAGTCCGAGAAAAGGAAATAAAAACCCTGACCATACAGCTTCTGTTAATTTAAGGCAATCATTTTAAATGTTACATGAGGACTTTTGTAGATCAATTTTGAAACATGGTATCCAGCTGACTCTGACTCAAGTCCTTAAGTACCTCATTTGGGCTTCTTTTCTCATAACTCCTTTCCCTAACTGTCACTATATCCCTTTCTTTAGAATCCCATCCCCCAAACATGACCTGATAGTCATCTCATTTCACCTTTGTGATTTGACCAATAGTGGCCAAAGGAGAGTGGAATGATAGTAACTCAACCAGAATAGAGTGAATGATAATTGCCAATTAAGGTGGCAGGTACCATGGAAATAGAGATAAATGAAGAAACTGGTGTTTTTGTAATAAACATTTTTTTAATAGTTCTCTCCTTTATATTAAGTATTGCTGTTACTCTTTTTGAACTGTCACATTCTGTCAAGTTCATACCTAATAAAGTTCTCTCCCTACAACAGAAACTACTTTAGCTCCACTTGCCAGCCTATCCCATACTAGCCAATCTGGAACTGATTCTAACTGTATGGAGGCGAGTTAAGATGCTATAAATTGAAAACATATAAGGAAAATACATTTGGCATGCTTTCTTCCATGAAATTTTCGCACTGCATCATTAAAGAAAGCCCTGAGGACTACCTGGGGAAGAGGGTAATTCTTCCGTGGGAATGAGAATCTCTGGCCTACCATGTCTCTTATCTTGTAACATACCACTTAACACACATGGATTCACTCCTATCTTTGTTTGGTTCCCTCTCAGAAATCAGAGTCTGAGACAATACCTTATGTGTACATAGTTGATTTTGGGAAAAGATCCAAGTGAATTGGAGTGCAGACTGGTAAAACCAGAGCAGAGAAAGAAAGTAATTAAAGAGAACTTTATCACTCTGGGCCTTGCTGTAAACAATGTGGGCTCGTTTTGTTAGACCTTAGAATAGCTATCTAGAATTCACCAAGAATTCTGTGCCTAAGTGAAGAAGAGGGGAAAATGTATTCATTAGTTTCCTTCTTCCATTGGTCAATGTGACAGACAGATCTTAAGATAACCCCCAATGATCCCTGCTTTCTGGTATTAATGATCTTCATTAAGTTCTTTCCCTCTGAGTCTGGGGGGAATCTGAATTGTTTGCAAACAGAAGAATATAGTGAAGGTGTCAAGGTGTTCCTCCCATGATTACATTACAGTCTATGGTAAATATGATGTGATATCACTCTCATGGTTACATCACAGTATATAAGAATACACCCTCAAGCCGACACTCTCCCTCCCTCCCTCCTTCCCTCCCTCGCTCCCTCCCTCCCTCTGTCTCTCTCTTATTTACTAGCCTTGAGGAAGCAAGTTGTATATGTCAAAATACATTCTACTGTCATGTTTAACTAAAAATAACAAATTTTTAAAAATGAGATTAAAAAAAAAAAAGAAGCAAGTTGCTCTGTTGTGAACTGCCTGCGATGGTCAGATGGCAAGGAACTCACACAGCCTCAGGAAGCTGAAAGCAGTTTCTGACTGACAGTGAGCCAAAAAACTCCTGAGGCTCTCATTACTTGTATTACCAAATTCTCTGATAAAAATAATATGGCACTGTACTTTATAATGTCAAACCCTCCCCTCCACATAAACTGTTTTTCATTTTCCTTAGGATTGGTTTTTCATCCCTCTCACTATACTTTAGTCAAGCACAACTAGTTTGGAGAACTATAAACAATTTGAACTAATGTACAGATACTCATTCATCAAATTGAAGCTGGCCCACAAGTTTAACTCAAGTTATATGAAGGAAATTATTTTAGACAAGGGACTAAATTTGGGATATTTACATAAGAGTTCATTTCTAAAACCTTCTAAACATGACCCAGTCTCTCCTTAAGATTTCTCCCCATCACCAAATTCATGGAACCATACATAGCTCTCTTCATTTTCTGTAACCATCCCATATTTCTTCCTTTTTTCCTTTTTCCTTTTTTTTTTTTTTGTACCAGGGGTTAAACTCAGAGGCACTTAACCACTGAGTCACTCCCCTGGTCCTTTTGTTTTGTTTTGTTTTGAGACAGCTTGTGCTAAATTGCTTAGGGCCTCACTAAGTTACTGCAGCTGGATTGTATTTGCATTAACTAGAAGATGTGTAATTCAGACCACACCTAATAACCCACCACTACACTTAACCCCCACTACAACTAGCCTGGGGGTTCCATGCCATTGATTCTAGGCCACAGGCATCAGTATGGACATCAGAACTCTGACCAAAAGAAATTCAAGTTTGGATTGAACATCATTAAGCCAAGGGATACAAGTAATCTTAACTTTATTCGACTCTCAGATTCTTTGCTCCTTTTACTCTACATAGCATTGAACAATTTCTGGATCAAGAAAGTTTATCCACTCACCCAGGGAGCTACCTATTCCCTACCTCTATTTCCTGATGGACCCAAGAAAGCTGTTCAGAGCAACATTTCTTAAAGTTTTGGTCTTAAGATCTGTTGACAATCTTAAAAGTTATGAAGTATTTCAAGTGGTTTTTATTTATGTGGCTTACATCTGTTAATATTCATCATAATAGAAATTGAAAGAAATTTTTAAAATTTTTAATTAATTCCTTTAAAATAATAATAAACCCATTATATTTTAACAGAACACATATTTCATGAAAACTAGTTGTATTTTCCAAAATATTTTACTGATAAGAATGCTTTTGCATTTTTGCAAATCTCTTTAATGATTAGCTTGATAAAAGACAACTTGATTCTTGTGTCTCTTTCTGTATTCAATCTGTTGTGATGTATTGATTTGGTTGATATAAGTGTAGAAAATCCAGCCTTATGTGTATCCGTTAACTGGAAGAGAAAGGAGTACTGTTTCAAAAAAGGTAATTGTGATTATTCTTTTTTTTATATTGCCACAAAAACTATACAGGTGATAGTTTTCTAAAAGAAGCAATATGGAATTTGAATCATACACATGTACATATTGTACATTGTTACATTAAAATTCATTGGTATATCTGGAACTTCCAATGGACCCTTTACCCATGTGTTGTTTTGTAACATCGTACTTTTGGTCATTTGGAAAATAGAACTTCATTGATGTTTCCTAATTGCTGACATATTTCATTTTGAAGTATCAAAAAATCACTTTAATATTAGGACTGATTTTATCAGAAAAGTCTTTAAGAATTAAGAAGTTGTCTCATCTCAGAGATGTAAGTTTTCAAAAATTCCAACTTTGCTTGAAAATTCCAGTCTTATCATTGGTGACAAATGCTGTCGGTAGTTTTCCTTGAAGTTATAGTCCTCCTACCACTGAGCTATATCCCCAGTCCTGTTTATTTTTAATTTATTTTTTTGAGACAGGGTCTCACTAAATTTCTGAGGCTGGCCTTGCAATCCTCCTGCCTCTGTCACTGAGATTACAAGTGTGTGCTAACACACCAAGCTATTACTTTATTTATTTTTTAGAAAATATCTGCCAAATAACCAAGTGTGAGTAACTATAGTTTTTGTCTAATTGCCATTCTTTTAAGGATGTATGGTGTTCCACAGAGGAAGTGGCCTGTTTGACTCACCAATCACACAAGTCTTTTTTCCTTGAGACAAAGTTTGTACTTTAGTATACATTATAAATACATTCTGCATTCTATATCACAGAATTTTAAAAAGATATAATAAAGGGTTGAGATTTAATAAAATTAATAATTATTATTTTTTCAAGAATATTCTTGAATGAATCTTTTTCTTTCTCATCTTCTCACTCTCACTTCATTCTTGGTGATTATGTAGCAGTGAAAACTGAAGTGACTATTGGTATAGTTTAGTACTACTACCTTGATTTCTATTAAGGCACCAGGAACTTTACCCGCTATTATCTTTGTCTTATTATATAAATGTCAACATAGTGAGAAAGGCAGACAATATCACTGTATTATTGCAAGAATAGTCTTGATCTTGCAGACACTTGAAAAGGTCTTTTAGTTTCCCTGGGGTCTGCAAACCACATTTTGAGAACCACTGGTTAGAGAAAACTAAAGTCTTGAGTGATAGCAGTCACCCATTTTTCCCTTTGGGGGGAAAATTGTGCTATTATAAGCAATCCTAATATAACTACTTTATTATTGACTTTCTGTTTGCTGATATTATGACCGATCACATTCTGTCCTTGGTTCTACTCAGTTCCCCATCTTTAATCATTCATTCTTCTTGCCAAAGTAAAGATTACTTGCCTCTCATTTATCTACGTGATCAAATCTCACACCAAGCTAAAGATTCTGTTTTAAATCTTGCTACCAAAGTAGTCTTTCTTTCTTTCTTTTTTTTTTTTTTTGTACTAGGGATTAAACTCAGGGGCCCTCGACCACTGAACCACATCCCCAGCTATTTTGTATTTTATTTAGAGACAAGATCTCACTGAGTTGCTTGGCACCTCACTTTTGCTGGGGCTGGCTTTGAACTCATCATCCTCCTGCCTCAGCCTCCAGAGCAGCTGGGATTACAGGCATGTGCTACCTACCATGCCTGGCCCAAACTAGCCCATCTGGTAGAGTTTTTTGTTATTCATTATTCTTTTATTCATGCAGTAATTTTAATTTATTTATTTAAAAAAACATTTTCTGTAAATCTGTTGTCATTTCAAGAAGGCATTTGCCTTTGGTCTTAAATGGTGACATTATTTGGACAGGTGAAATGCATAAGTTATAAAGAACATAAGAAGTATTATCAGATTTACAGAATTTACAAAGGTAAAAAAAGCAGGGAGATTGCTTGGGGAAAGGCAAAGATAATGCATATTGTAGATTTAGACAAGATCAGAAAGGTAGTACAAGGTCATCTCATGGAAGATGCTGAATGCTTTAAGTTTATTTGGTGAGCAATGGAGAGCTACTGTAGACATTTGAGTAGAGACAGAAATAATGGGTGGGATGGAACAGACTCAGTCAGTTTTCTTAAGATTTATTTGCAACTATACAGAGAATTTGATGGAGGGAAAGAAAACTCAGGACAAGAAAACCAGAAGTCCAGATCTAGGGTGTGGCCATAGAAATGCAGAAAAATAAATTTTGAGAATGATGACTAAGATCAGTATGTGACAGTAAAGGGGAAAGTTGTTGGAAGGAAATGATTACAGTTGCAAGCATGGGTTACTGGGAGAATGGTGATACTATTAAAAGAAATCAGGAAGTCAGAAAAAGGAACAGTTTGTGTGAATCAGGAGGATGAGTTCAAGAATAGAAGACATAGAGGCAAACCCACATAGATTCAGATCCTTGACAAAGGTGCCAGAAACAGACATTGGAGAAAAGGCAGGCTTTTTAACAAGTAGCTTAGGGAAAACTGGTTATCCATATGTAACAGAATGAAACTAGATCAGCATCTCTTACCCTGCGCTAAAGGCAACTCAAAATGGATCAATCTAGGAATTAGACCAGAAATCTTGCAACCGCTGGAAGAAAACACTGCAATGTGTAGACTTAGGTAACGACTTTCTCATTAGGACCCAAAAGCTCAGGAAATAATTCCAAGAATTAAGAAATGGGGTGGCATCAAATTAAAAAGCTTCTGCACAGCAAAGGGAACAAGAAGATAAAGAAAGAGCCTACAGAATGGGAGAAAAATCTTTGCTAGCTACTCTTCTGGCAGAGGATTAATATCGAGAATATATAAAGAACTCAAAAAACTTGACACCGAAAATAAATAACCTAATTAGTAAATGGGCAGATGAACTAAACAGACACTTTTAAAAAGAAATATAAATGTCCTGTAAATATATGAAAAAGATGTTCAACATCTTTGACAATTAAGGAAATGCAAATCAAAACTATACTGAGATTTCATCTCACTCCAGTTATAATGGCAGCCTTCAAGAGCATAAAGAGTAATAAACACTAGAAAGGATGTGGAGAAAGGGGAACACTTTTTATACTGTTGATGGGACTGTGGATTTGTATAATAACTGTAGAAATCAGTATGGAGTTCCCCCAAAAGACTAGGACTGGAACTACCATATGACCCAAATATACCACCCCTAGGTATTTATTCTAAAGAATTAAAGTCACCATTCTATAAGGATACATGCATACCCATGTTTATAGCAGCACAATTCACAATAGCCAAACTATGAAATCAGCCTAGGTGTCTCATCAGTGGACAAATGGATAAAGAAAATGGGGTATATATACACAATGGAGTTTTATGAAGCCATAATTAATTAAATTATGTTATTTGCAGGAAAATGGATGAAACTTGAGGGCATTATATTAAATGAAATAAGCTAAACTCTGAAAGTCAAGAGTTGTATATTTTCTCTCATATGTGAAAGCTAGAAAAGAAGGAGGAAAAGAAGGGAGGCTGAATCTCATGAAAATCTAATGGAGATCAGTGGAGGAAAGAGACGAGAGGGAGGGTGGAGAGGAGGGAAAAGGGAAATACTGGGGAATGATGTTTGCCAAATTATATTGTTATATTGTGTGCATGTACAGATATGTGACAATGAATCTCACCATTATGTGTAATTATAAAGCACCAATAAAAATATGGAAAAAAGAGAATGCGTTTAGTTCTTTACATCTTAGGCACATAAACATCTTTACTCAAACTAGAACTATTCTAAAATCGCATAACATTTACAAGAACTACAACCTAATATAAGAATATGGTTATAGCTGCATGGGCTTTTATAAGCTTTTTGCAATACAAATGTAAGGAGAAAATGAAAAGTGAAGTTGGTAATTTCTTGTCGAGTTTATTTTTACACAAATCTAGCAGAGATGTATAGCTTTTCTTGATCTGTATATCACAAAGATAGCTCTTACAAAATAATATATATTTTTTGATTAACTGT
This sequence comes from Marmota marmota marmota, assembly GCF_001458135.2. Lineage (NCBI taxonomy): Eukaryota > Metazoa > Chordata > Mammalia > Rodentia > Sciuridae > Marmota > Marmota marmota. The sequence goes on along the minus strand of NW_025999853.1, from coordinate 31,911,995 downwards.
ATTATCACTTATGCTTACTTTTATATATTTCATGTCAATCCTCACATCAGTTCCTAGACATTATCTGGATTTTCACAAGAGAAATTGAGGTGCTAAGAGGGTAAGCAATTTTCCCAAGATCAAGCAGGAAGGGATGGAATGACATTTGAATGCAGGTTCTGTAAAGTTTCAAAATCCTTCTATTTTTTTAATATTTTTTTAGTTGTAGGTAGACACAGTACCTTTATTTTATTTACTTTTATGTGGTGCTGAGGATTAAATGCAATGCCTTACACATGCGAAATGAGCACTCTACTACTGAGCCACAACCCCAGCCCCTCTATTTTTTTCTCTCTTTATTGTTTTCCACAGAATGAAAAAGAAATGGTGCCTCTTAGTACAGTCTTTATTATATGATCATATCCAGGGATCCATCTCAGACCAGCTGGAAATGTTAGGAAAGGCTGTGCTCAGGGATTCTCCTTTTGGGGACAACTACTTTCCCTGAGGACTGAAAATTCCTACACCTTATCTGAGAGTGAGAAATTAATAAATAAAATTCATTTAATTGAAAAATCACCCCATAAAAAGAACAGGTATAACAGTTTTTAAATGTAGCTATAGAAAAGGCATTAAAAAATAATTTTAAAAGGACTGGGGTTGTAGCTCAGTGGTAGAGTGCTTGCCTACCACGTGTGAGGCACTGGGTTCAATCCTCAGCACCACATAAAAATGAATAAATAAATAAAATAAAGGTATTGTGTTCATCTACAACTAAAAATGTATTTAAAAAATAATAAAACACTAGGCAAGGCCCTTTGAAGCCACTTTAAATTTAGACAAACAGCAGAGAATATTCTTAATATCAAATCTGAGAACCTAAGTGTGACACTCTGTATACATGAGGGAAGACAGAGGCTGAAGAGTCTTGGAGGTTCACATTTCTGTTGGATGTTCCAGAACAGAGAAAAAACACATGGGTGCTACATGCTTTGGGTATCCTGCCTGGTACTTGGTGAATGCTTCACACATGCAAGTTTCTATCCTCTTCTTTTACATTTTAACAAAAAATGTTTCCCTACATCTCATTTCATTTCCTTTCAATATGAAAAGAAAACCCCGAGGAATAATATATTATCCCCACTGTTAGAGGTACCTAGCCTTGACTCATTGAAGCTGAATACACCAGGATAATTCTGCAGCTTGGTCTGTCCAACCTGAATGTTCTGGGTTGTGCTCTCCCTGGAGGAACTAATCATCTATTCTTCTGACTATTGAACTTGAAGGCAAAGGAAGGTCTTTTAGGTAGGCAGGGACTTCCTGCTTAGAAGTTCAAACTGAACCTGGACCCCACAGAAGAAAAAGTCCATATCACTACTTGTAATACTATTAAATTTCCCTCATGCAGTAGCCAAGGACACTTCTCTTAATCCCTTTTTATTTAAGGTTGTGTGGGTGACATCTTACAAAACAAAGATGTACGAAATGAATAATTTGACAACATTTATCAAAGAAAGCCTCCTAGAAAATCTCAGACATGAGGTAAGCTTTATAAAAGCCAGAAAAGCTCCGAAGTTTTGTCAGATATGAAGAAAAGCAAAAGCATGGTTGATCATGTCATACAAAGGAGACCAGTCGGCTAGCACTGTGAAGGAAAGCAGCAAGGAAATCAGGCTAAGTGGATCTTCAAAGTTCAGATGATGGAGGATGTTGACCAAAAAAATTATAAATTTTGACTATGACCTATTTAAGAAACATTTGCTTATTAAAAAGGGAAGAAATTATTTACAAGTAAATCCACATTACTTTTGTCAAGCTCTGTTTTTAAACCTTATTTCAGGTTACTCCTTCTGTGAAAAGGAGAAAAGGATAAAAACTAACTCAGCAGAACCACAGGCTTCATATTCCCTAAAGGAGAATAGTGAACACAGCCCCCCAAACCGTGCAGGTATTCCCCTCAACCAGCATCTCACAGGACAAAAGGAGAATGTTGTATGCATTAGGCTGTTAAAGCTGTTGTAACAAAATGCCATAGACTGAATGGCTTAAACAATAGAAATTTATTTGCTTACCATTCTGGACGCTGGAACTCTGAGATCAAAGTGCCAGCATGATTGGTTTCTGGAGAGGGCTTTCTTGCTGGATTGCAAGAGGCTGCCTTCTCCCCTACATATGTGCTCACATAACTTTCCCTTTGTTCAGACACAGGGTCAGAGGGCGCCTTAGGTGTCATTTCTTGTTAATGGCACTAATTCCATTCTGAGGACCTTAGATCTAACCTTAGTTACTTCCCCAAAGCCTTTTCACACATTGAAAGTTAGGACTTGAACATATGAATAGGGAGGTGGGACACAAATATTAAGTGCATAACACTATATCTTGAGATAGTTGAATAAATACTTTTAATCTCCTTCATATAATCATCTATTTAAAAATAAATAGTAAAAAAAGGACAGTGTGTGGTACAGTTTTGTAATCCCAGCCACTTGGAAGGCTGCAGCAGTAAGATCACAAGTTCAGGGGTTATTTTCAGCAATTTAGACAGGGTCAACTTAGACCCTGTCTCAAAAGAAAAAAAAAATGTAATTTTGAAATTGGTTTCAATCCCCACTATACATAAGTAAATAAAACAAAAATTAAAATTAAAAACAAAATGACATTCTGGGTAAGCCAAAATACCTGTGAAACAAACTTAAATAGACCCGTATTAGATTCAATATCTACATGTCACATCTAATATCTACATTGCTTGTTTCTTCAACAGAAAATCATTAATTATCCAGACATGACCACTGACCTCATGGAACTTGTAGTCTCCTGGGGAACACAGGCATTAAATAAATAATTACATTTATTTTTACTTCTGTATCTTTTAAAATAAACTTCTTTTGTGTAAATATCACCTAAGCACTTACCTTACAAAAAAATTAACAAATATCTTTTGAGGTCTTATGCTAGGTGTAGGAGATACAAAAATGACTTTTCTCAAGTCAAAATTTGATCCACTTGATTGTGAATGTATTACTTTAGTAAAACCTCCCATTTTTACCCTTTTGTCCCTTTGTCTCCTTTGCTCCTAATGTGATCCAACCAGAACCTACTTTCTGTTTAGCAACCATCCCTGCCTCTCATTCCACTTGCACCAATTATAGCATATCCTCTCCTCTTACCAGGAAGGCTATCAAAGCAACCTGTGAGTCCTCCCACTGTAGAGAATTTCCCCACCATGTTTGCCTTAGCTGACATGAAACAGGCATATTCATTCCTGTTTCAGAAAGCAGAGAGCTGTGTTTTCAGAAAGCAGAGAGCTGTGTTTTCTTTGACCTGAGAGCTTATGGACCCCACAAGGTCTGAAAATCCTGTTTTAGAATATGGCACAGTAGAGAACTGAACATAAAGGTTCTGATTCAATGGCTTTAGGTCTGGGACTTTTCCTTTTGTGTTAATAAGAGATTTGGATTTTAAAAAAATAAATTGCCTCACAATTATATTTTAGGTCCCTTTAAGGCAATGCAACTGGATGCAAGGATGAACTAATTATAGTGCCCTCAAAATATATCAGAAGGACTATTTCTTCGTAGTCAGACAAACAGACTGCATAGGTTGCAAGGCATGTATTTCTCCATTGATGTTTGATTAGAGTTTTTAGATCTCTGGTTCTAATTTTGGAGCTGTATAGGCACTTATAAGCTGACACAGTATTCTAAGAAACCCAAATGCCAGGATTGGTAATGGTTCTTTTGTAACCCCAACAATATGAGAAAACGTCCTTTGTTTAATGGTTTTAATACTAAATTACCTAAAACTTCACTCTGGGCTCCTTGAACTGTAAAAATGGAAAAATAAAAAACTCAAATAACATTTCCTAAAATGTGTACTTGTTCTCCAAATTGGAAAATGTGCACTTAAATAATTAATTGGGCTTTGTAATAGGTGTTACAGGGAACACTCTTTACCTTAATTGGCCAAATCAAGAGAGAAAAGATAGGCACATGTGCTAATAAACCATATTCAGAGGTGGGGGAACTCCAATTCTAAGTGTTTGTTGATTTTTTAGTATGAATATTCCTATCCTAACCAATAACACACTACCAACCTTACACCAATGAATGTAGAGTTGGAAAGAGATGTGTACCCTTGACTTTCATGAGCCTGTGTAAGCCATCTCCAGCACCCACTGCCTATAACCCAGGGGGAAGAAATATTAACATATTTTTCTCCTAGGAATGCAGAAGATTACATCTTCTATTTTCTACTTGAAGCTACTTGTGTAGCTTCTAGAAAATCCTGAATCAGGAATTATATTTATTTTTTTAATTGTTTGGTTTCAATACTTTATAAAACTTAAGTTTCCTTTGATAAAAAATCTTTTGAAAGCTGCATGCTTTGATATGATTTGAGAATAAACATGGCAATAAATTATCCCTAATGAGAAATATAGATAAAAATGTAAACATTTGTTAGTAATGCAATAATATTAAAGAGATTTGTGCTAGCCAGGCTCAGTGGTACTCTCCTGTAATCCCAGCGGCTCAGGAGGCTGAGATAGGAGGATCACAAGTTCAAAGCCACCCTCAGTAACTTAGTGAGGCCCTAAGCAACTTAGTGAGGCCCTGTCTCAAAATAAAAAAAAATAAAAAGGTATGGGGATGTGGTTTAGTGGTTCTGAGCCCCTAAATTCTTAATCTCTGGTACAAAAAAAAAAAAAAAAGATTTGTGTTATACTCAATTTGTCAGTAAGGTTATCTTCCATTTATAGTGTTCTCCATGTGTCCACCAGATGGCAGAAAATTCACAGCAACATTACAGATGAGCAAATGCTGAATAAATAATCTTTGGAATGTTTTAAATCACTTCTGATTAAACAACAAATGCAGAAGCACATTTGCAACTTTGTATTACACTCTGACTTTCCCCCCTCCAGCCCACATCTCCTTTGTGGGTATAAAGGACTGTATCTTAATACTCTTTCCAACATTTTCATTCAAGGAGTCAATTGAATTTTAACATGGCTAAAGGTGAACTTTTGATCTTTCCCTTCCCTTCAATTCTGCTTCTCTTTCAGACTTTCCTTCTAGATGCTCATCCCAGAAAATGGGGAATCATCCTTGATCATTTCATTTTTCTTATCTTCCATGTCTAATCTAAGATCAGATCCTGATTCTGATGGGTAATCTTTTCAGAGGATGCCTGCAAAAGCCTCCCAACTCAGTTCTCTTTTTCTGGCCTCCACAGAGTAAAAACAACATTGTTTTTAAAATGTAATTTAGAACATATTATGTTGTCTAACCACTTCCATGGTTTCCCTTTTATTTAGGATAAAATCTAGCCTCTTTAAAGTGGCCCTGCTTGATCTGACCTCTTTGTACCTAGGGAAACTCATCTTCTGCCACCCTTGCTTACTCATTCCAGCTCAGTGATCAAATCAATTTCTCAAATATTCTCAGCATCTAGCATAATTATTGGCTCAAATACAAACTCCTTCCCATACTATTGCCCTCACAAAGGATTTGTAAAATTAAATCACACATGAAAAACTGGACTTAGAAAACTTTTGATCATAAAAAAAAAAACTTCTACTATTGACTTTTTTTCTTTAAAGCTATTTTACTATTGACTTTATTTATTATAGCAGGTTTCAGAATGAACCAGTCAATATTAGTGGGAAAAAAGGCAAAACAATAAACTGTATTATAACACTGTACACAGCTGCTTGGCTCTGAAGTGCGGTGCGGATGTTCTCAACAGAAAATAAGTTGTGACTTTTAGAATCCTCAGCGTCATAATCAGCATGCTACCTACCACAAGAACCTACTTGTCTGCTTGAGGAATATTAAAAGCACATCTCATATCAAAAGATATAAAAGTCCCTTCGGAGTAATTTTAAAGAGAACTTTAAGATGCTGGTTAGATCTGAAGACAAATGCTTCTGACTAGAACATAATGAGTTCCCATAAAGAACTGAGGCACTTAGCAGAGTCACTGGTGTTTTGTCACCAAAGAGGAACAAGAGAATTACCATGGAACAGAACCCGAACCCAAGTGGCAGGACATGGGGGGCACAGGAACCAGTGAACTCACTGCCTAGAACCAAGATTGTCCCATAGAAAAATCCACCTGGTGACTTTTCAAAGCTCCTTGGAGCCTGTCTGGGAAAGCAACCAAAATTCAGTCTCAAAGTCCCCTGTCTCCCAAACATTAGCATGTGTACTCCATTTCACTTCAATTCTTGCTCATGTAACACCTTTTCAAAGAGTCTTCCTGGATCACTGGCTCTGCTTAAACTAGCACCCCTTTCATTTTCCCTTTGTCCTGCTTTTATTTTCCTTTCTGCTGCTTATCACCACTTGATAGAATTTTCTGTATTTGTTTATTGACCAGCTCTCTTACTAGATTGTAGTCTCTGGAGGGGCAGGGAATTTGTTCTGTTAATTGTATATGCCAAAGCAATAATAAGAAGTAAATGGTTATTTTGTTGATGAAATATTTGCTTGGACAATAAAAAAAATTTACCATTCTCTATATTCTGGCAGAAATTCTAAACTCTCCCAGATATGGAAAATATAGGCAACTATTTACTTAATGTTTTCTAATTGGATTTTATTTCTTATTTTTAAAATCAAGAAAATAGATTGCTATGGCAAAATAGCTTAAAAATAGATCACTGGTTTTAAAAAAATCAAACATGCATGTTCAAACCTTTAATTTAAAAATGTTTATTTTCTCTTGGTTCCCTCCTTTGGTTTTTCTCACAAAATAAGATAAGATCATTGCTCCTCAGTGCTTATTAGCTTGAAAACACAGTTCTTAGTTTTCTCCCCGCCCCCTTCACACTTTTCATTTTTTAGTGGAGAGTTCATGTCAGTCAGAATTATATATTAGCATTTGAGCCTGTTCCTTCCAAATGAATTAATTGGAATGAGAACATGAATTTATTTGAGTGGAGCTGTCAACGCTGCCTAGAAAACACCATCACACATTAGTACCAATAATAAGCCTGAAATGTACTGATGCAAGCACATTATATTTCCAATGCAATAAGGTGACTTTATCTAGGAAAGGTCTAAATGCAATCACTTGGAATAGGATAATTTTTTGAGAATTTACTTATGAATGGGAGGGGAATCTGGAGAATATCTGATGTTTCCAGACCTCTCTTTTCCTGAGATCTGTGTTCTTTCTTCATTTTCTGGGACTTTGGGGTTCACTTCCCCAAGCCATATGAAGATGTTCTTCCAAAAGAGGATACTCATTCCCTTTATTAAGGATAGACATTCATGCTAGGGACTAAGATAGGTCAGTGAGACTCTTTCCCTGGAGTATTGAAAATGGATCCAAGGATTTCAACTTTTTTGAGCACAAGAGATATAACCCAAGGAGAAAGTTGTTGGTGGTAAATATTTTCTGTTCCATGGCTTGAGACACATAGTGTGTAGAAACTGAATAATGGAGACTTGGAGGATAGTCTTAAGGGAAGTCTTCTTCCCTTAATCCAGTTCAAGTGGGTCTCTATCACTTGCCATCTAAGGTTCTCATAAACTTGCTTTTCTTGAGTAAAACTGACAACTCTCTCTTTCTCTCTGTCTCTCTGTCCTTCTCTCCCTTTCTCTCTCTGTGGTGCTCCTAGAATAGAACCGAGGGCACTTCACCACTAAGCTAGATTTTGAGACAGGGTCTCACTTAGTTTCTCAGTCTGGCCTCTAACTTGTGATCTTCTTGCCTCAGGCTCTCTAGTGACTAGGATGACAAGCAGTGCCTCACCAGCCAGGCAACATCTCTACTTTTTAAAAGGCAATTAAATGTTTGCAAGATTTCTTTGTTAAATCAGAAGAAGAGTTTTAGAATGAACTTTCCCCTTCTTTATGCACAATGAATAGCACATTCATGACACTCTTAGTTTTCTTATTTAAACAGACAGATGAGAGCTTTTTGTCTCACGAGCTGGAATCAGTCAGAATTGCAACTACTTTCCATTCCAAACCCATTCTTATTGTCATTACCTAATTTATTTTTATTAACTGATCCCTAATACAAGAAAAATATTTGAAACACATGGGTCTTTATTTCCTATTATTTTCCAAATAATAGTTAAAAGATGAGGGTTTTCATTTCTGTAGGGTAGGCTTGCTGCTTATCAGGCTCCCTAGAGGCTGAGGTGAAGCATGAGTGAAACTTGAAGAAAAAATAATTTGATTTTGTGGTCTCTTAGGGAAGCAGAAAACTCTCTACAAAATCATACTGAGAAGAAAGCAAACTCATTTTTGAGTGCATGTTCAAATAATCATCTTATCTGGTATGTTTAAATGGTATCTTCTGGATTTTATAGATGTACCTGGTTCTAGGGGTTTTTGTTTGGCAGGTAGTCCAGGACTCGGCAGTACTAGTGAGGAAGTGGGCCATCTGGTGAACGGGAAACTTGTGTCTTTGATGAAACTGGTATTGGCTATTCCTTAAATGAAGCCTCCCTAGGACTCCTCAGAGGGTCATTTTTCTGTTACTATTTCAAAAAGAACGGGTCTTGCCTTGTCTTTACTCTTGATCTGTGTTATCTTATATTTCATAATACCCATCCAGGCCATTAAGGTCAAAGCTATTATAATAAACATGGGAAAATCTTTATACACACATTATACACACCAAGGTAATCTGATTCTCTAATTTCCTTGTTTTTTTTTCCAGTCCATATAAAGTCTCTCCTACTTCTCACTTTCCCCCTTGTTTTCTAGGTTAACTTTTGAGTTCAGAATGAAGTTCATTTTGTCAAAGCTTATGGCATCCTGTATATTCATCCTTTCAGTTTCTTGCCCATTGAAGCTTCTCTTAACTCGTCACTCTTTCACTTGGGCATAAGTTCTGGGCAATTCCCTTGATTTTTTTTTTTGTTAAAAAAGGGGAAAAACATGTCCCCTGTGGTTGTATACGTAGAGGGCAAGGAAAGCAGAATTCAAAACTAGGCAATTGTTTTTAGAGCTGGAATCCTAATTATTATAGTACATATATTAAAAATGAACATACAATAGGGATGAGGCATGGAATCAGTATAGAAAAGAGATTCCAATGCAGTTTTCCAAACACTATTTGAGGGCTTCTCTTGAGAGCTGGTGGGTTAATACAGTCAGGCTGGCTTAAAAAAAATGGGTAGGGTAGATACAGATTATGTTTCATCACTGTCTTAGGTTTGGCATTAATCATGGTATACCATTGAATCTTATTATCAGTTACAAATCTTCTTTATGCTGTATTTTTACAGAGTTCTGAGTTCTCATGAAAATAGAATTCCTAGATAATCTGGTTTTTTCACAGTTCCCACAGTAGGGCATGAAGATTCTTTTGTCCTTCCCCACCAATATGGCACACACACCCAGGCACACATGCAAACACACACACACGTGCACAGGCACATGTACACGTGTGCGCACACACACAAATCCCTTCTCTATGTGACAAATTCTGGAATTACCTCTTCAAAAATTATCAGGGTGCAAACTCTTGTTTTCAGTTCTTTTCTTCCCAGGTCTGCCTAATCTCTTCTTACTTCTTCCAGTAATGCCAATGTTAACTCTTTTACTTAAAACTGCTTTGTAACAAACCATCCAACTTATTGGTGTAAAAGTACAACAATGATTTTATTATATCTTATGTATTTTATGGACCAGTCTCAGGGACTCTGTGCTGGTGAAGTCAGACAGGGATTAAAGATAAAATAGCAGATTGTCAGAGAATGGGGAGAACTAAAGCAGCTGGGGCTGCATCCATCTCTCTCTCTCTCTCTCTCTCTCTCTCTCTCTCTCTTTCTCTCTCTCTCTCACCCCCTCCCTCCCTCATTCCCCTGCCTCAGTATTTCTCCATGAGTTAGTTTGATAAGTTTCACATCATGACAGCCTCAGGATGTTTAGGGTTCTTGTATGGCAGTTCAGTTTTACAAAGTGTTCCAGCCAAAAAGACAGAAACTGCATCACCTTTTTAATGACCAGCCTCAGAAGTCAAGGGTTATTTATATTGCATCCTACTGGTTACAAGCAAGCCATAAGCCTGCCCAGATCTGAGCTACTGATGCAACAAAGCTCTAGGAGGATCGGATAATGTTGTTTGCTTTCAACTATCACAGATATTTTTTTTAAACTTAAGAATAAAAAATAATCTATTACTACCATTCTAGATCTTCTTTAGAGCCTATGGGCAATGGTTTTAGTTCACTTTTATAGGCTTTGTAGTGTTATTTGGATTTGTTTCAGGTTTAGGCCACCTGGAGACCAGTCTTGGACTTGTGTCAAGGTCTAGTTCATTATAAGATTTCTTAGTTTGCTATTTAGGGACAGATTCATGTATGTGTGGTTTGGAGGTTGGCCTAGGAGATTGTATAATTTTATAGGATCATTTTCTTTATCTCTAATATATTACTCCCACTCTTGGGACTACAAATCCTTTGTGTCATAATAAAAAGTTCTCTTGAAGTTTTAGGCACCAGCTTGGCTACTTTTGCTCTTACAGTATTTCTAGGGGGCTGGTGCAAAAGAGTATGTAACAAAGAGAAAAAAACAAGGAAAATTTCTCTAGTCTCTCTGATCCATAAAGGTCTTCCTTCCTGGTTTTTGGACCAAAATATAGGACTCCTCCAGGAACCATTTCTGTCTGTACTAACTATGCAGTCCTAGATTCTAGGCTGCCTTCAAGTTCTGGACAGAAGACCATAGGGGTGTTCCGCCCCCCCCCCCCATGTCTTGCCCTGTTGTGCCAGGGGCAGTGGGGTAGGTTGCAAAAAGGCCAAATAAAGTGCACAGAAATGGCATGCAAAACCATTTATTTAAACCAATGATTTATTGGGGAAAGAGGACAAGAGATTAAGAAGAGTTCAGTAGTGACAGACTGAACAGATAAGACGATGTCTCTGTCCCTCAAGGTGTTGCACCAATCAGTGCACCTTCTCCCTCACGACATTTTGTCCAGTGGTGGTTGACTGGATGAATGACATATCTTTTCCACAGAGCCTTCAGTTCTGCACTCATCCCCTCTCAGAGAGGGATTTTATATGTTATACTACAGAAGCACTAACATTATCAGCATTAGCTTCTTGATTTTCTTAGTTTGCTTGTATGACCAGCATCCTAAGGAGTAAGCATCTGTCCTGGTGTACACGCAGTAAAGTACTTTATACAGATAACACCATCCTGCCCTGGTTCCCAGAATGCGAGAGAGAACGCCAATGTCTTTCAAGATGATAGGTATTTGGACTTTCCATCCCAGACTTGCTCTCATTGCTCCCTTACCTTGGCTAGGCTTTTGAAAATAAAAAGGGAACATTCAGGAACATGGTGTTTTATGTCCCCCTTTCCTTAAGGATGGTACAGGGAGACAACAGAAAACTCAGCACCAGCTTGGTTCTTGGTACCCCAGTCCGCCATGACTATATGCTTTCCAGAAGCCTCAGGTAACTGCTCTGTGCATCTGCCCAGAGTTTCTAGTTACTTCTGGGGGGTGGGGGGAAGAGGGTAAAGTGTGCTTTTTCTTCCTTAACACTCTGTTGAACAGTTAATGTCTGCTTTTTTCCTTCAGAGCTTTCTTTTCCTTCCCAATATCATTTGAATTGGTTCTGTCTGCTCCAGCATCCATGTTTGTGGAACCAAGTGAAATGCCTCTTCATGATTCATTGTGTTGGTCCTGTGCTTCACACGAATGCTTCCACATTGCTGCCAACAAGACCTATTTTCAAGTCTATTAATAAGAGTTATTTGATATAGTTCTCACAAAATAATAAGCAACAACAAACACTCTCCTTTTAATCTTTAAACCAAACCAAATACCTCAAAAGATTCTTAGATCTAAAAAGAATTAGTGTTCCTTGGTCTTATTCAAAAAACATATAGTAACGAGATGACCTCCATTAAAAAGAAAAAGATATTGGATCTTCTAGATTCTGGAGAGTCCGTGCTATGTGTATGTGTTTGACATGAGTTTAGTTATTTTGATGAAATATAGCTATTGTTCACCTTTCCATCTCTGCTTTGTTTTACATCTCAAAATCTGTCTCTCACTATTTATGTGTCTCATTGATCTTTGAATTCACCCTTCTTAGTCCTGTTGCGATCCCAGGACATTCTACCACTCTATTGGTATGAGAGTGATGATGGAATCATAGGTCCAAAAGGAACCTTCAAAGTCCCCTAATTCAAAACTCTATCTGATGCATTGGCCAATTACTCTTTTTAAAAAAATCTCTATTATTTACATTGTTGTTCTTTTAAAATTTCAGTCCATTAAAAAAAAAACATGAATTCAAACAAGTTTTGCATTTCACTTTATTTTTTTACCTTTTTAATTTTTTATTTGTTTTAATTAGTTATAAATGTAGGATACATTTATGCACTTTGATATATCATACATAGATGGGATATAATTTCTCATTTTTCTGAGTGTACATGTTATAGAATCACATTGGTCATGCAGTCATATATATACACAAAGTAATAATGTCTGTTTTGTTCTACTATCTTTCCTAATCCCATATCCCCTCCCCTTCCTTCCTTTCATTTTCTCTACCTAATCTAAGGTAACTCTATTCTTCTCTAGTGCCCCGCCACACTTATTTTGAATTAGCATCCACATATTAGAGAAAACATTCAGCCTTTGTTTTCGGGGGATTGACTTATTTCACTTAGCATGATACTCTCCAACTTCGTCCATTTACTGGTAAATGCCATAATTTCATTTTTCTTTAAAGCTGAGTAATATTCCATTAAATATATATACCACATTTTTTTTTTTTGTCCATTCATCTATGGAAGGATACCTAGGTTGGTTCCATAGTTTAGCTCTTGTGAATGGAGCTGCTATAAACATTGAGGTGGTTGCATTATATTACTGTAGTATGATGATTTTAAGCCCTTTGGGTTCACTTTATTTTTAACAATGATAAATACTTTTGACAAAACTGTCCAAAACACTGAATAATACAGTTATGTTTAAGGAGTTGATGATGTAGGTAGTTGGATGAGTGACACATATCACAAAGAAATGGATGAGCACAGTTCCACACTATAAATAAATGCTGGAACCTCTTCTGGGTGGTATGCTTTCTTCCACAGAGAGCTTTCCCTTGAGCATGGTTCAGTTGGAGAAAGAGAATGGAGATGGATAGGAGAAGGATGCTTCAGGGACCATGAGATCTAGACTCAAAATGGAAGGAAGAAAAACAGAAAGTGAAGAAATGGAGTAACTGGCACCAAAGGGTCTACTGCTATGAAAGGGGAAGAGAGGTAGCGTCCCAACAGCCAATTTCTACCTTTTCAGAAAACTGAGAAACAGATTTGGAAGACGTGCAAGGAACATGGGCTGGGGATTAGGAATTAGAACGCACTAAACTGTAGGCTGGATGATGATTAAATGTTCCCACTCGGCCATTGGATTGACCTTTTTTTTTTTTTTTTAAGTCCCAGGTCTTCTTCCCACTAACTGTGTGACCTCAGAAATACTCTAACCTCTCAGACTCTGTTTCCTCACCTGCCTCCCTCCTGTGCTCATTGTGAAGATGATTAAACAACATGTTTGTAAAGTTGTCAGTGCAGCAGCTGGCAAAAGGTAAGTGTTAAGTGCTCAGTAAGTGGTAGTTGTTCTTATTATTAAACAGTTATTTAAGAATAGTTATATCTTCCCAGTGGCTCAGGAGGCTGAGGCAGGAGAATCTCAAGTTCAGAGCCAGCCTCAGCAACTTAGCAAAGTCCTAAGCAACTTCCAGAGAACCTGTCTCCAACTAACAAACAAAAAAGGGATGGGAATGTGACTCAGTGGTCAAGCGCCCCTGGATTCAATCCCTGGTACAAAAAAAAAAAAACTAGTTATATCTTATTATTAACAATATTTTTTAAATGCCAGTTTTATCTTGATGGTAGTAGTAGTTCTTATTTTCATGTCCATGGAAGAAGCCTTGAGGTAAAGTGAAGATGGATTGTCTTTTCCTCAGCTCCACAGAAATTCATTAGGGAAATGTTTCCCAACTTGAGAACTTTTGTCTTTGTTTTTATTAATTAGCATTCAGATAACTTAATGTTCCAAATGGTCTTGTCAAGAATGTGTTTCTAATTTTAGTAACATTACTGTCAGAAGGTAGGTGCTACAGCAAAACAGGAATGAGAAGAATATATTTTAAAGAGCCTATTAAGGAGATAAATAATTTGAGTTACCCCAATTATGAATCTGAACACTGAACCAAGACCATGGACTAATGATGGAGTAGTCTATACTCCGTACAGCCTAAATGGGTACCATTAGATTCCCTCATCTGTTGTAAATGGTCTTTGCTTCCAGAAGATGCCTCGGATTGTTTTGCTTCCACACATAAATTTAACGACATCAACTGGTCTTTTGAAATCTTTGTGAGGCATTATACACAAGTCCATAATTTCATAAGGAAATTGAATATTTGGATTTAGAAATGCATTGTCCCATAGACAACTAGATTTGAATACTGATTCACTTATGAGCTGAAATCTATTGACTGAAACTATAAGGCAGTTGAAAAGTGAAGTTTTTTAAAATAAAAAGACAGTTTTTTTTAAAAAAACAACAACCTGATGCTATGTTAATTTTTAAATAAAACAGAAAAATAAAGTTTTAGTCTTCTGCTCTGCTGCTCTCTGACTGTGTGACTAACTACATCATTATAATTCTCATTCTTCAATTTCTTCATCTGTCAGATGAAAGCATAGGAAAGGTTGTGGTAGAGCATGTTTTTAAATTTTTTTTTAAATGTTCTTCCCCTTCCTATACCCACTAGAAGAAATTGAAGAAGCTAAGTAGAAAAGGAAACTGACTTCTAAGTAGGAAAGGTTCTAACCTTGTCCACATTACCCACAAAGAATATCACCCACAAAAGTCATCAACCAGAAAGAATATCCCTTGAAGTAACCTAAAAGAGAAGCTAAGTTCTGATGCAGGATTCTTTTACATCTGAATATAATGCAAACTAGAGATGAGATTGAGGCACCTAAGATTAATTCACTATTTTCTGAACTTTATTGATAGTTCCCTTATTGATAGTTTTTCTTATGTACAATGTAGTGGTGGTACACATATTTTGTATAGTGGTACCCTTATCTAGAGATACCTAGAAATATATAAAATTATACTACAAATTAGAATGTTTTGTCATATATTAGTCTCATGGGCATCTCTCCCCCATATATAAATGATATATATTAAGTATTTATTGTATAAAGTTGACATTTTAAAACCATAAATGAAATGAGATATTGAACAGAATCCTACTAGAAGAAATAAAATTATAGGGAAGTCCGGAGTTGGAAAGTTCCCCATGCTGGTCAACAGGTGGCACTAGAGTAGCTTGGATGCCAAATAGAACAAAGGGAGGAAATAAAAGTCAAAAGGAACAAGCCACCTTTGGGTGAAAATGCAGGGAGGCACCAGGGCTGCTTATATTTGAATATGTCTCATCTGTTTTATTAAATTATTCTTTGCTTGAAGTAAGGGACACTTCCAGGTACAAGTATAAGTTGTACTGAATCAGTCTGCCTTGGACTCCTCCCTAAAAAATAAATATTATATTAATGCCCACCTTATAGGGTTATTATGAACAATAGTGAGTTAATGCATGCAAACGCAACAATGCAGATTGCAGAGTAAGCACTCAATAAATATAAGTCATCATGACTCTGCACAATGCTCATGAAGCACAAGTAGCAGAAATGGACTAGATATTAATGGATGGGATGTTCACAAGACCAATGTTTATAATTCAGAGACTACCTAGTATTAAAACATTCATAAAACAGATTAGTATAGGAATAATTATTTACATTGATAATGTAACACTTTGTTTTTAATAAGTATATAACCTCAGGAGTTTATTGCATCTCTGAATCTCATTTAGAGTTTATGTATATTTCACTGAGTCTTCCCATGGATGAGTTGGTTAGATAAACTTAAAACAGTAATAAATATTGAAAAACTAGGCAAACTTATTTTGGTTTATTCCTCTGCTAAGAAGTGTCAGTATAAATCGTGTTCAGCTCTGCCCAAACACAGGTAATAAAGGCTTACCGTTTTATGAGCTCCATTCCGTCATTACCTAGAAGTCCATTAAAGATGAGCAGAATGTTAAAAAAAAAAAAAAAAAAAAAGGAGGCTGGAATTAGTTTTGCTGATCTAAATTTAATATTTAGTGGACCAGAGGAGAGCTCTTGAGTACTCTTGCAACCATCAAGCTGAACTCACTCTTCCTAACTTTTGACTCTGCAAGTTTGAACTTGGAGTAGGATTTCCACTTATCTTGAAGGTTTTCATGCCAATTTTTTTTTTTTTTTCCTGAGAATGTGGCTCTGCCCTGGGCCCCAGCTAAAGCCTTGACAATCTGCATATCTATTACCCTATTATCCTGATATCTGAAGAAGCCCACTGTCCCTCAGGCACTGAATGACATTCTGCTTCAAAACACAGATTTTCTGAAACAATCATCACCTCCTATGTACTACAGTATTCAGAGGGACAGTAATTGTCATATTATTTCTGGGAAGTAAACCCCAAACCAGGTTAATTCTGCATCCTTCACACCACTTTAGACTTACTACTGGTGCCACTGTAACCAGGAATTGAAAGTTCCACCACTAGGCTCCACTACAATTCGCGAGACAAAGGTTGGTGAAGAAAAACAGGCTTACTCAAGCTAACCTTGAGGAATATAGAGATCTTTTCTGTTTCCAAGCTCCATTTTGGGAGCAGGGGGCAGGGCTCAGGGGCATGAACAGCTTTTATAAAAGAAGAGGGGGGTACAATGAGACAAAAGGCAGGAAATATACATATGTAGATTCAGTTAGGCCCTACTAATCAAAAATTCCTTACAGTTGTTTCCCTGGCTACTGACTAGGCCAGAGGTTTCCTGCTCAGTTTCCACTCTCAGCAGGAGAGCACTCTACATTGCAGAGAAGCAGTTATCAGGAAGTCACTTTTAATTTTAAAATTGCTCTCTTTCGCTACTATTTTAGGGGGAACAGGCCAAGGACCTTTCCCTTGCCCATGACCATTTCCACCTCCCTTTCATTTTCTACTAGTTCAGAAAATCTCATTCATGCCTAATAGGAAGGGAAGACTGAAATGGAATAGAGAAAAGCAGATATTAGAAAGAAAAGGAGTGAATGTTTTTGGCTCTGGAAATAAAAATGCATAGAACATGGAAAATAAAGTGACTCTGAAATCTTAACAGAAGAAAAGAAATATAATTTCATATAGTGGCAATATGGAAATAAAATTGGAATTTTGCTGTCTGAATCCTGCCTTTTCTAATTTACAGGTTATAGACTTTGTGCAAACTTCAACTCTCTGAGTCTGTTTCCTCATCTACACAATGTAGCTATAACAATGTCCATTTTACAGGGATTGTTGTAAATGCCACATTTATGGATGGTGCCTGTCCTGCCCACGTCAATCCTTAGATTAGAAGTAGAAAAGTAATATTCTGTGGGTTGAATATGCCTCAAAGCTATGTTCTGTTTGGCTTTGTGTCAGGGGGTCCCCAAGACCATCCCAGTTTCCATGATTCACTAGGAGGATTTGTAGGACTCCATATAGTAATACAGGGCCAGAGGCCCTGTTGGGGTCTAGGACTGGATTCTATTTCCCACATCAGAAATAAGAGGAAACACCATAAAAAAGAAAAATGAATTGCAAATTTGGCCCAAACCGGGAAGACTGATAATCTGCCTCAGTTCATTCTATAGAAATGTTGTTATAATTTATAGGAACAAAAGCCAGGAAGTATACATTTGTAGATTTAGCCAGGCTGTGCTAGCCAGAGATGTAATAATTGTGGTTTCATGCATACCTACCCTGGCTGTAGGGGTTGGGAGGCAGCTCCTCAGTTAATAATTTTAGCATGAAGAAGCTGGGATGAAGAAATATAGGTTACCAATAAATGAAAGAAAGCAAAAAAAAAAAAACTATTTGGGAGCTTTTTATTAAAGGGGCCCCAATGAGTGTAAACTCATGGTTATGATTTATCAGGGGAAAACGATACAAAACCAAACCAGCAAAGGAAAAGGCACCTGGGGCAAAGACCAGGGTAAATCAGATGCAAACTTCCAAGAGTTCTCTCCCAGGATGTGCTCAGTTGCTCCAGCAATGAGTTATGATAGGAAGCTCATTAGAGACCCAGTGTCCAGAGTTTTATTGAGGACTAGGCACTTAGGTGGGCTCTGTCAGGAACCTTCCCACATTCTAGGTTCCCAGAAGGAAGGCAGGAGGTCAGTATAAACCATATTGTTTGTACAAAGAGCTTTGGCACAAGAAGACACTATTTTTTCGGGGGTGGGGCGGTACTGGGGATTGAACTCAGGGGCACTCCACCACTGAGCCACATCCCCAGCCCTAGTTTGTATTTTATTTAGAGACAGGGTCCCACTGAGTTGCTTAATGCCTCACTTTTTTGCTGAGGCTGGCTTTGAACTCGCAATTCTCCTGCCTCAGCCTCCCAAGCCACTGGGATTACAGGTGTGCGCCACCATGCCTGGTAAAGTGACACTCTTAGCATTTCTGGGAATGGTAGAACCCATCCTGGAATCTAGCCTCCTAGATGCCAGCTGGGCAAGCAAGCCTTTCTAAGGATGAACATTATAACTGCTAAATTAAGTCTTTTCTGCATGGACCTATGCAGGGATTTCCCTTTGAAGGTTTTTAAAAAGTTCTATTTATTTATTTATTTATTGCTTACTTGCCATCCTGTAAAAATTTAGAATTTTTACTCAGGATTTCTAGCTTTTTGTGAAAAATAAAAATCAGACATTGTGGCAACAACAGATTTGTTTTCCCACATAGTAACAACTGATAGCTCATTTAGATGAGCCTTCAGTTTCCCTTAGACTCCCCATCTCCAGTCTCTACCACTCCCAGTAATCTTTCCCATTTTGGGTGCCAACTGATATTTATCATTATGCATGTTTGGCCTTAAGTTGCTTGAACCAAGAGGGGCTGGTTGGCCAGAGACAAGGGAAAGGTGCAGGCAGGTAGTACACTACTGAGTACTGATAATGGAAACAGGTCCTGATTCATGAATTCCTGGTACCCAGAAATGCCATGAATTCAGAACTCCTCTCTGGAACTCTTTGTTCCAGCAGTTACTTGTGAGTATTCTTGCACTGATATGACAATAATTTTATTGCTGAATACAATAACTCTGCTTTATTTACTTGAATTGGTCTTCGTAGCTATTCACCTAAAGATGACTGTAATAGTGAATATAAATTAGTCATGGCATATACCGTCAATCAGTACTTTGTAAACTGGAATCATTGTTATTATCATTCTAACAAGTCTTGGTTGTATGACTAAAATATGTCAACAGAAAGATACATCTTGTTCAAAGGAAACAGATCCAATAAACATCAAGTAGTTCCACATATCAATGTATCCACTTACTTAGTGACTCAACTATTATGTGACAAGAAAAATACTGGATAACAAAAAATAAAATTTGATCTTTACATTCCTAGCTTCTAGAAAAGTGCCAGGCATGGAATTGAAGTGGAAAAAAAAATGTTTCCTGACTTTATAAATTTCACCTGTAAGGATAATTAGAAACCCAAGGACAGAGGTGATGAAAGTCAGGCTACAGCAAGGATATGCTAGTGATTTGATTGTAGAAGTATGTTGCATGCACCTAACCACATGGATGATCTAGATGCTGCTTTTCCAAATCCAATTATAAAACCAGCACAGCTGCAAGTTAAGGAAGAGGAACTGCAATCATGGCACTGTCTGTTGAAAGTTTCATTCTACTTAAAGAATTTGAAATATTCTTTACTTACCTCCCTGATAACTTCATTTCTTAGAAGACTGAGGAAGCAATGAGACTTGACTTTTGCTAATAAGGAAAAAGCTGGCTAGGAAGAAATAGAAGCTACAAGAACATTAAGAAAAAGAGACAGTGACAAATTAGAGTTAGACATTGGGAGTAAAGTTTGATTTTGTAAGTATTCTTTTAGTTGTAAAAGGCAGAAATCCTGTTCAAATTGGCTCAGCCATGGTTGGATCCAGGTTCTCAAATGAAGTCATTGGAAACTGGTATTTCTCTATGTCTTGGTACTATTTGCTTTCTTATGTATTGGCTTCATTCTCAAGACAAGATCACCTCTTTTAGTGGCAAAATAATTTCCAATAGCTCTGATCTTATATCATACTGAATAGGTAAGATAGTCACATAGTAAGACATAGGCAGGCAATTAGGGCAATGGGCCCCAAATGGATTGTTCTGTGGAAATATTCCACACAATCCAATCACCAAAACCCTTTGGCCCAGAGAAGTGAGAAAAGGGAAGGTATTATGGACCTAAGCAGAAGCCACAGAGAATTTTCAAACTCAACAGCTAAAAGGGTACAACAAACCAGAACATCACTGGCCCAATCGATGACAAGTCACCTTTCATAAAACTAATTATTATAAAATTGGAAGCCATGTAGATAAAAACTCCTAGGCCTAAACCCTTCCTAGGCCCTCTATCAGGACCCCTCCCGCTCAGTAAGAACTGTTTCTTTTCACTTGAATAAATCTTACTCTTTTTCACTTTCATTTTAATTTTTTTTTTTTTTTTTTTTTTTACAGTTGTAGATGGACAGCATGCCTTTATATGTTTAGTTTTTTTATGCGATGCTAAGGATCAGACCCAGTGCCTCACACATGCTAGGCAAGCCCTCTGCCACTGAGCTACAGCCCCAGCCTCCCTTTCTCACTTTCTATTTTATGTGAATTTCATTCGTTGAGTTTACAAGACAAGAACCCAGAAAGGAGTTGCTGGTGTCTGCTGCTAAGTAGTAACACTAGAAGGTGTGGCCTGCTGTGAAGCTGAAAGAGCTCACTCTGTTGCAATAATAACAGCAGAAAAATCTGACTTGAATACAAAATTAGTATCCTCATTAGAAAGAGAGCACCCATTTCTCAATAGTTTCAACAGAAGTCTGGGATTTGAGAATCATTAGACAGGCTTGTATTATAGTACCTCCCCAGGCCAATTATGTGACCTGGGTGATGGTGGGAGTAGGAATATACCAGGTCCAAAGTTTAAGAAGTGAAGTCAGCAATAATCAGACCATAGAGACAGAAAAGAAAGGAATAATTCCATGAGGGAAAATTGAAGTGCTACAACAAGATTTAGAGATGCTGGAGATTCATTTATTCACTCAACAAATATTTACTGAGTTCCTATGATATGTAGGCTTGTTCTAGATTTCCAGTATCTAATAGTGAATAATATAGACAAATATCCTTGATTTATTGCTTTGTTCTAGTTGGGGGTGGAGAATAAATGGTTACATTAACATTTAATATTTCAAATGGTGATATGCACAATGATGGAAAATGTCCCAGGGAAGGGTAGACATTGCTAGGGAGGAGGGAGGCTGCAATTTTATTTAAAGTTATTGAATTTCTGGAGAACACCTTGCTGAGAAGGATACATTTGAGATAAAGTAGTTCAGGAATGAACCATGTGGATGTCTTAGATAAGAAGGTGAGGGGCTGGAGTTGTAGCTCAGTGGTAGAGCAATTGCCTAGCACGTGTTAGGCACTAGGTTTGATCCTCAGCACCACATAAAAATAAATAAAGGCATAGTGTCCAGATAAAACTATTTTTTTTTCAATGGTGAGAGAACAGCAGTATATAAATGGGTTTGTACCTTGCAGAATGAGCCAGGGAAGAATAGGAGATGTGGTCAGTGATTGTAAAATGTCTCATAGGATATTGACTTCAATTTTATTTTGAGACGAGAAAACATTGGAAGATCGAGCAAGGAAGAGACATGATCTAGCTAAAAGTAGACTGAAGAGAGGAAATAAGATATAGGTAAGAGATTAATGCAATAATCCAGATTAGAGATGTTAATAGTTTTGACCAAAATGATCAGAGAGTATTTAGTGAAAAATGGTCAGATTCTGGATATATTTTGAAGACAGTTACCATCACATTCTAATTGGGTAAAATTTAGACAAAGAATCAGGATAACTCTAAAGTTTTGGGCAAGAATGACTGGAAGGATAGAGTTGCCATTAACTGACATGAAAAAAACTGGAAGAAATAGTTTTGTAGGGGAACAAGAGATCAATTTTAGACCTGTTAAATTTGAGATTCCTGTTACAACTAAAAATGGAGATGTTGATAAGCAGTTGAATATGAATTTGAAATTTAAGCAAGTGTCCTTGGATGGAAAGTTTATATATATATATATATAGTTTATATATTTACATATTTATATAAATATATATATAAAGTTTATATATATATTAATATATATATATATATAATATTTAAAACAGTGAAACTGGATGAGATCAATAAAGGAGATAGTTGAAGATAAGAGTTCTAAGAATGAGATTGGATCCTGAGAAGAAGTAACCAGTGACAGGGAGGCATTCTAAGAGGATGAGATATCTTGGAAGCAAAGGCAGTCAAGGTCAAATGAAGTGAGATCAATTGAAAATAAGAACTTGTCAGGACCTAGGTGACAAGAAAGCCCCCAAAGGAAAGTAGACCTCAACTGAGGTGATAAGAATCCTTGACTGTCTCAGAAAGGAATTTAAGGATTGGTCAAAGGGAGGCACAGGTTGATTTTATTGAGAGAAAAAGTATACACTCTAAGAAATACACACACAGGGTAGAGGGTGGGTGCTGCAGAACAACATGTTAGCTATACCATATCTGGGCATATTTATATATGTAAAATCTGTAGTATAGAGACATGATCTGAGAGGTTATTTTAGTCTTCCTTAGTGTTGGAGATTGAATACATTAATCATACTTACTAGGGGTTCTTTTCTTTTTGTTTTTGACAAAAAAAAAAAAAATCCCTAATAATTTCCCCATCAGAGGATTTCATCAATCCACTTTGTGAACTTCAACAATACCACCCTGGATTAACACTGAGGGTTTGATCAAAAGTATGACACATGGATGAAGAAGTCATATCCTAAAAATATAAAACACAAAAGCGTCTACTTGTTGAGCAAAGGCGTTCTTGGACCTGTTTTTCTTTTAGGTCCAAGTCAGGAAAGAAGCTATTTATAAAGCCATGGATAAGGCTCACCTATTGACTCAATAGTGTAGCTTGTGACAAAATATGTGAAAGTGGAGTTTAAATCTGGATTTTAGCCAGGTGCAGTGGCACACACCTGTAATCTCAGTGACTCAGGAGGCTGAGGCAGAAGGATGGCAAGTTCAAGGCCAGCCTGGGCATCTTTGCAAGACCCTGTCTCAAAATTTAAAAATAAAAAAGAGAGAAGTAGCTTAGTGGTAAAGCACTCCCAGGTTCAATCCTCAATACCTCTAAATAAATACATCCCTGCCCCCCCACCCCACCCCACATACATACATCCGGATTTTTAATCCATGTGAAAGTTGATTTTAAATCATGGCCACTCCTGTTTTGTCCCATGTCTCCTTTCTACCTATCCCTGTGTCTTCTATCCTACCTCAAACTGATCTTTGCATTTAACTCTGTGGAGGCCTTAACATGAGCAATTTAAGTGGTGGACAGTAAAGAAAGCCCCATTGGAGTCCGCTCCGGAAAGAAAATAAAGGAACTCCAAGACTGAAAATTTTAAACAATAACACACAGTCTATTTGTATGTGTTTTGCAAAAAAAAAAAAGGGAGCAGAGAAATGGGGCAATAGCTAGGAAAGCTAGCTGGCTGGCTAGTTGGGTCAAGAGACATTTTTTTTCTGATGGGAGAAATTTGACTGTAGATAGATTGATCCAACGGAGAGGGGAGGGGAGCTTTTGATGCAGAAGAGTGAAGGCAGAACGGAACAATGTTCTTGAGGAGACATGCAAAAACAACAGATGTCTACTTCAAAAACATATGGGAAATTTTAGAAACCCCGGATTTCCCAAGAGCCCAGAGTAAAGATAACTATCCAATGGCTAACATCACTAAAAAGGGAAAACAGATTCAGAAGAATGAGAAAGCCTAAGAGGTGGAATTCTCCTGGTGGAGAATTCATTCCAAGGAAAAAGAGAGTAGGCCTGCTAAGTTTGAACAGAGGGTAGAGTTAGCAGTAAGCATGGCATCTGACTCTCAGATTTAGCCTCTGGTCCAGCCTCCACAAGCCCATAATAAGATGTGAAGGAGAGGGAAATGCAAGAATTAAAATTTCTGTCCCAGTTAACTATGTAAGATATTAGATTCAAAAAACAATCCTATCATATTACTCATCTGCTAATGCGAACACAAAAAGGAGAAATGCCTTGATCTCACTTAGGAACAGCATGGCCTAAGTGCATTGAAATATGTCCAAAAACTACTGCCCGCTACCCACCACTTCAATACCCAGGACTGCACTGGAGCCCAGCCCTGTGTGGCTGGTAGCAAGAGGTGGTAACCAGTTCTAAGAGTGGGAGGGATTTCCCCCTGCATCCCCGCCCATGCTTATTGTTGTTTATATTCTTGATAGCTGCCATTCTGACTGTAGTTAGATGAAATCTCAGTGTAGTTTTGATTTGCATTTCTCTAATTGCTAAATATGTTGAGCATTTTTTCAAATATTTGTTGATTGATTGTATATCCTCTTCTGAGAAGTGTCTGTTCCTTGGCGCATTTATTGATTGGGTTATTTGGTTTTTTTGGTGTTAAAATTTTTTAGTGGTTTATATATCCTAGAGATTAGTGCTCTATATGATGTGCATGTGGTAAAAATATGCTCCCATTTTGTGGGCTCTCTATTCATCTCACTAATTTTTTTTTAAATGAGAAGATGCTTTTTAGTTTGAATCCATCCCATTTATTGATTCTTGGTTTTAATTCCTGCACTATAGGAGTCTTATTAGGAAATTGGTGACGGAGATTTGGGCCTACTTTTTCTTCTATTAGGCTCAGGGTCTCTGGTTTAATTCCTAGGTCCTTGATCCACTTTGAGTTGAGTTTTGTGCATGGTGAGAGATAGGGGCTTAATTTCATTTTCTTGCATATGGATTTCTAGTTTTCCCAGCACCATTTGTTGAAGAGGCAATCTTTTCTCCAATGCATGTTTTTGGTGCCTTTGTCTAATATGAGATAACTGTAATTATGTGGGTTTTTCTCTGTACTCTATTATGTACCATTGGTCTACAACTCTATTTTCGTACCTATAATATGCCATTTTTGTTACTATTGCTCTGTAGTATAGTTTAAGGTCTGGTATAGTAATGCCACCAGCTTCACTCTTCTTGCTAAGGATTGCTTTGGCTATTCTGAGACTCTTATTTTTCCATATGAATTTCATGATTGCCTTTTCTATTTCTTTTTTTTTTTTTAAGAATGTTCACGCCAAATTATGCCGTTACACATGAGCTCTCTTATATTTTTTTACATACAATTCTTTTTTTTTTTTTTTTTTAAATATTTATTTATTTATTTATTTTTAGTTGTTGGCGGACACAACATCTTTGTTTGTATGTGGTGCTGAGGATCGAACCCAGGCCGCACGCATGCCAGGCAAGCGCGCTACTGCTTGAGCCACCTCCCCAGCCCCATACAATTCTTAATACACCTTTATATCACAATTTATCTCTGTATATAATGTATGTTGACAGCAAATTCACACAGCAAATTCACATTTTTTTTAAGAGTGAGAGAGAGGGAGAGAGAGAATTTTTTTTAATATTTATTTTTTAGTATTTGGCGGACACAACATCTTTGTCTGTATGTAGTGCTGAGGATCGAACCCGGGCCGCACGCATGCCAGGCAAGCGCGCTACCGCCTGAGCCACATCCCCAGCCCTGCCTTTTCTATTTCTAAGAGGAATGTCATTGGGATTTTGTTTGGGATTGCATTGAATCTGTTTAGTGCTTTTGGTAGTATGGTCATTTTGACAATATTAATTCTGTCTATCCAAGAACAAAGTAGATCTTTCCATCTTCTAAGGTCTTCTTTAATTTCTTTCTTTAGCATTCTGTAGTTTTCATTGTAGAATTCTTTCACCTCTTTCATTAAGTTGATTCTCAAGTTTTTTGGGTTTTTTTTTTTTTGAGGCTATTGTAAATGGAATGTTTTTTTTAGTTTCTCTTTCAGAGGATTTGTCACTGATGTACAGAAATGCCTTAGATTTATGGGTGTTGATTTTATATTCTGCTACTTTGCTGAATTCATTTATCAGTTCTAGAAGTTTTCTGGTGGAATTTTTTGGATCTTCTAGGTATAGAATCATGTTGTCAGCAAACGTGAGTTCTTCTTTTCCTATCCATATTCCTTTAATTTCTTTCATCTGTCGAATTGCTCTGGCTAGAGTTTTAAGAACTATGTTAAATAGGAGAGGTAAAAGAGGGCATCCCTGTCTTGTTCCCATTTTTAGAGGAAATGCTTTCAATTTTTCTCTATTTAGGATGATGTTGGCCTGGGGCTTAACATAGGTAGATTCTACAATGTTGATGTATGTTCCTGATATTCCTAGTTTTTCTAGTGTTTTGAACATGAAGCAGTGCTATATTTTGTGCAATGCTTTTTCTGCATCTATTGAGATGATCATATGCCTCTTATCTTGAAGTCTATTGATGTGATTAATTACATTAATTGATTTCTGTATGTTGAACCAAACTTGCATCCCTGGGATGAACCCCAATTGATCTTGGTGCACTATCTTTTTGATATGTTTTTGCATTTGATTTGCCAGAATTCTATTTAGAATTTTTGCATCTATGTTCATTAGAAATATTGGTCTGAAGTTTTCTTTCTTTGTTGTGTCTTTGTCTGGTTTTGGAATCGGTGATATTGGCCTCATAGAATGAATTTGGAAGTGTTGCCTCTTTTTTCTATTTCATGAAATAGTTTGAAGAGTATTGGTATTAGTTCCTCTTTAAAGGTCTTGTGGAACTCAGCTGTGTATCCATTCGGTCCTGGGCTTTTCTTGGTTGGTAGGCTTCTGATGACGTCTTCTATTTCATTGCTTGAAATTGATCTGTTTAACTTAGTGTATATCATCCTGATTTAGTTTGAGCAAATAATATGACTCTAGGAATTTGCCAGTGCTTTTGATATTTTGTATTTTATTGGAGTGCAAATTTTCAAAATAATTTCTAATTATCTTCTGTAGTTATGTAGTGTTCAACATGCTATTTCATTTTTCATCATGGATGTTAGTGATTTGAGTTTTTTCTCCCCTTCTCTTTGTTAGCATGGCTAAGGGTTTATCAATTGTATTTATTTTTTCAAAGAACCATCTTTTTGTCTTGTCAATTTTTAAAATTGTTTCTTTTGTTTCAATTTCACTAATTTCAGCTCTGAATTTAATTATTTCCTGCCTTCTACTGCTTTTGGTGTTGATTTGTTCTTCTTTTTTTGCGGTTTTGAGATGTAATGTTAGGTCATTCATTTGTTGACTTTTTCTTCTTTTAAGGAATGAACTCCATGCAATGAACTTTCCTTTTGGTACTACCTTCATAGTGTCCACAGATTTCAATATGTTGTATCTGTGTTCTCATTTACCTCTAAAAACTTTTTAATCTCCTCTTTGATGTCTCTTGCAACCCATTGTTCATTCAATAGTATATTATTTAGTCTGCAGGTGTTGGAGTAGCTTTTATTTTTTATGTTATCATTGATTTCTAATTTCATTCCATTGTGGTCTGATAGAATGCAGGGTAGTATCTCTACTTTTTTATATTTGCTAAAAGTTGCTGTGTGGCATAATATATAGTCTATTTTAGAGAAGGATCCATGTGCTGCTGAGAAGAAAGTGTATTCACTTGTTAATGGATGAAATAATCTATATATGTCAGTTAAGTCTAAGTCTGATTTTGCTTTTTATTTGCTAACCGCATACTGTCCTGATCTACAATGGTTAAATGAGAAATAATTAGAATGATAGGCAGACTTTTTTAATACTCAAAGATAATCAGTATTCATTAAAGACCATTCAAAGTAGGGCTGGGGATGTGGCTCAAGTAGTAGCGTGCTTGCCTAGCATGCGTGAGGCACTGGGTTTGATTCTCATCACCACATAAAAACAAAATAAAGATATTGTGTCCACCTAGAACTAAAAAATAAATAAATATATATTTTAAAAAGACCATTCAAAGTAAATCCACGTAAGTTACAATATTACAGATTTATTACTCAAAGTCCAGAGACCAACAGCATCAACATTCCTGGGAGCCTGCTAGAAAATTCAGAAGCTAGGCTCCCCACCCTGACTTAATTGTATAAGAATGGGCATTTTAACAAGATTTCAAGGTGATCTCTATCCACATTAACATTTGAGAAGCTTGGTTACAGAAAACAACTTTAAAATGTTTGGGAGTTAATTTTTAAAAAGATACTTTGGCTGTTTCTTTTGGACAAAATTGTATGACAGTATGAAATGACACCCTTCACCATTTTCCCTTCAACTTCTGTGGTGCTATCATAACTTTTGTTACAAAAGACATTTGAGGGCTTTATTATTTTCCAGAGGGTTTCTTTTACATCTTTGGTAGTCATACCATTCTCTTCTGAAGTGGCCATCATCTTCCCTGTTTCTCTTACTAGATGCTGCTGGGTCTAATACCTCACTTGTCAACAGCTTTTTATGACCCAGTAATTTTCCAACATTATGTTCACTGACTTCATGAAACATAACTGTTTTTAAAAACTCAAAATCCATTTTAGAGTCAATGGTCAGCACCTTTGTGCATGTTTATTTCCAATATTCTGGGAACAGCTTCCTGGAACATGTTGACAGGATGGGTGGGGATGGAAGCCAAGCAGCTGGAGGGCGTTTGGGTGGGTGCTGATTTCAAATTTGGTCTGGTCATTAGTGAGTGTGTCTCTATTATGATAACTATTTGCTTTCTTTGGTAACATAACTGGACAGTCAGGCTAATGAAAACCCAGATAGCAATGACCTGAATGTTAAGGGTGATTATCTCTGGGCAGTTAAAACTTCTGGCAATTTTTATTTCCTTTTTGGCACTTAACTGTGTTTTCTAAACTTTCTACAATGAATGCATGTTATTTCTATAGGGAAAAAAATTCTTGCTAATTAACAATTTTTTAAATTGAGGTGTAATTTACATTCAGTAAAATGCAGGGATATCATAAGTGTTCAGTTTGAAGAGCTTTGACAGTTGTATACACCTGTGTAACCACTGCTCCAAACAAAATATGAAATGTTTCCATCACCGGAAAGATTTCTTTGTACCCTTTTAAGTCAGAAAGTACCTAAAGATAGCACTCCTCCTGTACTGTACACAAGGCCTTTAGGCTTTCTCACCTCTAGAGTGGTTTCACTGTGCTACCATAGAACAGCACATCATATCCAGATTGTAGCCAATGTGCATTTTCATTGGCCTTAAGCATAGAATGTAGATAGACAAGGGTAGTCAATGCCGCATTCGGCATTTCTTTCCATATACTTCCCTTGTATGTTTCTAATTCATATTGTGAGTAGTTAAATAAGAAAAAGGTTTTCCTGCCATAATTTCCCCTACCTCACGCCCTTCCTGTTTCTCTTTTTCCTTCCTACTGTGAAACACTTATCATGCAGCCAACAGAGGATTCTATTAAAATGAAAACTTTGTCCTTGCCAAGGACAGACAAGAGGCTCCAGAGAGCAAGAGTTTGCAACCCCACTTCTTACCCCTCCCCTCTGCCTGCCACCTGCATCTCAAATGTCTAGCTTATTGCTCTGGTTTATGGTCATATAAAAATAACATGCTGATTAAAATAATTAAGGGGTCGGGGTGTAAGTCAGTGGTGGAGCGCTTGCCTAACAATGTAAGACTCCAGGTTTGATCTCCAGCACTGAAAAATGTAAATAAAATAGATTAAAATACAAAGAACTTTCATAAAGGTTATCTTTTGTTAGCCTTCCCTGTAAAATTCATTCATTCATTCATTCATTTTTTCATTCATTCTCTCACCCTCACTCTCATTCCCTTGTTCATTCACACATAGCCCGTATTTATATTTATAGATACTGTTTGCCAGGCAAAATACTAGGTTCTAAGTAATAATGGCAAAAAGGAATAGTCTCTCACAAAGCTTATTGTGTAGTGTAGGAAGCAGATGTGTAAACATCAATTATAATTCAGAATGTACTAATTCATGTATGTATGAGTTTATTGAACCCAGTTTAATCATAATAATGAAAAGTGAAGCAATCTAACTAGCAATAGGAAGGTGATAGATTATTGCACAACTGCTTCACTGAAATGTTTTGTGGCTGTTGAAAGTTATTTTTTGGGAGATGTATCTGGGGATATATTAATAGTATACTTTAATGTTTTGAGAGGAAGATAGAGAGGAGAGAACTAGAATACCAACTACAAGAAATATGTTCAGAAATTAAAAGGGCTTATCTTTGTGAGGAGGAATTTTTCTCCTTTATGTGTTCCTTTATTTTCCTACTTTTCTTTTTTTTTTTAATTTTAATTTTTATTTTTATTTCTTTTTATTGTTGGTTGTTCAAAACATTACAAATTTCTTGATATATCATCTTTCACACTTTGCTTCAAGTGGGTTATGAACTCCCATTTTTAGCCCATATACAGATTGCAGAATCACATCAATTACACATCCATTGATTTACATAATGCCATACTAGTGACTGTCATGTTCTGCTACCTTTCCTATCCTCTACTATCCCCCTCCCCTCCCCTCC
>NW_025999853.1:31873623-31877001 GCF_001458135.2 Marmota marmota marmota | reverse complement strand
GGGAGGGGGAGGGAGGGGGAGGGAGGGGGAGGGAAGAGAGAGGCTGAGAGAGTTCCGCTCAACAAGAAGAAAATATATACCCCATACCCTCAGGTACCCATCTCCTCCAGCCACACCCTACCTGCCTGTGGTTACCACCTAGTTGGTCTAGGCTCTCATAACCCAATTATTTCCCCTCTAAACCTCACATTTTCTCACACTTGAGCTTTTGGGGGACTGAACCAGGGGTGCTCTACCACCAAGCTACATTATCCCTTTTTATTTTTTTATTTTGAGACCAGTCTCCCTAAATTGTTGAGTTTGGCCTTGAATGTTAAGGAATCCTACTGCCTCAGCCTCCAGAGCCACAAGAATTATAGCTACTGTGCCAGGCTGCTTTTGTGTTTTTTTGTTTGTTTAATTTTAGTATTTACTTACATTTGCCAGTTTCTAGTGTTATAGTTAAAGCTTTGTCCCAGGGTTTCATAAACTGACTTCCAGACCACTCACGTATAATCGAATCAAGCCTTTATTGAAGCACACCGGTGGTGGCTGACCAGAACATAAAGCTGTTCCCCCAATCAGCCCCGAACAATTGCAAGGGCACTCCTTATAAGCCTGAAAACCGCAAAAGGGATGTTCGGGGGTCTAGCCAATGCAAGCAAGCCAGGTTACAGAAGCGGGACAGTGCAGTCAAGCGGAGGGAAGCCTAACCAATCACAGTTAGCCCAGTCACCCCAGTTACAGAAACAGAGCCCCGTTACCCTAGTTACAGAAACAATACCCCATTAGGTAGTTCCGTGTTCTTAAAGGTTTCTATAGCAAAAGGAAAAGAACATCTTGCTCCAGTCATGACTCTTCTACTTGGCATGGTTGTTTTACAGGATGAAGTCATAAAACAAAATGGAGTCACATTTGCTCCTACTATCACATTCCCCACTGGTTTTATTAGGTTTGATGTCAATCTTGCACATCATTAGGCCTCAGTTTTTGTTTCATCCTCTGTGTCTAAGGGACTAAACTGGGCTCGCAAGACCATAAGTCTGACCTCACCTACATTCTTGTGTATATGGTTTAGGAGGGATTTTAAGAGGCAGGGTCCTACAGTAATACCAATCAGGAGAAGGCCTAGGGGCCCAACTATGGCTGAAATGATGGTAGTCAACCAAGGGGACCATGAGAATAGGTTTTGGAACCAATTGCCTGAAGTTTCTAGTGTTTCATCTCTTTCATTTAACCTGTTTTTCACGAGTGCCAAACTGTTCTTTATTATCCCAGAATGGTTTGCATAGAGACAAGTTTCTCCTGGAGCCATACAAAGTCCTCCTTGTTTCAGAAAGTGACCATCTAGACCTCATCTGTTTTGTAAGACTATTTCTGTCAGAGACTCTGGTGAAACCTTTAGTTTGGAGATTGACCTTTCTAGTTTTCCTAAATCTATATCTATTTGACGGCTGAGGGACTTCCAAAACCAGCCAGGAGGGGAACTAAAATGGGGGTAGCCAGTCTATGTTGATAAGTCAGTGGGCCCTGGCCTTTTAATAAGTCCAGGTGTTCTTTTCCCTTTACTCCACCAAAATAGTAGGTTACATAGTTCAGAGTTATTGACAGTTTGGAGATTTAGTCAAGGAGTTCAAAGTGGGAACCGAGAAGCATAATTTTTGGTGAACGGGGAGTTGTCCCACTTATAATTTGGGTTGTGGAACAAGTGTCTCTTTCTGGGAGATCACCCAGGGTGATCTTGGGAGTAATTTTCCAGGTACATCTTCCTGAGCTAGACATGTTGGCGAACATCTATATTGACCGTAATTTTTCCTCTAATATTAGGGACCTCCAACTGCCGTAAGGGAAAAGGGCGTTGACCGTTCTTGCTACTTCCAGCTGAAAGGGGGGCGATGTGCAGTGGGCAAACAGTTTGGAGTCCCTTTTTAGAAACTGAGTGGGTCAAGGAGTCCATGCTAAAAATCTGGCTCAGGAAGAACAGGATGTAAATTTACCTGGGGTGGGCACTTCTATGTGAGAAACAAAAAGACATGAGTGCTGAAGTAAGATTAATACAAAACAGCAGTTGTAGCATCTGGAACCTGTCCATGAATATCAGGAAACTGACAGAAATTAATAATTGTTTACCAGGAGGCAGAAGACCTGAGAAAATGTCCCAATGACAAGGCCTAACAAAGCCTAATAAGACACTTTTTTAGGGAACATAAATCTTTAACATTGTCAGAATTATCAGGAATGTAGACACAACATTTAGTTAAGTTAGGTAATGTCATCTGATCTTTGTAAAAATACTTTTTTGGCATGACCTTTTGTTACTTAGGGCTAGATGATTATATGAATAAACACTGATTACATCTACCTGTATAGGAAGTTAGGAAGATCTGTAGGCCTTAAACTGACTAAAAACTTCTGGCAGTTTTTTATTGATAGTTATCAGGCATTTTTGCCTAAGAATTTTTCTTTTGCTGCCTCCAGTCTTACTTATTTTTGGGGATGTTAGCACTAGTGTACATTTTAAGTTACATTAAAATAACTGTTATTTCTTTTTAAATGCCCAGGAATGGCTGTGCTTTGGTTTTAACTGTTTTTGCTAGGTGTTTAATACCAAGCTGGTCAAACTGACCTTGTTTCTATCTATTGGTAAGAGTCAGCTGAGTTTCCTCGGAGGACATTCTTGGGGCACTTGTAAGTAGCATTTTAGCTCTGTTAGTGTCATCTGCATTAGGATGGGTCAAGGTCTTGCTGACCATATGGCTTCCCTTGGAAGCATCAGGCATGTCTCCTTTTTAAATGACCCTCCTCTTTTGCAGCATGGACACTCATTGGCTTTCTGTTCTCCAGTGGTCTCATTAATCTCCCTTATCGGGAGGTTATGTGGCCCAGAGTTGCAAAGCTTTTCCCCCTGTCCTGGGTTCAGGCTGACGTAGAGGGCAAGAGCCAAATATTGGTTTCTTTGGCCCTTTAATTTTAACCTTAATATTTAAATTTGGCCTTAAACATCCAGCAAGTCAGTTTTACCAGTTTTAAAGTAAGAATGCTGGGCTTTAACTTTAATCTTTATAACTTTACAGTTAATTTTTACATAACACAATATCCTTATTTTATTTATTAATTTATGTAATGTTGAAGATCTGCCTGAAGGCAGAAGATGACACCTTAGCATCTACTGTATGATCCAATCACTCTACACCAACAAGGCAGCTTGTAGACCTAGAGACCCCATTAGATTTTTGGCTATAAAAACTCTCTCTTGCCAGGTCCTCCTCTCTTGTTCTCTCCTTTTTTTTTTTCTCACTTTTCCTGTCTCTCATTCTCCCTTTCACTTTTGCACTTCTCTCTCTCTCTCTCTCTCTCTCTCTCTCTCTCTCTCTTGCACTTCTCTCTCTCTCTCTCTCT
>NW_025999853.1:31864377-31870090 GCF_001458135.2 Marmota marmota marmota | reverse complement strand
GAGAAGAGGAGGAGAAAGAGGAGGAGGAGGAGGAAGAGGAGGAGGAGGAGGAGGAGGAGGAGGAGGAGGAGAAGGAAAGTAAGGAGGGGGGCGCTGTTAATAAATACCATCTTCAACCAATGGGACAATCTCCCTGTCTTCCAGTGGGGCCATTCTAAGTTGTGTTTCATACAGTTTCTCAGAAGGTCCTCAGTGGGACTGAGCTCTCTGACACATTCTTTACTAGCTTTTCACCCTTCTCTGTTTCTTTTTCCTACATCCTCATTATACTTCCTAGGATCACTGATATCGGTCTTGAAAATCAGGATTGGGTCCTCGTCCCCCTGTTTTGAAGATTAAACACCTGAGAAATACCAAGGCAAGAGAAGAAAGTAAATTTTATTTAAGAAACAGAACACACACACAGAGAGAGAGAGAGAGAGAGAGAGCTCCAGAAAGAAAGAGGCCCAGAGCTGGTGCCTATGGCAGTGGGGTGTCTTGTCCCTTTATAGATTTTAGGTTTCCTTTCTTCTCATGTCTATGTGACCAAAAGGCAGGAGGAGAGCCATCCAGGAAGTGATTGCTTGTGTTGGAAAGGTAATCCTTCCCCTCCCCTGGAGGCTGTTAGCAACCTGGTGATAGGGAAGTGCTATCTACCTTTTCCTTTTCTTTGATAATCAGCTCCCTGTCCTTTGCCCTGATCTCCTTCTTCACTATACTTCCTAGGATCACTTCGCCCAAATCTTGGTGCACCCAAGGTGCTCAGTAATAAAGCTGATATTTTGATCTTCATCTATCTGACTCTTACAAATATCTCTCAATGATTGTGAACAACTTCCTGTTAAGAAAGATAAGACCCAACCATCCT
This sequence comes from Marmota marmota marmota, assembly GCF_001458135.2. NCBI lineage: Eukaryota > Metazoa > Chordata > Mammalia > Rodentia > Sciuridae > Marmota > Marmota marmota. The sequence goes on along the minus strand of NW_025999853.1, from coordinate 31,869,243 downwards.
CTCCCCACCCCACTCAGAGAAGCTTTTTTAATCTCTATGCTTCAAAGACAGTCATATAGCTTGTTTTAGATTAAAATTAGTGTTAGATAATTACATTATTATAACCATAAATGTGAATCTTATCTCATCCACTTATGTATGGCATTGTACTCTCTTCCTGGAATATGTTCTGTCTAAGAAACCTCTCTGAAATAGCCAATCACATCTGATAGTCTATCAATCCCATTTTTCCTTGTTGACATAGCTTCTTTCTCAGGCTCCTGGAGAATCTGCTAATCAGGTTCTATACTTTTGCACCATCATGGTGTATCCTTGGCCTTTCTCTGGTGTTGGGCCCCCTTTCCCTCTTTCTTTGTTTACTCTTATTTCAGTGGAGGCCAATAACTCCCAAGATCTTTCTGAGAAGAAAATATGGGAGGCAAATTATTTGAGACCTGGGTTATCTGAAAAATATTTATTTTTGCTCTATATGTAGAGTATGGACAGGTGCAGAATTTGACTTAGAAATCACCTTGTGTTAGGAATTTCAACTTTTAATTGTCTTTTGGTTTCCAGTGGTTGTGACCAGGAATTTTCTAATCCCATTCTGATCCCTGATCCTTTGTTTTTCCCTTTCAAAGAACTTTTCATACCTCCATATATATTTAAAAATCCTTGGTCTTCTGGTATCTCATGATGTCTTTTCTTGGTTTAGTCTTTTTGCAGGACTGTCCTTTCATTCTGAGAAACTGGCTTGTACTTCTCTCATTTTCTTCTGTCATTTGTTCTTTCTAGGAACTTCACTTGACCATTATCTTCAAGATTTCTTTTGATTTTTAATTTCTACTATATTATTTTTAATGTTTAAGAGCCTTTTATTGTTCTCTAAATATTCCTTTTTAAATTATTCTGTTTTTTTTCTCATAAATACCTTACTTTTTATCTCTGAGAATATTATTATAGGTTTTTGCTTTAATTTTTCTACTTCCTGAATTACCTCAGAATTGTCTCAGAAGTTGTTTGGTCTGGGTCTTTCATGTTAAAAGCTCTCCTCAAAAAAAATCTAGTGATCCTTGGGCTGGGATTGTGGCTCAGCGGTAGAGCGCTCGCCTAGCACGGGTGGGACCCGGGTTTGATCCTCAGCACCACATAAAAATAAAGGCATTGTGTTGTGTCCATCTACACCTAAAAAAATAAATATTAAAAAAAATCTAGTGATCCTTGGTTCTGCCTAAGTGCAAGTTACTAAAATGTTGATGGGAAGCCCTGTTTGCATGTTTGGGGCTTATTTGTATGTTTGCATGTTGGTGGACTTCACTGTATAGTAACTAGGCAGAAATCTACAGGTTTCATGGGGACATCTAATTGTCCATTTATGAATGTGTTTTCTCCTGAACAGCCAGCTATCTTAGAGATGTTCTCCTGTCTTCTGCCTGGGAAATATCCACCTGGCTTCCAGAACTTCGAGAGTCAAAAGGGAAAGAGGGGTCTTACTGTTCTGTATGTGCACTTACCATCAAATCTCTCCAAGTGTGACCCCTTAGCCTGGTCCTCAGCTGTGCCTAGTGTCCCTAAGATCACCTCAGGAACATATGCTGCTAGAGATTCTGCCTCTTCTTATGGAGTTGTGATAAATGCATTTGGTATAAATCTTTGATTTTTGTCTATAACTAGCTTCTTAAAATGCATTTTTAGAAACCATATTATTAGATTTTAAAAACATGAGGGCATGGACCTTTAAAAGACTTTTATAAAATTTGTTGAATAATTTTGTTTGAAAGATTTGACTCACCCTTGATACAGGAGAGGACCTTTGTTACCACATTATTACAAACATTTGTGCACTCTCAGCTTTTATTTTTATTTCTTTATTTACTTATTTTTCTGGTTCTGAGAATTGAACCTGGCACCGTAAGCATGACAGGCAAGCACTCCACCATTGTGCTACATCCCCAGCTCTTGGTTGTTAACTCACAGGTGAGTAATAGAGATTTAAATTTTTAAAAATTGTAATAATTACATTGAACACTTCTTTTTTTTTTTTAAGTGGGATGGACTCAAACTAAAATGTTTCTTCTCCGCAAAAGAAACAATCTGTGAGATGAATTGAGAGCCTACATCTTGAGGGGCAAATTTTTACCCCTCACATATCAGATAGAGCACTAATCTATAATCTAGAATATATAAAGAACTAAAAAAGCTAAGCACCAAAAAAAAAACAAAAACAAAAACCTCAATCAATAAATGGGCCAAAGACCTGAACAGACACTTCTCAGAAGAGGATATATAGTCAATCAACAAGTATATGAAAAAGTGTTCATCATTTTTAGCAATTAGAGAAATGCAAATCAAAACTACTCTAAGATATCATCTCACTACAGTCAGAATGGCATCAATTATGAAGACAAACAACAGTAAGTGTAGGCTAGGATGTGGGGAAAAAGGCACACTCATACATGACTGGTGGGACTACAAATTGGTGCAGCCAATATAGAAAGCAGAATGGAGAGTCCTTGAATACAACCATCTGTATGTTTTGTTTCAGGAAATAGCTTTAATAGTTTTTTTACAGGTAAGAAATTAAAATTATCCAGAACAAATACTAAAATGCTTCTTTAACTCATAGGAAAGATTTTCTTCTTAATCTTAATTATTTAACGATTTACAAATGGAAATAAAAGTGATACAGGAACATATAATACAAAAAATACTTCAGTTTAAACATTCTAAGATGTCTCTTTTTTCTTCTAGAAAAGTTCAGTATTTATAATCTATATTCCTTTTAAATAACAGAATAAATTCCCATAAAATGTTTCTTACTATAATAATTCCTACCAACTACCCTATAAAATGTCTAGGCTTCTGCACTTATTATAGAGTTAATAGGTGAAGCCCGGTGTGTATTGATAAAATAATACTTTAGCAAGATTAGCCATAGGCAGCTTAAAGCTTGAGCTGACAAAAATTACCTAAGCAGGGGCTGGGGATGTGGCTCAAGTGGTAGTGTGCTCGCCTAGCATGCGTGAGGCACGGGGTTCTATTCTCAGCACCACATAAATGTAAAATAAAGATACTGTGCCCACCTAAAAAAACTAAAAAATAAATATAAAAAAATTATCTAAGTAACTTCTGGCAATTCCATCAATGGCTGTTTTTTTGAGTTGTGATCAAGAAACATTAAAAGGATCAAGAAACATTAAAAGGATTTTCCTAAAAACAAAATCCCTAAGGAACATTGTTCACAGGTGAATCCCCCTTTCAGGATCAGTAAACAATCTGAAGCTACCTACTGGGTCTCTGTGTGCTCCCAGTGACTAGCCCTGATGCTCTCTTACCTTGGAAGATCCTAGGGGTGGATGTTGTAGGGTTCATCTTAGTCATCTCCATGATACTTACCCCACTGACTTCAAACCAGCTCAGCCAGATCCCATTGAAAGGTAACAGGTAGTGGCTGCATTTATAAACTGATCTCTCCAAAATACCATTCTATTCTTGATAAAAATAACTTCTTGCACTAACCAGCACATGCAGAGTTCTCAATAAATATTAGCAACACTTAAATTGAATTTCAAGGCACAGAGAATATAAGAAAAAGTATCTTGGGGTATCTGTTTTACAGGTGCCTAGAAGACTTTAATAGGTAGCTATCAAACAAGTGTATTTCAGCAGTATTTGCCAGAGGCCCATCTGGATTGTTGAGAAAGGCATCTGGAGCAATGAAAATAGATGCTCAGTTTAGAACCTGAGCTTTAGATTCCAACAGACTTGGATCCAGTTCTATCACTTACAAGGGACAGTTACTTAATCCCCCTGGGCTTACTTTGTTCATCCACAGAAAATGGGAGCCATATATAGTACTTACCTCGTAGAGATTTTGGAAGGGTCAATGAGAGAATGCATATGAATGTGTAACACACTCCCTTGCAAGGTGTGGGCTGTCAATACCTCAGTTCAGCCTTAACTCATCATGTCTAGCAGACTATCTCCATTTATGAAGATTGGCAGATGATAATTCAGAAATGCAGTTTTGTAAATACCGAGAGAGAGAGGGTGGGGAATGTGAAGGATCCAGGTGACTTTTCAAAAGGAATTCCAGAAATAGACATTTTGTTTGTTTCTTTGAGCATAGCAAGTCATAAATCTCAGCTTGTGAATCACCACCTCGGAGTACCCAGTGGGATAGAGAAACCGGCTTAGCATCGTCAAAGTGGCAGTTTAAAAAGCCTCCTCGGGAGTGGGTGGTTCTCGTTTTTTCCTTGGAGTACATTGTCATGACCAGCCATGAAGGAAAATTCTCAGATAAAAAAATAGTAATTTAGTGATATTTTTTAAAGGCAGCAAAAGCAGAATGAGTTGGTTCTGAACCAAACTGACAAGGATGGATGCTGAAAAATCTCATTTTATTTTGAAAATATCGTAGTTCCTTTTAAAGAGCCTTCCTTGTTGTACCCCTCAGACGTGAGGAGACAAGGAAGAGATGGCAGCAGAAAAATAGGGGAGAAACCTCCAAGTGAAATTGTCAGCTTGTTTTATTATTATTTTTTTTTTTTGAATTTGTTCTTTTCTTTATTTTTCTATTTATGGTACTGGGAATTGAATTCAGGGACAGTCCACCACTGAACTGCATCCCAAGCCCTTTTTTTAATCTTTTATTTTGAGATAGGGTCTCCCTAAGCCTTTTTTTTTTTTAATTTTTTATTGTGGGTTGTTCAAAACATTACAAATTTCTTGACATATCATATTCCACACTTTGATTCAAGTGGGTTATGAACTCCCACCTTCACCCCATACACAGATTGCAGAATCACATCAGTTACACATCCATTGATTTACATATTGCCATACTAGTGTCTGTTGTGCTCCGCTGCCTTTCCCATCCTCCCCCCT
>NW_025999853.1:31859046-31861875 GCF_001458135.2 Marmota marmota marmota | reverse complement strand
GTCAGAGAAATGCAAATCAAAACCACCCTAAGATACCATCTCACTCCAGTAAGATTGGCAGCCATTAGGAAGTCAAACAACAACAAGTGCTGGCGAGGATGTGGGGAAAAGGGTACACTTGTACATTGCTGGTGGGACTGCAGATTGGTGCAGCCAATTTGGAAAGCAGTATGGAGATTTCTTGGAAAGCTGGGAATGGAGCCACCATTTGACCCAGCTATTCCCCTTCTTGGTCTATTCCCTAAAGACCTAAAAAGAGCATGCTACAGGGACACTGCTACATCGATGTTCATAGCAGCACAGTTCACAATAGCAAGACTGTGGAACCAACCTAGATGCCCTTCAATAGACGAATGGATAAAAAAAAAATGTGGCATTTATACACAATGGAGTATTACTCTGCATTAAAAAATGACAAAATCATAGAATTTACAGGGAAATGGATGGCATTAGAGCAGATTATGCTAAGTGAAGCTAGCCAATCCCTAAAAAACAAATGCCAAATGTCTTCTTTGATATAAGGAGAGTAACTAAGATCAGAGTAGGGACGAAGAGCAGGAGAAGAAGATTAACGTCAGCTTGTTTTAAATGACAACAGTTTTGTGGTGAGGCTTACATAAAGCAGACATATTTGTTGCTGATCTCCCTCACAGAGAGTCAGACAGGAGCAGGAGCCCTGTCTAGATCTTTTTGCTTTGGCTCAGGGTTATTTGTTTTTGACTCATCCAACAGCCGTGACAGAACCGAGATGAAGGCGTAAGAATCAAGAAGTGAGAAAATCTTTCTTGCTTAGCTACTAACCTAAATGTGGATTAGGATGACTGTCAGAGATCTTTAATACAGAACATTCATGGGCTACACAGTGATGAACAAAACAACAGGTCTAATCTGAATTTATATGGCCATCCAAACTCTGGTTTTACTACAGCAGTTCCATTTTATCTTCAAATAATGACCATCTTTTTGGAGAGAGCAACCTTTCATACACCAAAAACAAATTACTAGTACCATGCCAGAGTGCAGCATATCATGGTGCTCACTATGGTGAACTCTGGGGTCAGATCACCTGGGTAAAGTTCAGTTTGTAGTTGTATAACCTTGGGAATGCTATATAATATGTTAGTGCCTCTGTTTTCTCATCTGTAAAATAGGAATGATAATAATAAAATAATAAAGTTTTCATGATGATGAAAATTAGGTAATACATGTAAAACACTTCGAATCATTTTTTTATCATCTGACATATGCACTTATACACATTATCTTTAAGTTCTAATAGCAACCAGTAAATATTATTAACTCAGTATTACAGATAGGAACTTTGAGGCCAGGCAGACTTTGATTTGAATTCAACCTCTTAGATATTTGTCTCTGTCAAGATTTTATAGTATGATCCTGAACTGATAATCAGGAGAAGATGGCTGCCTCATAAGCTTAGTGTGTCCGAGTCCACGAGTGTACATCACCTTGCACTGTGGCTGGCAGGTATTACCAGGACTGATGGCTGCTTTGTCCACCTTGAGGAAGCATTGCTCCCATTGTAATTTATGTAAATGAAAATCCAATTTTCTCTCTAATACAAAGTCTCCTAATTCGGTAATATTTAGCTTCTTTTGAATACTTTCAGTGATTAAAAAAACATGACTTCACTAAGTGGGCAATTATTTTTGAGAATATTTAATTGTCAGAGTTCTTCATTGTGATGAGCTAAGATCTGCCTTCTTATAACCTGGACCCACTGAGATTAATTCTGTTCTTTTGAATGGCAGAGAATGAGCCTAATTTAAAGTCCTTGTACTTCTTATGAGGGTGAGGTGAGTTGGGAGTTGGTGAGGGAGAGGCATGGGCCAAGAATATCAATGGATACACTTCAAGGGTCGGTGAACTTAGATGGAAAGAAATAACATCTTTATTTTTACTTACCTCTAACTAAATTTTGTTTTCCTTCAATTATTAAATGGAGACCCAAACCACAACAGTATTAACCATTCCTATGACTTTATCAATAACGGAAATCATAGATGTTTTTGTATACCATTGCAGTTGTCTCAGAAATCTTGAAATATCATTTATACTCAGTACAACCTTTTAATTTCAGAGGTTATTATTACACATTGTTTGCATGAATAAAAACCACACATGTTGCTGTATCACAAACTTATTTTAAAAACATTTCAATAATTGCATTTTAATGTAATTGGTTTCTTTGTAAGCCTCTGTGTTTGTACACTATTTCAAGAAAGGGTCCATTAAGACGGGAAGATGGCGGCGAGGGGAGTGCATTACCCCCGTGTGCTGCTTCACTGTGTGGGAGTATGACAAGTCAGGACGGCTAAAGGATATCTTGTTAGGAATTTCCAGCAATAGTGGGGTGCTCCGGAATCTGGAGGAAGGATTTCCATCGCATGAGGATCGGCTACGGGGACTCAAACGCGAGAGGTTTGTCGCACGGAGGGTAACACTGCTTATTCAGCAAATCGCCCCGCGGCTAGAGTCTGCAGCGCGCGCTGGGATAGAGACGCAGGGTTACAGCGCTGCAGTTTCTGCCAGCCGTGCAAGCACCGTACTCAGGGCTGAATTCTGGGTTCGAGACGGGGGAAAGGAAGCAGTCCATCTCGGTTCTCCACACCGGTCAGACCACAGAGGAGGCCAGCAGCCACCATGATGGTAAACTGACGTCACCTTCCCTGTTTTAGACTGACCGCAGCTCATTCAGCCGTAGATCAGGTAATTTCAGGCTGCAATTCACCTGCGGCTTGCAGACAGATTGCTAGGGTTCAGCGCCTGGGTGCTTCTTAGAACCTGAGCTTATCGGAGCGAACACCGAGC
>NW_025999853.1:31833858-31853989 GCF_001458135.2 Marmota marmota marmota | reverse complement strand
AAGAAATTTGAATAAAACGTTTTGAATCAACCCAAAACAATAAAAATTCAAAAAAAAAAAAATTAAAAAAAAAAAAATAAAATGTTAAGTTTTTTTAAAAATCTAGAAAAAAAAAAAAAAAAAAGAAAGGGTCCATTAGCTTCACTGGACCATCAAAGCAATCCATGACATAAAAGCTTTTAGAAACCTTGGTCTAATTCCTTGTTTATGGGCCAGGACTTTGAATATTTGGAAACAGCTCTAAGTGTTCCTAAAATTTCTCTTTTCTAGACTAGAAGTTCCTGGTGTCTTATTTCAGCACATAACTTGTCATCAAGAAGCTGTGGCCTGGGAGGGTCCAGAACAAGCTATAAGATCCTCCGGCTGGAGAGATGGAGCAGGCATCACAGGCCTAGGGCCAGCCGCTCAGGAAGGTGGCAATACCACTCTGCAGTGAGGCTGCTGGAGAGAAGACCAACAAAAATGGATGGTATTTCAAAAGAGTAGTACCTGTGTCTGGGTGAGTACGGGGGTGGAGTTGACAGTAACACCAATTAGCAAAGGAGTACCAGCTCCTGGACAGAGCTTGGAAGGGGAGCAGAAATCACGTGTGTCAGGCATTGTGATAGGAAATTTACAGACATCATTGATTTTACCCTCACAGCAAACCAGTGTGGTGGATTTTATTTTTCCTAGTCTCTAAGCGCCAAAGTTCAGAAAAGATTAAATTTGCTTATTCTTGTTCACCCAGATTCCCAGAAAATCAGGCTGAGAGGTGAAAGCATTTGGAAAATGCAGTAAGCCAGTGAGCACGCTCTAGGGCATGGTGAGAGGACTCCAGCCATTTGGGCTGACTAGAGTCAAGCAAGACCTTGTTCCAAAGTGACTTAGAGAACTAGGGAAGGTACCAAAAGCACTCTGCGACAGCAAGTAAGGCAGAAACTACATATCAGAACTGATACCCAAATGGCGAATGAGTCTCTACTGAGGCAACTTTGCTCATGTGGTTCCTTCTGGCTGATTCCAAAGAGTCTTCCCCTATGATACCCAGCCCTACCTCTTCCTCCTTTTTTTTTCAGTATATTTATTTTGTTTATTTACTTTTTATATGTAAATTTTTAATTTATATATGACAGCAGAATGCATTACAATTCTTATTACATACATAAAGCAAAATTTTTCATATCTCTGGTTGTATACATAGTATATTGACACCAATTCGTGTATTCATACATGTACTTTGGATAGTAATGATCATCACATTCCACCATCATTAATTACCCCATGCTCCCTCCCTTCCCCTCCAACCCCTCTGCCCTATCTAGAGTTTGTCTATTCCTCTTCCTCCTTTAAACAGACCAAATACCTGTCAACTGATCACCAGTCTCTAGGAACCTCATCTGATTTGTAACATCCCTTCTTGCCTTTCAGTTACACAATTTCCGTTCTCAACCTGGTATAATTAAACAAAGGCATACCTAATCAAAGCATTCATCTTCAACTGAGATTTGGCAGCTTAACTGCAGATTCACAATTAAATGGCTTTAGCAAGAGTGTTCAATGAGTATATATCCAAAATATGTCTTTACCCATTTCAAGAAAAATACTGACTTGTAATCTAAAGTAGTTAATAAATTTTTCATCTTGTACTTTTCTTTCACATATTAGGAAGCCCATTTATGCATGTTATTGTTCTTAAAACATTTTTACTTTTATGAACAAGATTTATTGGATGTGCATTAAAACAACTGAAATGGTAAGTAAAAGATGATGTTATATAAAGGAAGCATTTACACAACAATGCAATTAACAGAAGGTACTCCAGGAGATAAATCAGTGAACAAGATACGCTCCCTGCCTTCAAAGAACTTTTCACCTAATATAGAGACACATAATGTAGAAATGCTTGTGGAGATTTAAACAGTGTTACAATAGCAAGATTGTCTATCCAGTTAGAAGTTTTTGGAAGGCAGGAATTGTCTTTTTCTTTCCTCTCCCTCTCCCTTTCCCTTCTTTCCTCTTCCTTTTAATAGGTCTTTAAATTATTCATAGCATCTAGCATACATGCTTCCCATAAGAATTTCTTTTCTTTTTTTCTTTTGGCATTGGGGGTTGAATCCAGGGACACTTTACCATTGAGCGACATCTCCAGCCCTTTTTATTTTTTATTTATGAGACAGAGTCTGACAAAATTGCCAGGCTGGTCTCAAATTTTCGGATCTCTGCCTCTGTCTCCTGAGTCAGAGGGATCAGAGATGTGAGCCATGATGCCCAGCCTCATAAGAGAGATCAAAAAAATTTCAAGTGAATGTGTTGCATTCAAGTATTCGTATTAAACATTTAAAGATTGTAGCCTTTAATGAGGCAGTCTTTGGTGTCTAGGTGAACACTGTATGAGTAATTCTCTTTGCAAACCACAAATTGAGTATTTGTTTATTCAAATTAAAAGATTATCCTTTTAATAATCTCTTGGATTTACAGACAGTCTGGGTATTTTAAGTCAGGTTGGTTTCTCTGAACTTAGTGTCTTTGTTTGTAAATGGCATTGCTGGGACGGATGCTCTCCAAGGTCTCCAACACTTCTGGCATTTCTATACTTCCCAGACACCCATCAGGAGAGGCCTGCTTTGCTTATGATACATATATTCTGTCATAGTCAGAAGACCTGTGGAAGGGGAATTTCAAGATATTTTCAGAAACCTATTTTAAACGGTTTAGCATTAAGAAAATTGTAGGTGTAGGGGCTGGGATTTGTGGCTCAGTGGTAGAGCGCTCGCCGACCATGCATGAAGCACTGGGTTTGATCCTCAGCACGACATAAATATAAAATAAAGATATTGTGTTCACCTAAAACTAAAAGATAAATATTTAAAAAAAGAAAATTTTAGGTATATGTATGTATCATTGGTCAGACCAAAGTCTCTGAAAAGGCCCACATGAAATAAAAGCCTTCTATATCTTTATTAGCTAATTATACTGGTAAAAATATTTTTATATAATTATCTTGCCTTTTATTGAATCAAAATGATTCTCCTGTCTTTATTAGCATATAAACTTTCAACCTCATAAATGAAAATTGCTTCTACGTGTATTTGGAGATGGAAAGAGATCCTTAATATTGAAACAGCCATGGCTTTTATTTTTGGAATATTTAAATACACGTTGTTAAAATCTAAATTATGAATATTTTGAAAACTGTAGTTTCTTTCTTAAAAATTCATTTCATTGGTATCAAATGCTAAGAATAACAGAATATGCACTGCACAATTAAAGAAATTTCTTCTTGAGGTTCACAGAGCTTTGTAAGTATGAAATAATACGTCAGAAGCGTTAACTGTGGTTATTTATGATAATTCTCTAAGGTAAGGTAAAAGAATGAACTCTAAAACATTTTCTTTTTTAAAATTAAAGTTCTTCAATTATTGATATTAAGAAGTTTGATTAAGTGCCATGTGTTTAAGTCTTAACCTTTCTCGTAATGCAGTTAAATCCAAGAGAAAGATATAGATAGGCAAAAGCAAGGTAGCCCAGCTGAGATGTGTAATAGTCAAGAGGGATTTATAAGAGCAAGGCCAGCTAGAGAGGAAATGCCCAAGCAGCCCAAGCCTTCCTCATCCCCACTCCCAAGCTCCTTCTGAACTTCCTCCCCAGGAGTCAGGACTATGTTGATCCATGAAAATTACTTTATATGTATTTGCAATGGAAAGAGATCCTTAGCTGTGGCTTTCATCTTCAGAATACCAGTTGCTTACCTGTGCCTGTTCAAGGAGTATTTGAAGCTGTAAAATAAATCAATCTAATGATAACAAGGAAATGAAAGTTACTGAAGTGTGACTGTGTCTTAGACATTATAAAAATATAATGAGCTACAACTCTGCAGTAGAACAATTTTTTAAGATGTGCCCACAAGAAAAAGAACCAAAAAAAGAAACATTACTCAAATAATATTAATATTCAATCATCATAAGAAGAAATAATAACTCTAAAATATTGGTGTGACATTAGATACTCAAAAAGATGCTTGCAAAATCAATGTATCAAACTTTCTCAAAATTTGGAGTACTTGTAACAACTACATGTATCATCAATTAAAGTAGATTAAAAATAACACCAGAAACACCCCCCACCCCCCATAGGTCAGTGCTCACTGCTGAGCGTGCTATAATTATGTAACCTAAATGAGCTACAGCTTGAGCTAATAATACCATACTGAGTACTAGAAAGCTGTAATTATGCAACAACATAATGTGCACTTGGCAAGATTTTCAGTATTGGGGAATCTACTGTCAAATAGCATCTTGCAGAGTTAAAAGTCGAAGTTGGGGGTTAGAATAATTGGTCTAGACTGAACTAATTCAGGACATTGTGGTTCCTGCAAACAAATCATATGTCTGTTAGATAACCAAAACCAGTGATAATGAATATATCTAGAAATAGCTTAAAGCCTTAAATCTCTTATCACCTTACTTTAAAACACCAAGATGGAACACCTGCAACATACCTATGCACCGCACTGTGCAAAAAGAATTTTAAAAAATGAAAAATCAAAAAAGGAAAGGAAGAGAGAATACCTCACTGCTGTTGCTCATAGTGGCACATGTAATCGTTACATAGAATTTTTGATATCATAGTGATACATACATTCTCTAATGAATTAACTCCATTGACAACCCTGCTGTCTTTAATGATGACCTTATGTTAAATAACTACTCTGATGTTTTGTTTAAAAATATTTTCATTGTATTTTATGTTTTCCCCATAGATTAACAGGATCACTTTCATAAAGCTATTTTTGTTTTAAATTCCTGTCTCTTTGCTAAACCATTGCATTTAAATTGTGTCCTGTCTACCCTGAGGGCAGCTAAGATTATTCCAGTGTCATGTGATAAATACAGAGAGTTCTGTTCCTTTCAATAAGGTTTAATCTTGGTGTCTTGGTTGTATAACGTGGCTCTGAATTCCATTTAGCTTATGAAAAACTTTAGGTGAAATCTGTTAGTTGTGGTTTAAATGATGCTCAAATTTTACCAAGTACCTTGCAATAATTCTGGTAGAAATTATTTTTTAACTAAGCCGTTTCTTGTGCTTTTTAGGTATGAAAAAATTTCCATTCCAATTGAGTTGATCGTTTTCAGGAACTTGTTTCTAGAGGCATCTAGATTTCTTGTGAATATTTTGGGAAATTCCCAGCTTCTAAAATTACGTGTTTGCATGAAATCTTTTCCAAGTTTATTTAGATAGAATAAATTTGATTTTGTACATGTTCAATTCGGGAAGTGATGTGTATATTTGGATGCAATTAATCTCTTGAAACTCCTATTAAGCAATGAATTTGGATCATCAAGCAACAACAATTACTGTGACTTGGGCATTTTTTATACATCACCATTTAGGAAACTACTCAAGAGGGTTTTTTTTTTTTCCCTCTAAAACGTGGGCTTAAATTTTCTTCCCATTGAGAGTACTGGTGAGAATGTTGGGAAATTAAGTGTGGCTATTCAAAAAGAAGCTAAAGAATACTGGTTACTACTCTGCCTGCTGAAATAAAGCTGTACACTCTTTTGTAACATTATACATTAACAAAGCATCTATAATTATATAGCCAAAAAAGGAATAAGCATATGAATAAGGAAGCAAAAGGTAAGTGTAGGCATTTATTTGGCAGAATTGAGCAAGCTGATCATTGAAATGCAAAGCAGAAACTACCTGTGCCATTAAATTAGACCAAATGATTTTGATCATATGCTCCATAAGGGTTCAATTCACTATAACTCTTGCTGTATGTTGGTCACTAGATTATTGGGTTTTTTCCTAATGTTTTGGAGAAAAAGAACAATTTCTTTTTCTTTTTTACTCTCTTTCCTGCCTCCCTCTCAATTACTTCCCCCTTTCTATCTTCCTTCCTCCCTTTCTCCTTCATTCTTTCTCTTATTTATTTTTTCTTTTGCAATTGAGATAATCTCGGTTAAATCAACAGAAAGATTACAGAACTGCTATGAGAATTTAGCAAGAATGTCAGATACAAGGTCCATTCACAAAAATCAATAATGTTTCTCTGCATCAGCAATAATCAACTAAAAATATAACAGATTCCATGATGTTATTTGCCATAACAATCAACTTCACAAGTAATCAGAAAATGGAATCAAGTTTAAGCTCACTGGGGAAAAAGAGACCATGGAATCAAAAGCCTGGGATATTAAGAGAATAATGTATACATTGATTTATTTAGAAATCTTCAGAAAATGAGTGAGAATAATCTAGGGTTTGTAGATGATTGCAGTGAGAAAGTGTTATCCAGTGGTCCAAGTTTCATAGACAGGGTGTTTTGGGAGGAAAGAGAAAATTATTTGGAAAGAGGTTTAAGCAACAATCCTCCAAGGATGTCTTAGAGTTTTATACGTCTTGCAAGCAGGCTGCATTTGTTCTGGACTACCTTTTCAAGGATATCGTTTGTATGGCAAACATTTTTGGAAAATAGAAATAACAAAGGGCAAATTGTCTTGCTGTCCTATGATAAAAAATAATGTCTCCCTTTAGGGCAAAGGTCAGGCAGGCTTACTAACCATTTAAAAAGATTTGTGTTCCTTAAGTTCAGGGTTTCTCTCCTGTGATGCATCCCCATGTGTGCAAGTGTCACCTGATCTTCTTTGTGTCACACTGGAAATTAGATTTTATGGAACTAGCCCAAGAAAACTAATGATACAATGTCCACTGTTATTTCTATGAATAATGAACTGTCTCTTGTCTCTGACGTAGGAGTCTCATGTCTTATGCCAGCTTTCATGAAACTGTGGCAAATAGGGTAAAATCTCAGTCCCTTTACAATTGTTGACATGAAAATTCGTAAGCATCTCCAAGCCCAGTGGTACAAAATGGGTGGATTCAAAAAACAAAACAAAACAAAAAACACCTATAAGATGTGTGGGATTAGCTCTGTTGGCCTCTATTCAGGAAAATTGTGGTGAGTGTGGTGGGAGAAAAAGGAGTGGGCATGTTTCCAGAAGCCCATAGAACTCCCTTTCATCCCAGAAGCACAGGATGCTTTCTTCATTTTGACATATTTACTATTAACAATGAAGCTACAGAATCCAGGAGGTGTGGGTCCTGCCTAAATCAGATGGAACTTGATTTAGTCTTTCCCCATAATTAAATCACATAAATTTTGAATTTACAAATTACAAATACAGACAGTATGATACCACATATTTTACATGGATATAGACATATATGGGTTATATACTGGGATACGTCCTTGTGACAGAGGAAGGAGTAAGGGAGGGAATCAAGAATAAAGGAACAAAACAGAACAAAGCCAAGTAAGAGAGAGTCCTTGCAAAGACTTGATGGTAGCATGCCATGAGTAATTCAACTTTTTCCACCTTAGCTATGGAACAAACAAACACCACAATACAATATAGATTTATATTTCACCACATTCCAGCAAACAACCTGAAGTGGTGTGAGACATATGGACACTAATTCCAACCTAGTCCAGTGAAAGGCCTTGTTTGAGCCTGACTAACTCCAAATTGAATTCTAAATTCTGTACCATTTTCCATAGACATATCCAAGGACATATGTTGTTTGCAAATTAGAATAAATCCCTATACTGGAAAGGAGAATAGGAGTGAGGATCAAGAATGATGAAGTAAAAGAACAAAACTAGGTAAGAGGAGGTCATTGCCCAGCTTGCTGATGGAAGCATACCAGGAGTAAATCAATTCTCTCTACCTTAGGAAAAAAAATCACAAGCAACAAATAGAGATTTCATTACATTCCATCAAACAACTTGTAATGGTATGAGATGTGAATCCTGATCCAATTCCAATTTGAATAGTTTGCTTTTTTTTTTTCTTTTGTGGTGTGGGAGTTGAACCCAGGGCCTTATGCATGCAAGGCAAGCACTCTTCCAATTGAGCTACTCCCCAACCTACATTCTTTTTCTTATTCTTGAACTTTGTCACTTATTCAGTATGTCCCTTCTGCCTTTAGAACTAGGCATTTGATGTTCGCAAGGATGTGGGGGAAAAGGTTCGTTCATATATTGTTGGTAGGACTGCAAATTAGTGCAAATACTCTGGAAAGCCATATGGAGATTCTTGAGGAAACTTGGAATGGAACCACCATTTGACTGTTATCCCACTCCTTGGTTTAAATCTGAAGGACTTAAAATCAGCATACTACAGTGACATAGCCATGTCAATGTTTATAACAGCTAAATTCACAATAGCTAAACTATGAAACCAACCTAGGTGCCCTTCGACAGATGAATAGATAAAGAATATGTGGAACATATACACAATGGAATATTACTCAGCCATAAAGAAGAATAAAATTATGGCATTTACCATTAAATGGATGGAACTGGAGACTATCATGCTAAGTGAAATAAGCCAGTCCCAAAAAACCAAAAGCCAAATGTTCTTTCTGATATGTAGATGCTGACTCATAATGGCGGGGCGTAGGGGGTGGGGGGTGGGGGGAAGGATAGAAGTTCATTGGATTAGACAAAGGGAAATGAAGGGAAGTGGGGGATGGGAATAGGAAAGACAGTAGAATGAATTGAACATAACTTTCCTGAATTCATATATGAATATACCACCAGTGAAACTCTGCATCATGTATAGCCACAGAATGGGATCCTAACTGGAATAAGTTATACTCCATGTATGTATAATATGTCAAAATACACTCTACTGTCATGTATATCTAAAAATAACAACAACAACCAAAAGAACTAGGCATTTGATTTTCTGCTTTCTCTAAAGACTTTCTACCAATTTGTCTCTCATCTTTACAAATTTCTTATTACTTCAGGATAGGATCATCTGGCTCTTTAGCACCTAACAACTTCTCTGCCTCAGGCCCTGGGTAGTCACCCTGGCTAGGCTGTACAGGACCTCTATGTGCAATGGTACAGCACGTGGAAGGAGACTTGGTGGGTGAGCATGAGTCTCAGAATTCATTAGGGATACAAAAGCCACTCAAGATACAGTGGCAGAGTGCTGGCATGAGGCACTGGGTTCGATCCTCAGCACTACATAAAAATAAACAAATAGAATAAAGGCATTTTGTCCATCTACAAGTACAAAAAAGATTAAAAAGAAAAGATATGAACTCAACACACCAGGTCACTTTGGGTAACTTAAAAAAAAAGAATATGGTTAACGACTCTTTCTGGCACAAGACAATGAAAGCAGTAGACAGTAGGAAGTCATTGCTTTGGGGATAGAGAATTAGAAGATGAAGGGGTAGGTGGGAGAGGATAAAATAAAGTGAAAGCAGAGAGCAGAAGGTGACTATGAATGAAACTAAAATTTGTTTCTCATTATGATGTCCATGTTCAGCATATGATCTGTGAGTTTCAGAGCAAGTGTGTTGGGGTAGGGAGGTAACCACACCTGAGTGACCTAAGAGGGACAGCAGATAGAAACTATAAATTCAGCCCTCTTGGAGTTCAACCAATGGACAGCTAAATGGTGGACAAATGGACAATGTAAGTAGTGAATGCTGGAAGGGAAGGTCCTTCCCTTATTTTGCAATTATGAATAAATGAACACAACATAGTAGAAATTTGGTAGTTTATCCAAGGGAGCCTGCCAATTTCATATCAGCTACTGATTTAATGTAGTTATTTATTGTTTTGATATTAAACTTATTATTCTTTGCCAAGAGGATTTTCAAGGTGTGATAAATAAGGACAGAACACTGGTTGGTTCTGTGGAATATTTTTTGGTATATCATACACCAGTGTTTATCTTCATATATTTAGTGATCTGAATGGGATAGAAATTCATTTCTCCCTCACATGCTCAGGGATGTGTATAGAGGATGTGCATGATGCGTCTGTGGTGTAAGGTCTCAGCTTCCTTTTATCTGTTTTTCCCCCTGCCAAATACAGGGAGTGGCGCTTGTCTTAAAAGGCAGAGATAGTTCATCACTATATCCCTGATTCAAGTAGCAAGATGTAGGGTTTGGAGGAAGGAAAGTGATCTCCTTCCCTTCCTTGGCACAGACTAGAAGTTTCACTCAATATTTTGTTGGTATCCTAATGTCCAAAACTTCATTACATGACTACAGGTAAGGGAGAATGGGAAATGCGGTATTGTGAACTGAATGTTTGTGCTGCTCCGCCCCCACTGGTAATCCATATGTTAAAATCCTAACTCCAGTGTGATAGTATCAGGAAGCAAGCCTCTGTAGGTAATCAGGTCGTGAGAATGGAGCCCCCATGAATGGGATTAGTTCCTTTAGATAAAGAAACATGAGAGAACTCTCATCCTCTTCTTTCCATGTAAGGATACATGGCTGTCTTCAACCTGGAAGAGGGCCTTAACTGAAATTTGACCATACTGGCACCTTGACCTCAGATTGTTACATCCAGAATGGTGAGAAGTAAATTTCTGTTGTTTATAAGCCATCCAGTCCAAGGTATTTTGTTAGAGCAGCCTGAATTGACTCAAGATGCATAGCATCTCTATGTTGCCAAATTCCCACCTAAGATTTTTATTACTCTTGAAAAAGAAGAATATAGACGTTCAGTGAGAACTTCCAATCTTAGCCATGGTTAAGACCGTCATAAATACTTGAGCTAAGATTTTTTTTTTGGGGGGGTGGGTAGGGCCAGTGTTAAGATGAGAGCTTATTCTTAAAATGATGAAGGCTATGAAGAATTCAGTTTAAATAATTTAAACATGTAATATTGCCATGTTCTTGAGGAACTCATAGCCTCATGGAAGGAGACAGGAATATAAACAATTATTTCAACATAAAATAAGATTCAAGATGGACACAGAATGGTATGAGAAGACAAGCATGGGAAAATGGATACAGACACGAGCTCTTTGAAGAATCCCTCACCAAACACCAATGATGAATTAAATCTCAAAAGAATAAACATATACGGGAATAAATATAAAGAGCTCCAAAATTAAGCATTAAATCCATTTTCCTATGATACCCCATAATTAATAATTGTCATTATTTCTGCCAGTATAGTGGTAAAGTTATAAGTAGTCCTGCCAATATTCTCAGTGCCATCTTCATTGGACTAGAATTACCCCCTCAAACAAAACAAAACAAAAAACTGTAACACATTCCAGTTTTGCTTACTCTTGTGCCAAAGCATTCCAGGGACTGGCATATTTCTCTCCTTTCAAAGAGAAACAGTTGAGAGTTTGTTTGCTTGCTTAGACCCTCCATGCGTAAAACCACACTTAGGGAAATAATCAATGAAATCACCTCGACTCACTGGCTCTTGAGCCCATCTAATACAGGTCTCATTTTTCTGCAGTGGCCTCCCCCAAACCCAAGTACTTATAAAGGTCCCCAGGGTGTCTCTCCCAAACAAGAGTCAGTTAACTTACACGAACAGTCATTTTGTTTCCATGCCTCTTCCTCTAAACCTTGTCCACACTGCATGTCCCCTTCCCTCTCCAGACAGATGTAGTCAGTGAGACACTAAGGCCACTTCCACTGGTGTAGCTGGTGTACTGCTCACACTTGATGTGTCCAATGCAGGGGAGCCCTCAGTGTGCCAATTGTGTGCCAACTGTCCTTTTACAAGCTTACCAATTCATTACTGCTGTCTTAAGCAAGTTTTTATGATCTTTCATAAAAGGTTTAGATTTTACTTCATGTTGGTCTTCACTAACCAACTCTGTCCCCTGTATTGAAATGTGAGTCTGTGGGGCCTGATCTAACGGCAAATCTGAGTTGAGGACCTAACGTGGCACACAGAATCACCCCTCCGCTCCTATAGATTTGACCCCTATTCCCTTTTTCTGGGGCATGTTTCTCTCCAGAGAAAAAGAAAGTTTTTTTTTTTTCCCCAAGATTTCTCCTTCACTATCCCAGTAAACTTCTTAAAGACCTACCCTTGTAGCACACAGAAGAGCACTGAAATGTCTTGGTTTCACTTGAGTTCCAAGTGGGACACCTTCCAACACCAAGTTAAGGAAGGAGAAGGTGCATATTAAACTATACTGTTTTTGGTGAAAAAAAAAATTAAACTATACTTCCTGTATTTTGATATTTCCTCTGAGTCATAGCCACCCCCATTTCCAACCTGGTCATAGATGGAAAGTTTCATTTGAAATTCTGATGCTCATCTTTGTGTTATTTTGCCATGGAATAGTCATCCCAAGAAGGAACTTAGTCAATAGAACTATCTCCTTTGTCCATAATCTGGTTGCCTTTCCTGTAACTGCTTTCTATTTTAACCCCAGGAAATTGTGTGTGTGTGTGTGTGTGTGTGTGTGTGTGTGTGTGTGTATGCAGGCATTTGCACACAATTCCTGTTGGACAGGAAGAGGAAACAGAAAGCCTCTTTTGTATTGGGTGAGAAGGAGAAGAAAGGAAGCGAAGGTTACACCATCAGATGAGAGTATTCAGGCACAAGAAGAGAAAATACAATTTATTTAGGTGAGCCAGCAAAGGCAAGGGGAGGCATGAAAGAAGTGAATTTCAAAAAGCCTTTTTTTCAATTAAATTTTTTTCCTATTGATGGACCCTTTGGCGGCTGGTACTGACTTAAGTAGCTCTCCTGAGATGATCGAAGATTGGCTTTGATTTCAGCTAAAGCTGTTGCTATCCGACTTTTGACTGGAGCCTGCCCTAGTATCCCTGATGCTAATTTGAGTGGTGAGGAGTTTAGAATAAATCCACATTAGTTTAACAACATGGATTCATGACTTTTACTAGTGGCATAATTCATGCTGACAAATAAAAATTACTTCATTTGCTTAGATGATTTTAGAAGTGACTTATCAGGAGAGAGGCAACCCTGACTCCCAAGGGTAGCCATTATCATTGCGCCTGAATGGCAACAGATGCAGACAGTAAATTGCAAACAGTGACTTTGCAATTAACTGTGAGCTTTTGGAGCCTAGCATCTGCAGACACACTTGCACTTCTGCCTCACATTCTTCCCAAGGAGATATTCCATGGTTCAATTAGCTGATCAGAACAACAGAAGCCTTAGCTGAAAGGAAGTAAATAATGATTTAAATTGCCTTACTCCTGGTGAGGAAGAAAAGCACTGTTATTAATGAATTCAGCATTTAGAGCTGAATATATAATGTCCTTTCATGGCAACAAAGAACAATAAAAGCAGTTTTACCTGTTCCTGAAAGCTTTGCTTTTTTTCCTCCTCTGAGGATTATAACGGATTGTACAGGATGTTTTACCAGATGGGGGAATCTGAATCCTTCAAACAGGGAGGAGAGATAATGGTCTCTGAATTTCACCAACAATCTATATTCCCCAAATAGAATTAGAACTGCTTCCTATGTCGAAAAATGTTTACTGAACAGAAATTTTATTACCTGAGTATTGAATTCAGTGGTACCAAGGGCATTCCTTTGGAGACAAAGGTCTTCCTGCCCACCAGGTTTGGTTTCTGTTCTTTGACTAACTTAAAGTGAATTAAACTATACTTTGGAAATTCTGTTCGATTTTTTTTTATAGGTTTGATATGTTAGTCTTTTTTCTTTTTTAGTTCCAGTTGAGCCATTTCTTTTGGGGTATCAGTGCTTCAGTATGTATTTTCCCTTTTTTACCCGTTTCTAAGCAGACTTACTAAAGGTTCATCATGAGAAGGAACATGGGGTCGGGGAGCAGCATAAACACAATAAAGAAGGTTCATCCCTTAGACTCTTATTTTCACCCTGACTTTGGCAGTACTTCCTACACCACCTTTTCATTATAGTCTCAAGGTATTTTGGCACCTTAAAAAGTAAATAAAAACAAGCAACATTTGGAGAATGAGCTCAGGAGGCACAAGTTCAGTGCTTGTTCCACCTTCTGGGGACTTCTGCCCTTTTCCTGACCCTGCTGGGCAAGCAAAACCACTGTCCATCCATCTTTTCCTTAGCATAAGTTTAGTGACTAGATAACTGGTATGATTTATGCTAATTCTGATTTTGTTTTCATAAGTAATTTCTCTCTAGAGATATCGATTTCAAACTGCTAAGGGGAAGGGAACAATTACTCAAGAAGGAATTAACATTAGATATGCATGCTGTGGATAAAATACTAACTGAATTCATACGAAACATACTGAAACATAACTGAAACTAACTGAAACATATGAAATCTGTGTTCAACCAATGACAGATTTCTGCTATTCCTTTAACTGCCTGTGACTTCTGTCCTTTGAGTCTCCATATTTGCATCCCACTCCTTGCCTTTTTTAAAAAAATATTTTTTTGTAGTTGTAGATGGACAGAATGTCTTTATTTTATTTGTTTATTTTTATGTGGTGCTGAGGATCAAACCCAGTGCCTCACACATGCTAGGCAAGCACTCTGCCACTGAGCTATAGCCCCAGCCTGACTTTGTTGTTCATCTAAGTGAACAGGATATTTTTTCTTATCGAGTTCTTACTTATGAAAACATGCTTGTTTCCAGAGTTTTTCAAAATTCCCTCCAGAGAGCAAAAGCCAGTCATCTGCACCACCCTGTGAATTTTACTGTCGTCTTTTTCTCTTTTCTGTGTTTTCCTGTTTCTTTTACTGTGCTTTGGTCCCCTTTTCTCCTGTACACTCTGATCTCTTGTAGACTGCTGCTCCTTCCATGGCTGTCTTGCCTGCATCCTCAGCAGCTCTCCACCTAGGTGCTGTACTGCTTAGGTAATATTCTTACAATGGGGTGAGTCTTCTCAGCCATTTCAGCAGGTGGAGCTACACATTGCTTCAACATAAAACCTAACCCCAGCAATGTAGGGGGGGCGGGGGGGGGAGCCTCTGTATTTTGGTTGGGTAAAGTATATTTTTCAAAAATTTTAAAACAAGTCTCATTCATAGAATGGGCTGCATCAAACAATTTCTGAGCTGGGGCTCACATAGATCTTTCTTTGACAACTTCTCATGTATGAAAGCCCATGCTGGGTACAAGGTCCCAAGGGAAGCCTGCATATTGGCCCCTTAAAAAAAAAAAAGAAAGAAAGAAAAAAACAACAACAACAGAGACCTCTGAAGGTGACAGATGGAAGGAAAGCCTTATTTTTATAGGATCTGCAAAATCCTTCTGGTCTGAAAGCCTGAGCGTGCTATACCTAGCAGAGCCAGACTCACAGCAGGAACTCAACAAATATTGATTTCCATGCACCAAATGAGCCCAAGGGCACTTAGCTGTGACTTCCAGACACATTACACTGCTTTCCCTCTGGCAACAGAAGAGGCTGAACACAGGAACGAAGGAAATTTTGCATCCCTGTTTTCTGAGGTGAATTCTACTGTGAGCACTTTGGGAAGGAGGGAGGAGGGGTATAAAGTAGGCTCCCTTCTGGGATTTGGTGCTGAAATATATAAGCCAAAAGATAGCTACAAAATATAAAACTCTATAAGAAGAAGATAAAAAATAAACTTCAAACAAAACAAAATACGTACGACAACAGAGGTGAGGTCTGGTCCCAGAACTGGTAATGTCTGTGAGTTTCCTGGTACTGCAATATGGTTCCAGAATGGAATTTTGCCAAATCTATGCTGGAAGAGGACTCTGTAGCACCCCAGAAGCCAGGAGCGGCCTGGTGCAAATAAAACAATAAAGCAAATAGCTGTGATACTTTGGTCTTTGCAGCACAGCATACAGATTAAGAATATGGTCTTTGGAACGAGACAGCCCAAGTTCAAATTCCAGTGCTTTCATTAAGATCTGGAACCAGAATGCCCAGTTTAGAATTCTGGCTCTGCTACTTATTAACCCCGTGATCTTGGGCAAGTTCCTTCACATTTATGTGCCTCTGATTGCTCAGCTGTAAAATGGGGATAATCCATGACTATTTCTTTGGCTTGTTTGTGAGAATAACATGAGTTAATGCATGTGAGGCACTTAGAGGCTGCAAGATTGAGACCACTGATAGAGAGACAGGGACTGAGATGCCCTTGGAATGCTTTTCCGTTTCCAGGTGCCATAAGTTTTTTAAAATTCTGCTCTTCACCCTTAACATTTTTAATTTGTAACTGACTTACGTGTGCAGTGTGAGCCAACATTTTTCTCCACTTGGATTATTAATTGTGTGAGCACTGCTTATTGAATATTGGATCCTTTTCCAACTGAATTACAGTATGTCTTCTATAATAGGTCTGCACATGTCCACATGTATGTCTCTGCCCAAGATTTTTTGTTTTTTAATTATTTGTTTCATTGATTATCTCTATTCCTTTACCAACATCAAATTGTCCTAATGATATGGATTTACAATAATTTTGATATCGGGAAGTACAGATTGTATAAGTTTTTTTTTTGTTCTTTTTTTCTAGAAGTGTCTTAACTATGCTTGGCTCCTTGTTCTTTGGGGTAGCTGAAAATAAGGCTGCCAACCCTTTGACATTTCTCATGTAGGGAGAGGGCCAATGTCTCTTCCCCTTGTCATGAACCATTAGTTTTGATGTATTGATTTAAATGTTCACAAACCCAATTGTTATAGACTGAATTAATCCGAAATTCATAGGTTGAATCCTTAGTCCCCACTGTGAACTACATTTGAAGATAGGGCCTTTAAGGAGATACCCAAGGCTGGTTGTTAGTGTGGGTCCTTAAACTGATAGGACTAGTGTCCTTTTAAGAAGAGAAACATCAGTGGTAACCTTGTGCATATTCTCTACCCCCACCCCCACCCCCCCACAGACACACACAGAGGAAAGCCATGTGAAGACAGCTACCTGCTAGGCAGAAAGAGAAACCACACCAGAAACCAATACTGCCAGAAACTTGATCTTGGAATTCCAATTCCAAAACTGCAAAAAAAAAAATTCTGTTGTTTAAGCTACCTTGTGTGTCCAATTCTGTAATGGTGGCCCATACAGATTCATAAACCACACATGCAAAGTGTGATCCTGGACTACAAAAAAAGATACTTCTGGGACTACTGGTAAAATTTGGATAAGGTAAGTAAATTAATTATTAGTACTGTATTTGTTAGAGTCTGTAAACAAGTCAGGATGGTGCCTGGCAAAATGCCAGAGGGAGTGGTTTGTGAAGTAATGCCAGTGAGCCATTAAGTGTGGAGATTCCTTATTGGTTGACTGATGTATCTAGTTTATGTTAATTAGATAAGCTGTGTGGAATGTATAAATACTGCTCCTGTCCTACAATAAACGGCTCCCATTCCTGCTGTATCAACGTACACAAGTTGTTCGTCACCCCCTGGTTATTTTGCTGCAGCCGGACTGCAGCATGTATTGATATTCATTTCCTGGTTTGATGATTGTACAATTATGACTATATAAAATGTTAATATTTAGGGGAGCTTAAGAACTTTCAACTCTGATCGTTTTCCTCTTGATGTTCATGGTTTTTGTCCATTATTTTGTCTTTTTCAAAATACCTTACAAATTAGATAATGTTATTATTGTCATTTGTAGACAATATTTATTTAGATTTATCTAGATAATTACCAGTTTCTTTGTTTGCTATTCCTTCTTTCATCTTAAAGTTTCCTTCCAGAATCATTTTCTTCTTCCTAAAGAACATCTGATAAAAATTCATTAAGTGTAGATCACTCTTGCCCAGTTTTGATCATTGTTGTTATTATTTCATCCTCATTCTTGAAAGATAGTTTTCCTGGATCTACATTTGCACATTAGTAATTACTTTCTCTTGACACTAAAAAAATCTTCTACCATCTCCTGGTTTTGGTTTTATCGTTGAGATGTCTGCTGTCAGGTTATTTGTCTTTTTTTTTTTTTTTTTGCAGATTATCTATCTTTTCTCTCAGAGTGTTTTATGATCTTTTTGTCCCTGTTGCTCTGCAGTTTCATTTCATGTGAACTTTAAGTTTATCCTGTTTAATTTAAACTGCACCTTCTGTATCTACGTGCTATAGTTTGGATCTAGAATGTGCTCCAAAGGTCCATGTTTATAAAGGCTTGACCCCCAGGGCGGTGCTACTAGAAGACGGTGAAACCTTAAAAGGTAGGGCCTTAGTGGAAGGAATGTAGTTCATTGGGTGTGTGCTCTTGAAGGGGACTGTTGACCCTGGCCCTCTCCTCGTTTTTTCTTTTGCTTCCTTTGCCATGAGGTGAGGGGTTTTTCTCCACCACATGTGCTGGCCATCATGTGCTGCGCTACCATAGGCAATAGGCCAACTGATCCTGGTGAACTGGAACTCCCAAAACTGTAAGCCAAAATAAATCTTTTCTTTTTATGAGTTGATTATCTCATTGTTTTATCATATTGATGAAAAAGCTGTTTAGCACACTATGCAGCCTATCATTTTCTGAAAAATTTTTCAGCCATTGTTTCTTCAAAAATCACCTTTCATTCTTTATTTTCGTCTTCCGGAATTTCAAGTGGATCTCCTTCTATGTTGCACGTATCTTACCTTCTCTTTCGTTTTTTTCTTCTATCTCTTGTGTTACATTTTTTCTATTTCTGATCTGTTTCAGTTTATTAATTTTTTTTTTCTGCTGTGTGTAGTCTTCTCTTTAGCCTATTTGTTTTGAATTTTTTAATTGCAACAATTATGGGTTTCATGTTATTTGGTTCTTCTTCAAATTACTTTTGTAGATTTAGTTCTTGTTCACATTCATTACTACTTTATTATGTCTTCAGATATTTTAATTTATGGCACTTATATTACATGTCTGATATTATTCAATATACATAGTCCTTAGGTCTAATGTGTCTGTTGCTACTGCTGACTCTGACTTTGGTTGTTTCAGGGTTTGATGAACTTTATTGTGAGATAATACATGAGAGCATGTTTGATGACGATTTCCTTCAGAGAGGATTTGTGATGTTTTGCTGTGACATGGGAGATACTTGATCTGACATCATCCATATTTCCTCTAGGGGTCTTAGTTTGTTCTAAAGTTCTCAGCTCACTCTCCTTAGTTATAAGCCAAGACAGCTCTGCTGCAGTATTGATAGTGGCATTTACTTCAGGATATCTATCTTCTCTTCCTATATTAGAGCTTCATAATCCTGTTTTTGCCCCTGGTATTTCCCCCACCTCATCATCTACAAACCCTACAAGATCCATTTTTTTAATGTAGGATCTATTTGTTTCATAGAGGGAAGTTCCCTTAGAAAACAGAGTTCCTTCATTTTATTCAAAGCACTTATTACTGTTCAACCGTATATGATTAGTTGTTGTTTTATCATTATTCTCTCTTAGCAGAATGTAAACTTCCTGAGAAAAAGGACTTTGGTTTGCTCCTATATCTTCAGTGACTAGAATATGGGGCTTTGTACACAGTGGAACCTGGAATAACATTAATAAACATTTCACAAACATTAAAATGAATGAATTCATGCATAATGCATTCGTATCAACTATTACATTTGCTTCTCTAGATACAAAGATGACTCTGACATAGTTTTTTCCCTTGAAGTATTTACTAGAATTAGTGGAATAAGAAGGATACAAAATAAATAAATAAACTACTTACTATAATTTGAATGTTTGTGCCCCACCTCTCAAATTCACATGCTGAAATTGATGTATAGTATTATAGCCTTTTGGTAGATGATTATATCAGGAGGGAATAGAATTAATACTTTTATAACAGAAGCCCAAGAGAGCTTATTTACCTCTTCTATGATGTAAAGACACATAGAAGACACCACCTATGAGGAATAGCCCTACCTGACACCAAATTTGAGAGCACCTTGATCTGGGGCATCCCAGACTCCAGAACTACAAGAAATATAATTCTGTTGTTTGTAAACGACACTGTCTAAGATATTTTGTTATAGAATCCCAAACAGAGGCGGGCCTGCGACCCACCTGCAGAACAGGAGCAGCGGCCTGCTGAGAGGCAGAGCCGCCCCCCCCCTGCGCCTGCAAGGTAGGCGGAACTGTGACCACCAACAGAACAGGCCAGACCTGCAACCGACAGACAGAACAGGCCCAGTGGCCTGCGGAAGGGTAGAGCCGCCCTCCCCCCCGCGCCTCCAAGGTAGGCGGACCTGCGACCCACCGGCAGAACAGCCCCAGAGGCCTGCAGAGGGGCAGTGCAGCTGCCTGCGCCTGCAAAGAAGGCAGAACTGCAACCACCGACAGAACATGCCTAGCGGCCCACAGAGGGACAGAGCCGCCGCCCGCGCCTGCAAGGTAGGCGGACCTGCTACCGACCGGCAGAACAGGCCCAGCGGCCTGCCAGCGTGGTAGGCACATTGCCCCAATTGGAGGAGGGGCAGAGCC
>NW_025999853.1:31749142-31830841 GCF_001458135.2 Marmota marmota marmota | reverse complement strand
GAGGATGTGGGGAAAAGGGTACACTTGTACATTGCTGGTGGGACTGCAAATTGGTGCAGCCAATTTGGAAAGCAGTATGGAGATTTCTTGGAAAGCTGGGAATGGAGCCACCATTTGACCCAGCTATTCCCCTTCTTGGTCTATTCCCTAAAGACCTAAAAAGAGCATGCTACAGGGACACTGCTACATCGATGTTCATAGCAGCACAGTTCACAATAGCAAGACTGTGGAACCAACCTAGATGCCCTTCAATAGACGAATGGATAAAAAAAATTGTGGCATTTATACACAATGGAGTATTACTCTGCATTAAAAAATGACAAAATCATAGAATTTGCAGGGAAATGGATGGCATTAGAGCAGATTATGCTAAGTGAAGCTAGCCAATCCCTAAAAAGCAAATGCCCAATGTCTTCTTTGATATAAGGAGAGTAACTAAGAACAGAGTAGGGTCGAAGAGGATGAGAAGAAGATTAACATTAAACAGGGATGAGAGGTGGGAGGGAAAGGGAGAGAGAAGGGAAATTGCATGGAAATGGAAGGAGACCCTCAGGGTTATACAAAAGTACATACAAGAGGAAGTGAGGGGAAAGGGAAAAATAATATAAGGGGGACAAATGAATGACAGTAGAGGGGGCAGAGGGAGAAGAGGGAAGGGGAGGGGAGGGGGAATAGTAGAGGATAGGAAAGGCAGCAGAACACAACAGACACTAGTATGGCAATATGTAAATCAATGGATGTGTAACTGATGTGATTCTGCAATCTGTATATGGGGTAAAAATGGGAGTTCATAACCCGCTTGAATCAAAGTGTGAAATATGATATATCAAGAACTATGTAATGTTTTGAACAACCAACAATAAAAAATTAAAAAATAAAATAAAATTGCTGAAATCATCAAAAAAAAAAAAAAAGAATCCCAAACAGATTTAAGATAGTATACTAGAGCACACACATACAAACACACAAGAAAAATATAATATCAAGGTATATATAGTGATCTGTATCTAAAGCCTATGTGGCACACCATTCATTTTTATCTCATCACATAAGTTATTATGAGTCATTTATAGGGGAAACAATGTGAACAATTTTATGCTTTAGATAAACCGGTGGAGTACGGTGGGTAGATAAGGGCAAATGAGACTGAAGGCAGTGAAAGAAGGTAGGAGACTACTACAGTTGATGCTTCAACTGTTCAAAAATATTTTATAAGTGCCTACAATAAACCATACATCTTTCTAGACCATAAGGAAATACCTGTGAGTACAACAATAAGGTCCTGCTATCAAGGAGCTTGTATTCTGATTGACCAAAACCAGTAAATAAGTAAACAAATTAATGTGTAAGATATTTTCAGATAGTGGTAGATGCTAAAAAGAAAATAGAACAAGGCTGTTGGAAACAGGCCAGTGGTGTTGCATATCCAAAGAAGGCCTGTCCAAAGAGATGGTCTATGGACGGAGGAGACCTGAGTAACAAGAAGGAAACAAGTCAGAGGGAAAGAACATTGGGTAGAGAGAACAGTAAGTGCAACCTTACTGTGTATGAAGTAGAACTGTGCCCAGCACCAAATTTGTGAGAGTATTTGTTGTGTTTGGAGAAGTAAACAGGGGCCAGACTACCTAGGCCCTTATAGACCACAGTAAGGATTTTGGATGTCGTTCAAAGTGCAATTAGAAGCTGCTGGCATTGGGATGGGAGTAAAGGGGCAATATGATGTAAGTTTTAAAAACCTCATTCGCCTGGCTGCTCTTTAAAACATGGTCAGCTGTAGTCCACAAAATGGTGGTATAAACTACTGGTTTGGGCAAGAGATCAAAACGGCTCAAGCCCAGGCAGAGGAGACTATCAATGCTGACTTATCTCCCCTTTCTAGTCTGTAAACTCTTCAACAGCTCCTCCACCTCCAAATCACAGTACAGTCTCGTGCCTGGAATGCAGAGGAGATGAAGTGCAGGTAGAGTTAATGAACGTCCACCAGTGTTCTGTTCTTAGACGGCGTGAACTGGAAAAACTCACTTAAAGGACAGTGTTAAGCTTTGGGCTCAGACACAATGTAGGTCAGTTAAACTAAGCGTTATTTCATGGTCAAAAATCATGGTTATGGGCTGGGGATGTGGCTCAAGCGGTAGCGCGCTCGCCTGGCATGCGTGCGGCCCCGGTTCAATCCTCAGCACCACATACAAACAAAGATGTTGTGTCCGCCGAAAACTAAAAAATAAATATTAAAAAAAATTTTTAAAAAACTCATGGTTACATTGTAATCATGGCAACTATGGTAATGTCATCTATTTACAGATGCCTTTTGCTACAGCCCTGTCTGAGTAATTCTTTGCATATAATCCAGTATTAAATCTGTCATCACTACTAGAAATTAATTGCAAAGAAATATTTATTGTTTCTTTTAATATTTTTTAGTTGTAGTTGGACTTTATTTTATTTATTTATTTATTTTTATGTGGTGCTGAGGATCGAACACAGGGCCTCACACATGCTAAGAGAGCACTCTACCTCTGGGCCACAACCCCAGCCCTGTACTGTTTCTTTTCAGTAACATTATCCTCATATACAAAAAGATGACATGTTTAGGGAATTTCTACTAGTAGTAAGTATCAGGCTTTGGAGATGATCATATTGAGAATTATCAATGTAATATACTATTTATATTTAAAAACTAGTCTCATTATACACACACACACACACATCCAAGAAACAATCATTCCTCCAGAGAAGTGGGAATACAGAATTGTAGTTAAGAATATGGTTTTGGACAGGCTGGGGATATAGCTCAGCTGGTATAGTGCTTGCCTAGCATGCACAAGGCCCTGGGTTCAATCCCCAGCACCATAAAATAAATAAATAAAATAATATGGCTTTGGAGTCAAGCATCCCAGTGTATGAGTCCCAACATAGTCACTCATTAATGAATGATCTTGGGTAAGGAATAGTCTCAACTCTGGTTTTTGGAAAATATTACCCATGCCCAGACTTCTTTTGAGGATTGAATGAGATACTATAATTCCTTTAGGCTCTCAGTACCTACATTTTTTCTATGCTATAGAATTCTCCATTTGTGAGCATTGGGTGGGAGAAAGATCGTCTTCCCCTACAAGTGTTGAAAATGCTTACTACTTCTTTTCCTGGATTTACTTGTAGCAAGAGCATAAGCATGTAACCTAGATCTTCATCAATCGGTGGTACTGAGCCCAATTTTGATACAGGATTTAATGGCACAGAAGAGAAGGGAGGGTCTGGGAGAGGCATCTGTGTAAGAAATGGTGTTTGCAATGGTGCTTATCAGTCAGGTTCCTGAAGCAGGAGTGACATCAGCATGCACAGTACTGCATATAAACTGGTTCTTGGTGCCAAAGTGGCATCAGTGCAAAATGTACCACCTAGTTTTTGGTGACAGTGACAACAGTTTACTCATCACCCAGTTCTGCAGTGTTACTCCTGGAAATTCAGTTGAAAGCCTATTGCTCCAGGCTTCTCTGACAATTCTATGAGCAGCCAATAGCTTTTGGCAAAACTGACTATAAGTCAGTTGAAGTTGGCTTTAATAAATGGATTCCAGTTGATTTAGATTGTACACCTATGCTCTCAGCACAGTGACTAGCAAAGGGTACTCAATTAATGTGGCTTTTAGTAGCAGTTATAACAACATGTCTTAATTTCATCAGTTAAAATAG
Source organism: Marmota marmota marmota (assembly GCF_001458135.2). NCBI lineage: Eukaryota > Metazoa > Chordata > Mammalia > Rodentia > Sciuridae > Marmota > Marmota marmota. The sequence goes on along the minus strand of NW_025999853.1, from coordinate 31,827,149 downwards.
CATCCCTTGGTATCCTAGGGAGCTGGGGTCTAGAACCCTCATAAACACCAAAATCCATGGATGCTCAGGTCCCTTATACAAAATCGAGTGGTATTTACATATAATCCAGATACATCTCTCATATACTTTAAATCATCTCTAGATGACTTATAATACCTAATACAGTATAAATGCTATGTAAATAGTTGTTATAGTGTAGTGTTTAGGAAACAATAACAAGGAAAATGTCTGTACATGTTCAGTATAGATGCTATCATCGTGGATCTTACTATATACTACATATCAACAACAAAACAACATTTTTTTTAAATAAACTTTTCCAAACCACAGCTGATTGACTCAGAGGATATGGAATTCATGGATACAGAGGATCATCTGGGTTCCATTTATAATGAATTTTGATGATCACACTCCATATTTAAGAGCGGTATTTAATATATATTGAGTATACCTTATCTGTATTGGGCTAGAAGTGTTTTACTATTTTTAGATTTTAGAATATTTGCATATGTGTGTGATATCTTGAAAATGGAACCAAGTATAAACTAAAATTAATTTTGTGTTCCATGTATACCTTATACATATGGTCTGAAGATAATTTTGCACATTATTTTAGTGTACCTGTGTTTTATTTTTATTTTTGGTACCAGGGATTGAACCCAGGGGTGCTTAGCCACTGAGCAACATTCCTATATTCCCAGCCCTATTTTGTATTTTATTTAGAGACAGGGTCTCACTGAGTTGCTTAGGGCCTCCCTAAATTGCTGAGGCTGGCTTTGAACATGCAATCCTCCTGCCTCAGCCTCCTTAGCCACTGCTCCCGGCTGTACCTGTGTTTTGACTGTAATCCATCACATGAGATTAGATGTGACATTTTTAAACTTGTGGCATCATGTTGGCCCTCAAATAGTTCTGAATTTTGAAATCTTTCAGATTTTGATTTTTGGATTTGGAATGCTAAACCTCTATCACGTTTATTGTCTTAACTCTTCAAAATGCTTCCATTTATTTTGAATTACAACCTGGTGAATCTAGGATTCCATCCTAGACTGTCAGCTCCTTGAAGGTAGAAGGTGTTCATGATTGAATTATTTTATCATAAAATGTCACCAGTGGACCCTTAGTAAATACTTGTGGAGACACTAGATGAAGACTGATTGATGAAATAGATGTGCCATCTCAGGAGCATGGCTGAGGGCTTGGGCAGACTTCTAGGCTGGCATTATCTCAGCAAGGTAATTTGGTCTAGGATTGATCCTTAGCTTTACACACTTAGGAAATAGATATAAGGTAGCCACTCTCTTGGAATTAGACTCAGACTAAACAAACTCATAAGAGACTGTTATATAAATTTTATTTTCACTAAGAAATATAACTTGTGGGTGGTTTAGAATGCTATCATTCACCCAATGAATATTGATTAAATGTTTACTATATATCAGCTACTCCTATATCTCTCTCTGTATACACAGTGAACAAAACACAAAATTGCTGCTCATGCAATTTGCACAATTGTGTCAACAAATATTTAATTGCAGACAGTGATAACTGCTATAAAGAAAAATACAGCAGGAGAAGGGGATGAAATTTGGTGGGCAGGGGGTGTGTGCTACTTTCAACTGAATGGTCAGAAAAGTGTCCCCCATGAGGTGAATGAAGTAAGGGAAGAATATACCGGGCAAGGGAAACAGCATGCAAAGGCTTTGAGGCAGAAACAATTTTGGCAGGTGTTTGAGGAATAAGAAGCAGACTAGTGTGGTAGACAGCCTCTAAGATCAGCTCCCATTGATCTTTGGCTACTGGTAGTCATACTCTTATGAAATTCCCTCTGCATGGCTGGGCACAGTGGCACATCCCTGTAATTCTAGTGGCTCGGGAGGCGGAGGCAGGAGGATTGCAAGTTCAAAGCCAACCTCAACAATTTAGCGAGACACTAAGCAACTCAGTGAGACCCTCTCTCTAAATAAAATACAAAATAGGGCTGGGAATGTGGCTCAGACCTCGAGTGTCCCTGAGTTCAATCCCTGGTACCCGCCCCCCCCCCAAAAAAAAGAAAAAGAAAGAAAGAAATTCAGTCTGCTTGAGCATAGACAGAACTTGATAATTAGCTTTGATTTCCATAGTTTTTAAAAATTTATTCTAATTTGTTATATATGACTGCAGAATGCAATTCAATTCATTTTACACATATAGAGCACAATTTTTCATGTCTCTGGTTGTACATAAAGTAGAGTCACACCATTTGTGTCTTCATACATGTACTTAGGGTAATGATGACCACCTCATTCCATTGTCTTTCCTATCCCTGTTCCCCCTTTCTTCCTCTGCCTCCACTTTGCCCTATCTAGAGTTGCCTATTCCTCTCATGCTACCCCTATCCCCATTATATATCAGTATCCTTATATCAGAGAAAACATTCGGCATTTGGGTTTTGGGGATTGGCTTACTTAGCATTATATTCTCCAGCTCCATCCATTTATCTGCAAATGCCAAGATTCTTTTCTCTTTTAATTCCCATTGGGAATATATACCACATTTTCTTTATCTATTCATCTACAGAAGGGCATCTAGATTGGTGCCACAATTTAGCTATTGTGTTGATAACTAGCTTCTAACTAATAAAATATGATAGAGATGATGGGACATTGCTGCCAAAAATAGGTTGCAAAAAAGACTATGACTTTTGTCTTGGGCACTTTTTTCCCTCACACTCTTGTTTTTTGGCTGTGCACAAAGAGTGAAGAGATTCTCAGTTAGAAGATTGAAGCAGGAGGCATCACTATATCATACCTTAAACTATACTACAGAAGAATAGTAACAAAAATGGCATTGTATTGGTACCAAAACAGACATGTAGACCAATGGTACAGAATAGAAGACACACAGACAAACCTACATAAATACGGTTATATTATACTAGACAAAGGAGCCTATTCAACAAATGGTGCTGGGAAAACTGGAAATCCATATGTAGCAAAATGAAATTAAACCTCTGTCACCTTGCACAAAAATCAACTGAAAGTGTATCAAAGATTTAGAACTAGAACAGAGAGTCTACACCTAACAGAAGAAAAAGTAGGCCCAAATCTTCATCATGTTGTCTTAGGACCTGACTTCCTTAACAACACTCCTAAAGCGCAAGAAATAAAATAAAGAATCAGTAAATGGGATGGATTCAAACTAAAAAGCCTCTTCTTAGCAACGGAAGCAATCAATAATGTGCTGAGAGAGCCTATAGAATGGGAGAAAATATTTACCACATATACCTCAGATAGAACACTAATCTCCAGGATATATAAAGAACTCACAAAACTTAACACTATAAAAACAAATAACCCAATCAATAAATGGGCTAAGTACTGAACAGACACTTCACAGAAGAAGAAATATAATTGATCAACAAATATATGAAAAAAAGTTCATCATCTCTAGCAATTAGAGAAATGCAAATCAAAACTAAGATTTCATCTCACTCCAGTTAGAATGGCAATTATCAAGAATGCAAGCAATAATAAGTGTTGGTAAAGAGGTCAGAAAAAAGATGCACTCATACATTGCTGGTGGGACTGTAAATTGGTGCAACCACTATGGAAAGCAGTATGGAGATACCTCAGAAAACTTGGAATAGAACCATCATTTGACCCAGCTATCCCACTCCTCAGTTTATATCCAAAGGACTTAAAATCAGTATACTACAATGACATAGCCATATCCATTCATAATAGCTGAACTATAGAACCAACCTAGATGTCCTTCAATAGATGAATGGATAAAGAAATTGTGGCATATATACACAATGGAATATTACTCAGCCTTAAAGAAAAATGAAATTATGGCATTTGCAGGTAAATGGATAGAATTAGAAAATATCATGCTAAGTGAAATAAGCCAATCCCCCAAAACTGAAAATCCAATGTTTTCTTTGATAAGCAGATGTTGATCCATAGTGGGACAGGGGCGGGGGAGGGTAGGGGAAAATGAAGAAACTTTGGATTGTGTGGAGGGGAGTGAGGGAAAGGATGGGGCTCTGGGGATGGGAAGGACAGTAGAATGAGACAGACATTATTACTCTATGTACATGTATGATTACAGTACTGGAGTGACTATGCACCACGTATAGCCAGAGGAATGAGAAGTTGTACTCCATTTGTGTACAATATGTCCAAATGCATTCTACTGTCATGTATAACTAATTAGAACAAATTTTAAAAAAAGTTAAGAGAGCAGACCTGAGGCTGCTATCTCTAAAAAGGCCAACTAGTAAGATTAGCTCTTGGCTGGCATCTGCAACTTACCTGGTAAATAGTTCCCTACACTAATACCAAACTTCCCTAAACAATAAGGGAGACTCTGTTTGTGCAAACGATAGGGTTTACGCTGAATATCTACTTTCATCCTGGAGTCTGGAATTTTGGTATGTGCTTGGCAGAGGGTTCTGTTGTAACCAGCGGGGGTGTGGATGTGGGGATCTTTTTTTTTTTTGAAGAGAGAATTTTTTAATATTTATTTTTCAGTTTTCGGTGGACACAACATCTTTATTTTATTTTTATGTGGTGCTGAGGATTGAACCCAGCGCCCCGCGCATGCCAGGCGAGCGTGGTACTGCTTGAGCCACATCCCCAGCCCCAGATGTGGGAATCTTGAATGCACTTGTTCTGATGAAGCAAGCTGCCATGGGCTGTTCTATGCAGCAGTTCATGTGGCGAGGAACCAAGGGGTGCCTCTGGCCTCAGGGAGAAACTGAAGCCCATATGGAAACAAGGTCCATGCGATTGAGCTCAGGAGTGAATGTTGCCCTGCTGAGACTTTGTCTGGGATGCCAGTCAAACCAAATGTCTTGACTGCTGTCTAGTGAAAGGCCCCAAGCCCGAGTCCCCACCTAAATGGGGCTCCTGGCCTACAAAAAACTGTGAGATAATAAATGTCTGTTGTTTTTAGCCTCTAAATTTTGAGATACATTGTTATACAGCAATGGACAAAACATGGCTAGAATATAGGAAGCAAAGAGAATGTGATGGGTGATGAGTTTAAAATGGTTGGACAGGACCCAAATCATATCCAGCCTTAAAGCTTATGATAAGGATTTGGGATTCTATTTCAGTGGAAAACTTGGAGCAAGAAAATCAAATCAACACATTTTCTCCTTTAGGACAGAGGTTTTCAACATTGGCTGCATTTTAGAATCACCAAGGGAGCTTTTTAAAAATACCTATGCCAGGCCCCACATTCAGAGACTCTGGTTCAATTGGCCCTGGGAGAGTCTCCAGTATTGTTATTTTTTAAAAGCTCCTCAGGTAATTCTGATGGGCAGCTTAGGCAGAGAACCAGATGTGCCTTGGGGCAGCAAACCTGTATGGGAAGCCAGTGGATTGCTTGCTGAATATGGAGGCAGAGCAAAGGAAGTGAGAGCTGAATATTTTTTGTCATGAATTGTTATATTGAATTAGGCAGACCTGATATATCCAGGATGGCATCCTCTCTTCTGATCAGTGTGGAGAAATAGCTGAAATTGCTAACCTCTGGGTTTTCCCTGTCCATGACGATTCTCATTCATTTGTTCTTTTCACACATACACATCACTATGGAATAGGTGTCAATCATTGCAAATGTAAATCTTTGGCCTTAAAAATTCTTTTGATAAATTCCAATTAGTAACAAGAAGTCTTTCATCCTGCATTTCCAAAAAGGAGGACAAAATTAATTCTTTTTTTTTTAAGTGAGGAGTGAACCCAAGGGCAATTAACCATTAAGCCACGTCCCCAGCCCCCCACCCTTTTTTTAAGGTACTAGGGATTGAACTCAGGGACACTCAACCACTGAGCCACATCCCCTGCCCTATTTTATATTTTTTATTTAGAGACAGGGTCTCACTGAGTCGCTTAGTGCATCGTCATTGCTGAGGCTGGCTTTGAACTCATGATCCTTCTGTCTCAGCTTCCCGAGCCAGTGGGATTACAGGTGAGTGCCACTGAGTCTGGCCTTTTTAAATTTTTTTTTTTCTATTTTGAGTCAGGGTCTCACTGAGTTGCTTAGGGCCTCACTAAGTTGTTGAGCCTGGCTTTGAACTCTCGATCCCCCTGCTTCAGCCTCCTGAGCTGCTGGGATTATAGGCCTGCACCACCACACCTGACCTTCAAAATTAATTCTTCAAGCTATTTAGCTCTGTTCTAAAAAGAGTGAATCTAATAATCTATATTACATGAATATATAATCAATACGTGAACATAGAGAGCAAATTAGAAGACGTGTCAAATGCTTCAACAAATCTCAGTTCCTCAAAACTTCATCCCTCATAATGAAAAGCACAGACATTAGAAAGCACAAAACAAAACAAAACAAAAACTTTCATGGGACTACAAAAATTTTGGATATTTATGTTTATTTTATTTCCCATTCATTATACTTTATAGTTTTAGCTAATGAATTTTTTCTGAATCTTAGATATTTTTATTATTTTTTAGTTTTTGGAGGACACAATATCTTTATTTGTTTATATGTGGTGCTGAGGATCGAACCCAGTGCCTCATTCATGCCAGGCGAGCGCTATACCACTGATCCACAACCCCAGCCCCTGAATCTTAGATTTTGTATAGCAAACTAAAAGTTTTCAGTGAAATGTAATTAAAAATTTTAATGAAATTCATTTCAGTTGAAATGTGAATTTAAGCATCTTGATTTATGATGCTTTATATTAAAAATAAAACATTTAGAGGTAAACACTAAAATGAATCTTCATTCATCCAATAAAATATTAAGTGATTCATGCCAGGTGCTGGTCTAGGTGTTAGGAATATAGCAGCAAATAATTTATACAAGATCTCTATTTATGGAGCTTTCATTGTAGTGGGGAGCAGGAGTGTCAGATAAGAAATAAATGTCAGGTAGTAATAAGTGCTATTATTATAAAACAAGATGATGGGTTTTGAATAGATAGGGTAAAGGATGGTCACTTTCATTTGGTTAAATAGTCTGTCAGATACCAGATTTATGTCAGAAGACTGACTCACAGGATTGTAACTATTTATTAATTGCCTATTTTTAATATTTAAGAGATTTGTATAAATGTCCAGATTTTTATCTTCTCTTAAAAAATCTAATCATTACATAGGATAGATATTTCTATATGATGACAGTTGTCCTTTCAAAGGGGCAAGCCCTTCCCTTTTCTTCATAATCCCTCTTTTCCTCTCAGAGCATCTTCTGTCATTTACAATACCTTTTTGGCTTTTGAATTTAGAAGACTTCTTGATCCCTGGGCTACTAAAAATGTGGACCAAAATACAGTATGGAGTGGGATCTAAGGCATCTAGGAAGCCGTGAGCTGAGGAGCAGTGGGAACGCCTGAGTAGACATTGTGATCACTTTTGTTTTGTCCCAATATGGGCCTGAAATGGCTAACAGAGGGCCTTGTTTAAAAAGTGTGCAGAATGAACCAGAGATGTTTTTTGTTGCTGTGTTTCTTTTTGTTTGCTTGCTTACCAGAGAGTTAAGTATGACAGAGAAAAAAACTGACCCGTGGTCAGGTTCTGCGGCTATGTAGCTATATCGTTTTACACGGGCACATGTTTTTACATGATTGCATGTTTTTCTAAAATTTGCCAATGTAAGATATTTTAACCACCATTTCTTTCCGCCCAGATTTCCCATCATTAGATTTGTTCACAAAGTCAGGTGACATTGGAATGGCCATGGGCATTTTTAGAATTTACCTAAGGAAAGTTGAGCTGAGAATGTCAATTTCACTGCAAATTGGAAAGTCTTTTTAATTATTTCAATAAATTATAGACTGCTAATTTGGTTACATAGAAGTTCCCTTGCTTACCTGTAAGAGATACATCCTAAGACCTCCATCCAGTGGGTGCCTGAAACTTTGGATAGTACCAAACACTGTATATAACATGGCCCTACAGTGTTGCAACATAGTACTGGAGGTGATGTGTTCTACCATTTGTTATACCTTATAGCCTCCTTTGTTGTTAGAGTCTGTAAACAAGTCTGAATGGCGCCTGGCATTTTGCCAGAGGGAGTGGTTTATGAAGTAACGCCAGCGAGCCATTAAGTGTGGAGATTCCTTATTGGTTGACTGCTGTATCTAGTTTATGTTAATTAGATAAGCTGTGTGGAATGTATAAATACCTCTGTTGTCCTACAATAAACGGCTCCCACTCCTGCTGTATCAATGCACACAAGTTGCTCTGTACACAAGTTGCTCATCACCCCCCGGTTATTTTGCTGCAGCCGGACTGCGGCACTTTGTGTCACTAATTTTGTGTTTTGTGCCATTAATAAGTAAAATAAGAGTTATTTAGACACAAGCACTGCAATACCATGATAGTGGTCTGATAACTGAGAGGTCAGCTAAGTTACTTGTGGGTGGGTAGCACACACAGCATAGACAAAGGGAGAAAGGGATGACTCACATCCAGGAAAGATGGAGCATGATGGTACTACTCAGAATGGCACACAGTCTAAAGCTTAAGAATTGTTTGTTTCTGGAACTTTCCATTTAATATTATTTTGGACCACAATTGACTGCAGGTGACTGAAACCATATGAAGCAAAACTGTGGGTAAGAGAGTACTATGAAGGGACCATGACTAGGAGAGGAATATGAAGGGCATATTCTTTGGTCAGCTTTAAATTTATTTACTAAAGAACTGAGACCACTCTGATAAAAAAATCAGTGGGCTTGTATTCTTGATCATTTCCATTTTGACTGGAGGGAGATGAAATCTCAGTGTAGTTTTTAATTTGCATTTCTCTAACTGCTACAAGTGTTGAATATTTTTTCATTTATTTTTGTTGAAGAATTGTATTTCTTCTTCTGTGAAGTGCCTGTTCATTTCCTTTGTCCATTTATTATTTGGGCTATTTGTTTTTTTTTATGTTACGTTTTTTGAGTTCTTTATATATCCTAGAGATTGATGCTATATCTGAGGTGCAGGTGGCAAAGATTTTCTCCCATTCTGCAGGCTCTCTCTTCACATTCTTGATTGTTTCCTTTGCTCTAAGAAGATTTTTAATTTGATTCCATCTTATTTATTTATTTTTTATTTTACTTCTTGTGCTTTAGGAGTCTTGTTAAGGAAGTCAGTTCATAAGCCAACATGATAAAGATTTGGGCCTACTTTTTCTTCTCATAAGCACAAGGGTCCCTGGTCTAATGCCTAAGTCCTTAATCTACTCTGAGTTGAGTTTTGTGCAGGGTGAGAGATAGGGGTTTAGTTTCATTTTGCTATATATGAATTTTCAGTTTTCCCAGCACCATTTGTTGAACAGGCTATCTTTTCTCCAATATATGTTTATGGCATCTTTGCCTTGTATGAGATAACTGTATTTATGTAGGTCTACCTCTGGGTCTTATATTCTGTTCCATTGGTATTTATGTCTGTTTTGGTGCCAGATACCATTTTTGTACTATAGGTCTGTTGTATAATTTTAAGAATGGCATTGTGATGCCTCCTACTTCTCTTTCTTTACTAAGGATTGCTTTAGCTATTCTGGGTCTCTTATTTTTCCAAATGAATTTCATGACTGCTTTCCTATTTCTATGAAGAATGTCATTGGGGAAAAAGATGCACTCATACATTGCTGGTGGGACTGAAATTGGTGTAAATGCTCTCTCTGGAAAGCAATATGGAGATTCCTCAGAAAACTTGGAATAGAACCACCATTTAACCCAGTTATTCCACTCCTAGGTTTATACCCAGGGAATTCAAAATCAGCATACTACAGTGACACAGCCACATCAATGTTTATAGCAACTCAATTCACAATAGCTAATCTATAGAACCAACCTAGGGGTCCTTCAACAGATGAATGGATAAAGAAATTGTGATATATATGTATATATATGTATATATATATGTATATATATATACATATATATATATACACACACACACACTGGAATATTAATCAATCATAAAAAAGAATGAAACTATGGCATTTGTCAGTGAGTGGATGGAACTGGACAATATCATGCTAAGTGAAGTAAGCCAATGTCAAAACACCAAAGGCTGAATGTTTTCTCTGATATATGGATGCTAACTCAGGGAGGAATAGGGAAAAATAGAAGTACTTTGGATTAGATAAAGGAGAATGAAGGGAAGAGAGGGAGAATGGGAATAGGAAAAATAGTAGAATGAATTGGACATTACTATCCTATGCGCATATATGATTACACAACCAATGTAATTCTACACTATGTACAACCAGAAGAGTGAGAACTTATACTCCATATATGTATAATATGTCAAAATACATTCTACTATCATGTATAACTAATAAGAACAAATAAAAAATATTAAAAATCAATGGACTATGAATCAAAAGGGATAAAAAACAACAATATAATTGATGGAAATAATTCTCACATCCAGAGGCAAATGGTATCAAAATGTTTTCAAAAGTATAACAAAAGGAGTAACTCAAAAAGAGGAAGAAACAAGGCTCTTGGATTGTTTGACAGTTCATCTAGTAAAGATGAGTAGATCACATGATAAAATATTTGAATTTCTCACCAATTTGACATATGTGTGGTTGATAATGTACTGCCTTTTCTATAACTGCATTTTGAAAAATGGATCAGAGCCCTGCAAATGATTTTCCTTTGCCAGTTGGTACTGAAACCTCATGATGAGAAGGTGCTGGGAAGACACTGCAGGGGGAAAAGATGAGCTCACTGGCTCTGATGTGCTGAGACAGTTGCTGTAGCACAGAGGACTTCCACATGCAGCATCTCCAGATCAGATTCCTGCAGATATAAGGTTTCCTGGGCGTGGTCCCTGCAGTGCCAGCAGCTTCTCCAGTGCCTGGCATTTGCAATGCACAACAGCCTGCAGCTCCCTCTGGTAAGCTCCTAGGACCACTCTGCAAAGGAGTGTCTTGAATGAGACACCTCCCCAGACCAGCTTTCACCAACACTGAACAGGGCAAAGTTCCAGCAAGTTCTACCAGTGAGCAGCCCAGCAACTTCCCTGCCATTCAGCACTCACAGTCACACCCTCCAACAATGTCTGTGTCTCAGTCTTGGTTGTGCAAATCTCAGCTCCGAGATAATGTAGTTTTTTTGTTTTGTTTTGTTTGTTTTGATTAAGCTTTGCCTATTGAATTACTGTGTGGTTTTATCTCCTCATTGTACCCAGGCTGGTACAATATGAAATACCAATACCTATAAAAATAACACAAAAATTATTATTCAAAAGTTGTTCTACACAACTACAACGAGAACATCAATTACTGTCTGGTTACTTTAAGTTAGTTTCTGTTCTAGAAAACTTAAATGCCCTGAGAAGCTTATAGCACAGATGTGAAAGAAACTCAAGAGGTTTTTCCAAATTTGACAATGATCTTAAAAATTAACATGACTTTACTAATAATAATTATAAAACTGAAAGAAGCTTTTCTAAGCCAATAAAACACTTAGCTCAACTATGCTGGAGGAAAGATCAAATTATTTTTTGATTATCTTCAATTAGAAAATAATTACAAAATTATAGTGAAGAGGTAATTAAAGAGTACAGCCAAAAAAGGTAGGAAAAATGAACAGAGGTGTGTCAAGCAATTGATTCATAATAATATTCTGATAATTTTTGAACTTTATAACATTTGTGGTATTCATGAGCTTTTAAAAAATTTGTGATTTCCTTTCTCATCTAATGTTTTATTCATCATTATGTATTCTCTTTTTAAAAGAGATCCATCAATTGTATAAGTTCCTACACAATCCTGGATCTGGCCCAAGTAGCTCTTTTGACCTGTGTTTGTACTCAGGAAGTTTGTTTGGATCACAGTTTCCACCAGGAGATGCTTGTCCGCCTCCCTTGAGAGAGAAAGAGATTTTTCTGAAAAAGCAATTTGTGCCTGTGAATGGTATAGACCAGGAGAAAAAATGTTAATCACGAGTTTTGATGAATTTCAGTCTCCAAATACTAAGATTCCAATAACTTATTCTCTGCAAATATATCCTCACAAATATGCAGGAGAGGGGAAAAGTAACCCCCCAACCCCAAGATATTGGGGCAATTCAGCTTCTGCCACAGTGTTCAGTATACAGAAAGCAGGGCTGTGGGCTGGGGTTGTGGCTCAGTGGTAGAGCATTCGCTTAGCATATGCGAGGCCCTGGGTTCGATCCTCAGCACCACATAAAAAATAAATAAGATAAAGGTACTGTGTCCAACTACAACTAAAAAATAAATATTAAAAAATTAAAAAAAGAAAGAAAGCAGGGCTGTGCTGGGCTATGTGTGCCATGTGACATCATGTTGAGATAGCCTACCTCCACCCAGAGATCAGAGCCACATTAATAGTTCTCACTACACACAAAGCCTTTTCTGGTACCTCATTATCAGAGAGACAAAGCCTTTATTTTCTCAATGAATAATAAAGCTGAAGATACAGATATACCCAGAAAGTATAATTTATTAATTGAAGTTCACTCCAAAATGATTGCAATTACATCCTTTCCAGGTCAGTTTCAACTGAGGAAAGGAAAAGGAGACAAAGACTGGAGAGCAACTTTAGAGAGAGAAGACTCCCTTTCCATGAAAGGAGAAATTGGAAAGGAATCATTTCTACATCCAAATGCTGCCTGAAGCCTGGTTGGAGAAGAAGACAGGAGAAAATTTTTAATAAGAAAAATATACATGAATGTATTCATAGTGGATAGAAATAGCCTTAAAATATGCAAAGAAAGAAGGAAACCCATCAGGAAACACTTACTGCCAGCCCTCCCAGAAACATGAGATGGAAAATTACAACAAGCTGACCACAAAGCTTCCCAGACTCCAAGGCGTGACTTTTTTGAGTTCTTTCATATTTAACAGTACGTCTGCTAATGTTCCAGGAGATCTCAATATAATCTTTAGTCCTATTTTTACTCATTGGGAGGTACGTTTGGATGCAATTTCTTTTGGGGAATGCACTTTTTTTTTCATTTTTGAGAAAAGACATATTTTAACACTGCTTACATATATGACAAATATTTTTATATAGTTGATAGATCTCTCTGGGAAAATATCTCATGCTGAAATAGCAAATAAATATCTTTCATTTCTGTAATTATAGAAAGATTCTAGGTCATGTGTTTCTTCTAGCAATACTATTTTTTGAGAGAAAGTTGTATATGTGTGATAAAGACAGAAGGGCCATTACATTTATAATAAATTTTGTCTACTTGTGAATATCATTTAACAGGGAGAAAGCATTGTATTAATCATTCAGTTTAAGCTTAAGGAAATTAAGGCCCACAAAAGTTAAAATATTTAGCAGTTGGTAACAAGGATGAAACCAGAATGTAAATTAATTGATTCCTAGTCCAAGGATTTTTTCAGCACACCAAGTTGCATCTTATAACATAACTCTATGAGAACACTCAGCAAATACTTCTTGAATGAATGGCCAATGAGTAAACATTAAAAGTGGGTGGCTAGGCAGTTTTTATCAGCTTGGCAATGCTCACCACCCTATTTTATAATCACCAGGGAACAGCTTAAAAATACAGATTCCTGTGCCTGGAGGAGAGGATCTAAGAACCTGTATTTTAAAAAAAGATTCTCGTGATAGCTTTGGCAGCACATATACTAAAATTGGAACGATACAGAGAAGATTAGCATGGCCCCTGCACAAGGATGACATGCAAATTCGTGAAGCGTTCCATATTTTTTAAAAAGGAAAAACAAAACAAGCTTCTCAGGGGATTCTAATACACAGCTGTGTATAAAATGCTGAGTTCCAAGAGGTTATCTTACAGAGGAAGCTGACATGGGCAGCATTTTTCACATCAAAGGGCATCTCTTAACTCAAGGTGCTCTTCCTGGCAGGGCTGGCAAAGTTGGCTCCTTGCAACTTCTTACTTCATTCCTTACTCCTTTCAAGACGTTCAGATTCCCTCTAAAATTTTTCTAGATAGCAATGAGGTGGCAGGCTGTCATCATTTTAGGTCTCTAATAACATAAGTGGGATAAACTCCTTACTGGGGCTGGAAAGCAGGAGAGTTGGAGGGTATTCAAGGGATGTTATTTATGCTTACAGAGAGTAGTCATAGGAATTGAAGGATAGCAACAGTTTAAATTTAAAAAAAAAAAAAAGAATTTCAACAATTCAGCTACAACTTATAAAATTTTTTGGAAAGACTGTTGGGCTACAAGGAGCATCTGTGTTTAGGATGAGTCATTATATGGAACTCACACTACTATTGACCATGAACATGGAAATAGCTTTGTTATTTATCAGAATGTTTTGCTAGAGTCACATTTTATTAGTTCTGAAAATAAGTTGTAGAAACTGACATAATTTTCTCTGTAGGTTTTCTATTAAATTAATTGCAAAAAAAACAGTTTGGAAGGATAAACTAACATATTTTATAATATATAAGGATGAATATTCAGAAATGTATTGAAAAATACAAACCTTTAACAAGCAGTTCATAAAAGATAACTATAAAAAGAACAGTATTTCTGCTAATGCATAGACTGTTTCTTAACTGACATTGGACATATTAATAGATTATGAGAAAGGCCAAGTCCATTCCAGTTGACCATGGCCCATATAGATTAGCATATATCCCCCTGCCTGGGGATACGGTGATCCACTTGTCTTGCTGCCACCAAAGACATGCTGCTGTTCATAAGTCCCTGACAAATTGCATTTTGTACAATCCTCTATCTGTCTCTTTCTTTGGTCCCACAGCACTTTCCATCTTTGATGACTTGTACTCAGACACTAAGACTGGGTTTTTCTGGAACTGTCAGTATTGTATCCATAATAGTCAACTTTTGATTAACTTGGAAAGGGTTGAGTTTTGTGGAGTTCTTCCTCTTGAGTATGTTCAGTAATGATTTGTCTGGCTACAGTAAATGGTTATGGATGAAGTTCAAGGGCTTTATTCCCCATATGCTTTCAAGCCCTGGTGGGTGAATGTACAGGTTGTGCCTTGCATAAGTGCACTGGGCCTAACATGATGCACGTGGAGGCTGGCATTGAGCGTGTGCTCTGGTCATCAAGCTCTATGCCCTGAAAAGGGTTGAAATGGTTGAGAGAAAGGGAGGCAATGCCTCTTTGTAGTCCTGTATTTGTTTTCAGTTTAGTGCAGCAAGATTCTTTTAGTCCCTTGTGTAGAATTAACTAGTTTAAGGACCAGATCACCACAGTGAAAAAACAAGACATCGAAGGAACTGAGAAACAGTTTCTGCTGGCAAACATAATACCCACCCCAAAAATACCTCTTGTCATTTTTATTCTTTACTGATTCAAATTAGACATCAAAGCATTCATATTGGGTAAAACCTAAATTCACATAATGAGGTGGAAAAATAATCAAAATCCAGGTTTTAATTATGGAAATCATACAGGAGTAAAATGTTATGAAGGTGATGAGTATGGAAAAACCTTCTCTTCTATTTTTATGTGACACCAGAGTGTTCATGCTGGAAAGAAGAGAGGAGCCTGCCCTAGATGTGGTTAAGTCCTTCAGTTGCTAGCCAAATATCTTTGATCACCAGAGAATTCATGCTCAGTTAAACATGCAGCCCTGCAATAAATATGAAATATGATAATTCAGTGGAATAGAAGATTTTCATATGGGTTCAAGATTCTTTGGTAAATTTTCAATTAAGAGCAAAACTCATCTTTTTCTAATTATATTTTGATTTTACTCAGCAAAATGCTACTCAATAATGGTTTTTGCTCTAAGTGTTGAAGACAGATGGAAACCACTTGCCAACTCAAAGATTTTTGTTTTTTTGGAAATATCTGCTCCCCAAAGAAAATCCTTTACCTTTCCTTATGCTGTTTTCTATGCCTAGAAATCTTTCTTCATCTCAAGTTAACATCTTCTTTTTTTTTAAGAGAGAGTGAGAGAGAGAGAGGGAGATAATTTTTTAATATTTATTTTTTTTAGTTTTCGGCGGACACAACATCTTTGTTTGCATTTGGTGTTGAGGATCGAACCCGGGCCGCATGCATGCCAAGCGAGCGCGCTACCGCTTGAGCCACATCCCCAGCCCTCAAGTTAACATCTTAAATGTCAATTCCATTGTCCATCTGTCTTTGACTTTTCTAAGAAAAGTTAGTCACTCTCTCTGGTTCCACCTTTATGCTTTATTCATAAATGTACTCCAAGTCTTGGCACGATAAAGGTTTGTTTATGACTTGTGAGGCCACTGGATTATGAATTTTTGTTGTTTTAGTGTTGTTGTATGAATGGATTTTTTGGCAATGCTAAAAGCAAATGAAGTTTTTATGTGGTTTGATATTTTCAGAAATATTTGTGGCTAAAATTTTTAAAAAAGAATGTAAAGTAGTATTTTTTTATTGTTCTCATGCAATATATAAAACACCACCATGAAAGAATGAGATGTGGTTTCTTTCCCTAAAAATAGTAAGGGAGATAAAGTATATAAATAAGTAACCACAAGGTAAGGCAGGAAGTGTTTTAAGTCCACCAAGAGAAATGCAGACAAAGTGCTAGGGAAGGACAAAAGGGAAGATACTGCTTCCTGCTTTGGGGTGTAGTCAGGGCATCCAAGAGAGGATCTTGGCTTATTGTTAAGTGTGTCCATTTTTCAGCTTTTTATTATAATTAGGGGAATATAAAGTTAAATGTATGTTGCAACAGGAAAGTATTTTGGAGAAGATAAAGAGATATTCCTGAAAATTGAAGTTAAAAAAAAATCTAATGAGTTTTCTAGAAAGATATCATCATTCCTACCTTGTTAGCACCTAATCATCTTCATTAATTTGTATATCACTGCAAGTGAAATGGCATTTTGTGTGTGTGTGTGTGTGTGTGTATCAGTCCAAATTGGGGTATAAACTTTCTTTTTTTCTTAGAGTGACCTCAGACTTAAGTTGAAGGGCCAGATTTACTTATGGTTAAATCCAGCAGAAGAATATGGTTCTTTCTCCGCCCCCCCAGCTGGAATTATATTTTCCCACTTTTTTATTAGCACATTATAGTTGTACATACTGATGGGATTTGTTGTTACATATTTGTACATGCACAATATACAATATAACAATATAATTTGTCCAATATCACTCCCCAACACTTTTTCCTCTCTCTCTACACCTCTCACCCTTTGATTTTTTTTTTTTCCTCTACTGCTCTCCCTTTGATTTTTCATGAGATCTGCCATTTTTCTTTAACTTTTCCTCTTTAGCTTCTACATATGGGAGAAAGCTGTCCCTTCACCTTCTGAGTTTGACTTATTCCACTTAACATAATGGTCTCTTGTTCAATTTACCTTCCTGCAAATGCCATAATCACGGTTTTCTTTATGGATGAATAAAACTACATTTGTACATATATATTTTCTTTATCCATTTATCCATGGATACCTAGGCTGGACATCTAGGCTGGTTCCATAGTTTGGCTGTTGTGCTAATATAAATATGGGTATGCATGTAACATTGTAGTGTGATGACTTTAATTCTCCAGGATAAATACTGAGGAGTGGCATAGCTGGGTTATATGGTGGCTCCTTGCCCAGCCATCCTGATTCCCACAGTGGTTGTACTAATTTATGATCCCACCAATAGTGTAAACGTGTTCCTTGTTCTCCACATCATCTCCAGCATTTATTATTAGAACAATGGCAATACTTGGAAATAGGGCATAAGATTTTAGGCATCAGTAAACTAGATAAGCGTAACAAGATGGTAAACGTTTTGTCAGCTAAGGTTTAAGTGAGGTTTAAAAAAACATAAAAGCTTTACAAATTTCTGTAAGTTATCATTCCCTATTAGAGTTAAAAATAAAAGTGATGGAAAAAAATTATGGACAATATTGTCAAAGAATACCTACTTACTTTAATTTTCAAAAGATGAACATAAAATATCTTCTTTATCAGCAAACTAAATGTGAAAGTCTATTTGACCTAAATATAAATTTTACATAGGAAAGAAAGTAATGTCAATTTCAAATTAAAGTTCCAGTTTCCTTTTGAGAATGACATTGTGGGAAATGTCATGGATGAGATCAATCGTGGCAGAGACAAAATGACTGGGCATTTAGATGGACATTTTCAAGCCTCCCTTGCAATTAAATATGCTGGGTGACTGAATTCTAGTCAAATGAGGTGATGTATGCCACTTCTAGAACTGATCCATAAAAATTTTCCTATGCACTTACCCTTTCTCTGGTTGAATGTAAGTAAACACAACAACATTCAAAATCATGTGTTAAAGATGGAAGAACCACAAGATAGGCTAGGTCCATCTTAAAGGAGAGCCAGTTGCCATTAGGAACACTCATTGTGAACTTCATGTGTGCAAGAAATAAAATTTTCTGTTATTGTACATTTGAGTGTTAGTTATAGCAGCTTATGTTGCCTTAACTAATATAACAAGGATATGCAAATCTTCTCTTGGTAATAGTGACACACTTCAAATGAAGTTAACTTCAATGCTTCTCCCCAAAACCACTGCTATGTCCCACATTTATCCAAATGTACAATATAACCCATTCCCAAAATAATATAAGTTTTGGCTAAGAATCATATTTTATAGCGTAAAGTCTTGAATCTGTTTAGCCTGGGGTTAAATCTCAGCTCTTCAATAACCAATTGTATGGTCTTGGGCACTCTATTTAATTTCTTTATGTCTAAGCTTTCTTATCCATTAAATTAGGAAAATAACTTTAATTCACAATTTGTTGTAAAGATTAAAAGAGGAGATCTATGAAAAATTTCCTGAACAATATCCCCACAGAATATTTAATAATTCAGTATTTAATAACTTATTAAGATTTTTGTGAAAAAAAAAGCAAAAGTGTCCTAGCATTTATGCATTTTTCCCTCTGGGTACTCTTTTTCTCTGTATTTCTCTTTTAGAATTCTGCCCTGTTTAGATTGCATTGTACAGTCCAATAATTGCCTTAGAACTCCATGTGGCTAGTGCCATATATTAGGCTCAAAGGAGTCCACCCTTTCCTAGTGGTCTATGGGAAACAAGACATCCCTCCAGCTTCCTCCAATCCAGGCAAAGGGAAGAATCTTGATTCCTCCCAAGTGCCAAGAACCAGTGGAGCTTAGATACACATTCTAGAGAGGAATAATGAATTGCTGTCGTATCTTTGGGTAAGCACCTTTCTGGTTCAGGATTCTAAACTTTAGGTATCTTGCTGTTGTTTTCTACTTAGGAGACATGACTACTGTTCAAAAATAAGTCAGTTTAGCATGCCTATAATCCCAGTGGTTCTGGAGGCTGAGACAGTAGGATCGCAAGTTCAAAGCCAGTCTCCACAAAGTTGAGGCACTAAGCAACTCAGTGAGACCCTGTCTTTAAATAAAATACAAAAAGGGCTAAGGATGTGCCTCAGTAGTTGAGTGCCCTGAGTTTAATCCCTAGTACCAAAAATAAATAAATAAATAAGCCAGTTTCAGTCTTGATGATCTCAAGGGAGTTAGGCAAAATATACTACTTTAATTTAAAAAACAGTATACCAATTGAATACTGTGTGTCAGATACTGCTCAAAGAACTTTGATTATTGTTTATTGGTTGAGATAAATGCAAATATTTTCTCGCATTAATCCATAGCTTTTCTACTATTCTTTGTATATGTCACTACTATTGATCCAGGTATTCAAAATCCTGGAGCTATCCTAGATTCTTTATGTTTATCCAATTCATCAGCAAATCCTTTAGGTTCTAGTACAAAACATAATTCCATGTTTTCTTTCTATTGTTATGGTCACCACTTTCATTTAAGGTTCCATGGTTCTTGCATAAGCCTTGAACCTTCTCTGCTTTTCTGTTAGCCCACTAGAACATTTTTTTTTTTTTTTACCTATCAGGAAGAATGATCATGCTAAAATGTAAAACAAATCATATGCTATCACTCCCTTCCTCCTTTCCCTTTCAGTGACTTGCTGTGGGAGACATGGTGAATTGACATCAGGCATCCATTCTACTCTTCTAATGGGCTTTCTAATCTCGCAGGGAATAGAAAAATTTAAATTGGGAATTTAAAAGAGTCTGAAAATTTAACCAATACCACTTGGCATGGGTCTTATGTTTTACCAATTTGATGTTCATAAGACAGATTAGAAAGGTGGAAGTAGGTTGGAGACTGTATTCTGGCTGCCTTGACTATCACTGCAGGTAAGTGTGGTTGCAGAGACATTGAGTTGGTGCAGATGTTGAGACAGTTGTGGTACCAATGAGGGCTTCCTCTTCCCTGGGTCATGGCCATGGCATCTGTTCTTTAAATCACCAGTTTATTTGTAACCTCTTTATTGCCCATCTTCCTGATTGTGGCAGAGATAGAGCATTTTTGGTAGCCTACTTGGATGGTAGTGTTCTGGTCTCATTCCTGGAGGCCTGGTTTAAAGCTTGCTCTTACAGCACTTTCAATGATTTTATAAGCACCCAAATTTTGTGTATCAAATCTCTTTCTCATTAAATAACAAGAGGATTTTTTCTGCTTTCTGTGATAGAACGTTATCTGATATACTCCAAATAACACTTAGAATTAATCTAAAGTCCTTACTAAGGTCTATAAGCCCAGTATATTCTTACCATTGGCCACTCTATTAATTCTCTCTGACTCTGCTTAAGTCAAACTATGCTTTTGCATTTTTCTTCTCTCTTGAACACACTAAACTTGACTCTATTAGGGCTTTGGTACCAGTTATTCTTATTCCCCTGGATCTATGTTATGACTCATTTACTTTTTTTCATATCTTTGCTCCAATATCACTTCTTCAAGCGGTTCTTCTCTGACCACCTATCTAGCTTATGACTCTCTGCACTCTTGTCCTTTTGCCTTCCTTTATCCTTCTTCATCACACTTTATCATAGTAGATACCATGTTTGAAATGCAAGCTCTGTTTTGTTAATTGTTTTATCCCTGGAGGGTCAAACAATTTTGTGGCACACATATGTGCTCTTTAAAAATTTGTTGTTTTTATATATACGTGACAGTAGAGAGTATTTTGACATATTATATATACATGGAGTATAACTTATTCTAATTAGGATCCTATTCTACAGCAAGTGCTTTATAATTTTTTTTAATGAATTTCTATTTTAGAGATGGGAAGCCTGAGGCAAAAAATAATTAAATGCCTCTTTTAGTTCATACAGTGGTGGTAGAGCTGGACTAGGAACCCAAGCAGTCTGATCTGGGGCCATTTGCTCTTACATAGGACACAATTCTGCCTCCCCAGCCTAGCCAATATCCAATCAAGTGCTCATGATTTCTGTCAGCAGGAATCATGGAGGTGGGTGAACAGTTGATACAGCATGAAGATTGAAAAAGAAAAGAAATAAAAATGCTTCAGCCTTTGCCTGTCCAAGAGAGGGCTGTCCTGACCCATAAACACAACTGTCTGCCTGTGAAGCAGGCACATCCCTGTGGTGGAGACAGGTGGCAGAACGGAAAGAGAGATGGCTCAGTGCCCCCATCTGTGACAACATCCAAGTGGCTCCCCTGTTCTGACTGATTTTACAACCATCCATCCCTCTGCTTTCCAATCTCCAAATATGCATACTGCAATCCCTTCAAAATCACCCTCTCCCTGCCCAGAACCCTTCTCTATGTTGTTGTGGGTTTTCTTTTAATTTCATGGAGCTGGTTTTTACTATTCCCCCATTATCCTTATTTGTTTTTCCTTTTTCTTCCTTCTTTCTCTTTTTCCTTTCCATTCTCTTCTAATAGTTTAATAAGACCATTCCAGTGCTAATTTTCCACATTTAAACATATTAATTTAAATTCAGAAATAACAAAAAGTGTTGATTCATTAATATTTCCACTTTAGGTCACCAGAGAGGGAGGTTGATGAATTTGTATCATTGGCCTCTTTTGTCACCAGCTTAGGGTGGTCATCATTTTCTCTTAAGCCTTTAGTTCCCTGGGAGTCCCTATAGCCTAGGGGAATGAGCAGACCTGTGGAGTTAACCAAATCTTGGCTCAAACACTGCTCTACCTCTTCTTATTAGGGTATCTTTTGCCAAGTTTTTTTTTCCCCCTTTCTCTGTTTCCTTATTTGTAAAATTGGAACAATTAAAATCTTCCCTGCAGAGTTTTGTGAGGGTTAGGGATAATGTAATAGAGAATCTGGCACAAGTAATAGAACATTATAGAACTATGAAAGGAAAGCAGCATTTTCCCCTACATTAAAGCATAATAACATTAAGTGATTAGTCTCTGATTACACATGGAGTTAATTTGTACAATTCATTTTCTAAACATACTTGCTTTCTACTGGAGGTTGTATATACCATTAAGAAAAAATTTGTTCCAGTGCCTATGGCAAGATATTTTCCTTAAAATATAATGTAAATTATATTTCTATTTTAAAATTCTATTTTATCCAATTTTTGAATTTTTTAAAAAGCTAAGACATTCATAAAGATAAAATAAACTGTCTGAATTTAAATTTAATCATAGAATACTGTGCTAGTATAGTTCATTTATGTGTAGACTGATGACTTCACTGTTGTCTTCTCCCATGATGCACACAGATTTGTCAAAATACATTATATCAGGATCTATTCTGTTCTGATTTCAAAGACTTCAGTGTCTTCTATAAATAATTTATAATTGATAATATTCAATACTTATTAGGGTGCAAGGAAATAGACACTATTAGATATTTTGCTTGAAGTATCACCAATTGTCCTGAGAGCTTCTTGTCTTAAGGAAGTTCCATAGAAGTTCATACCCTTATTTTCAATAATTCCACTTATAGGAACCTCTTATAAGAAAATATTTAACATGTGATCAAGTACTTTTGAACAAGGGCATTTATTAAGCATCATTTTAAATTAGAAAAAAATTAAAACATCCTGAATGTTTAAAAAAATTAAATAAAATAAATATTAAAAATCTATTACAATAGTTTTGCAAAAAATCATTTGATGGCATTGGAACATGTGATAAAATTATAATTTAAAAAAAGCAGAACAATATAAACTAATATATATAACACAACATTATAAAATTTTGCATGAAATATGTACTAAAATATCATATTTATTTATTTATTTAAATATTTAGGTACTAAGCATTGAACCCAGGGGTGCTTTACCACTGAGCTACATTCCCAACCCTTTTTATTTTTTGAGACAGGGTCTCCCTTAAGTTGCTTGGAGCCTTACTAAATTGTTGAAGCTGGCCTCAAACTGGTGATCCTCTGGCCTCAGTCTCCTGAGTCACTAGGATTACAGGTGTGTACACTACACCCAGAACAATCCTAATTTTATAAATAAAACACCACATAAACAAAGAATGGGAGGAAATATAGGAAAATGTTAATGGTACTTATATCTGAATGGGAAGAGTTTTATTTTCTTCTCTGTAGTTTCATGTATTTTGTAACTTCCCTATAACAAAGATGTGTGTGTGTATGTGTGTGTGTGTGTGTGTGTGTTTTAACCAGGAATTCAACCTAGGGGCACTTAACCATGGAACCACATACTCAGTCTTTTTTTATATTTTATTAGAGACAAGGTCTTGCCGAGTTAGTTAGGGCCTCAGTAAGTTGCTGAGGCTGGGTTTGAATTTGTGAATCCTCCTGTCTCAGCCTTCTGAGTCTCTGGGATTACAGGTGTGAGCCACTGTACCCAGCAAATATGTTATTCTGACAATAGGAAAACCTTTTTAAAACAGAATAAAATAAATTGAAGAAATTTAATTTCACTCTGAATTATAGACTTTAAAGCCTCTAGAAGAAGGTTAGCACAGCCTACAAGCAATTGGTAAGCTATGTACAATTCCTGTGCTCACTGTAGTTGCTTCTCATCGATCTTTCTGTGGCTGTGGGGAAGTAGTTGGGTCTTACTTAATGTTATCAAGTCCGAGGCCAGGTGAGCCGGGTATGGCAGAGCACACCATAATGAATCCCAGCGACTTTGGAGGCTGAGGCAGCAGGATCATAAGTTCCAGGTCAGTCTTAGTAACTGAGTGAGACTCTGTTTGAAAATAAAAAGTAAAAAGGGCCAGGCACAGGAGGATTGCAAGGTCAAAGCCAACCTCAGCAAAGAGGATGCACTAAGCAACTCAGTTGAGACTCTGTCTCTAAATAAAATACAAAATAAGGCTGGGGATATGGCTCAGCGGTTTAGTGCCTCTGAGTTCAATCCCTGTTACCCCGCCCCCCCAAAAAAAGTGAAAAGGGCTGGGAATGAAGCTCACTGTTAGAGCAGCTCCTGGGTTCAATACCCAGTACTAAAAAAAAAAAAAAAAAAAAAAAAATGTCTGAGGCCAGGTGAAAAAGTCAAGAGTTCCTATGGAGTGAGTCCCAAGAGAACCTCTCCTGACCCTGCACACCCAATTGAACCATCTGCATTCATATCTTCCCCACTCCTCCCTTAGGTTCTCAATTTCCCTGAAATCCACTGTTGTAAGGTGACTGTACCAGGCACTGAAAACAGGAAGACATGGTTATTGCCCTCCTAGGGCTCTGGTGGGAGAAATTTTTAGATGAACTCAAAGTTAAAAGTAGAGCTCAGTTGCTAGTTTTTCCCAGATTTTCTGACTCTTAAATGATTTATGGTTTTTAATAATGATAACACTATTATTAAGCCTGAGGCCATCATATGTCAACTATATCAACTTTTCCCCAAACCCACTACTTTTCTATATCTATGCCTTCCTTCCTTCTTCCTTCCTATACTCCAGTCTCAGAGGAGTTCACTCACATTTATAAGTACTGTACATGAGCTCTGGAGGAACTTCTTGGCTTGGCCTCCTAGCCTTTCTGTAGACTTGCTTTTTTTAAAAAAAAAAATAATTCTGATCTGTAGATACTGTTTCAGGCTGCCATTCTCTCTTACCTGGACATGGCCTGCTAACTGCTCTCATCACTTTTGCCCTTGCCCCCTACCATCTATTCTCAACACAGGAGCCAGAATAATTTTTATAAAACATAAACCAAATCCTGCAACTCCTTTACTTGAAATCCTTCTCTTTCAGAATCCTTTTGTGATCTGCCCCTGACCTCCCACCAGAACCTGGACCTCAGCTTCCACTTTCTGTTCCCTTTTTACTTCAGATGAGGAGTTCAATTTTGGGCATGCTGAATTTGTTATGCCATTTGGATTTCCAACTGTCTCCTTGTTCTTTGTTGAACAGATGCATGCTCTTACCTAGAGGTTTTGTACTCCTGATCTCAACCAGGAAACTCATCACCCAGATATCAGCAAGGCTTGCTCTCTGACTTCTTTGTGGCTTTTGTTCAAATGACACCTCAGTGAAGCCTTCCTTGACTACCTTATGAAAAATTACAGCTGCACCTCCCTACAGGATTCTTGACTTTTAATTTCTCCATAGTACTTGCCATCACCTGACATTCTCTGTATTTACTTTTATTGTGTGCTTCCCCATGAAAGCCTATCTAAGCCACGGGTTAGATACCACATTCTTCTTCTTCTTCTTCTTCTCAAAGAGAGAGAGAGGAGAGAGAGAGAGAATTTTTTAATATTTAGTTTTCAGTCTTCGGTGGACACAACATCTTTATTTTATTTTTATGTGGTGCTAAGGATCGAACCCTGTGCCCCACGCATGCCAGGTGAGCACGTTACCGCTTGAGCCACATCCCCAGCCCAACACATTCTTCTTGTTTAAAGAAAGCATAATGACATGTGTAGTCAGCTTTGTGCTCCTATAGTGAAATACCAGCTAACTTTATAAAGAGAAAAGGTTTATTTAGCTCACGGTTTTGGAGGTTAAAAGTCACGGTGCCTGTTTTAGTCAGCTTTTCACTGCTGTGACTATAAGATCTAACCAGAACAATAGCAGAGGAGGAAAAGTTTATTTGAGGGCTTATGGTTTCAGAGGTCTTAGTCCATAGAAGCCAGCTTCATTCCTCCCAGCTCAATGTTAGGCAGCATCATGGCAGCAGAGTGTGTCATAAGGAACCAGCTAACATAATGATCAGAATGCAGAGAGAGAGAGAGATCTCCACTTGCCAGTTACAAATATATACCCCAAAGCCACGTCCCTAATTCCCACCTCCTCCAGCATAAAGGTGGGAATTATGCTAACACTTCAATTACCACTCAGTTAATCCCTATCAGGGGATTAATTCACTGATTGGGTTAAGACTCACAACCCAATCATTTCTCCTCTGAACTTCCTTTCATTGTCTCACATGTGAGATACCTCACATTCAACTATAACAGTTCCCAAGAGCACTTCATGGTGAATAGTGGCTTGTAATGATGCGAGCTCATGTTAGAGCAAGTGGTCCCACTGAAGTAGGATAGAAGAAATAAGAGTAGGTAGAACAAAGACAAACAAGGAAGGAAAGAGGGACTGGAACTTTAAATCTAAAAACTCCATGAACACTCTCACTTTTATTCCCTGGGCCTATTTTTTCTCCAGGCCTAAATTCTTAGGATGACCAATAAATCTTAGAGTACTGTTAAGTTCAGTTAATTAGTGGCTTACATGGCTATCTTACAGAATGTATTTTTAGGCTAATTAAAAGCACAAAGGAAGATATTGTTTAAAACTCATGCTACATGTATAGTCCAAGTGCTATTAACTAGATAATGTCAACCTGAAGATTCTGAGAACCCAACCACTGTGATCCACTTGTGCTCCATGATCAAAAGAATCAAGCTCAATAAGCTCACACCACCCTACACACCTCTCACATTCACCATTTACAAATTTTCCTTTAAAAACTGATGCCTGAGATTCCCAAAATGCCTTTCATTCTCAAACACCAGCAGTTCCTCTCCCTGTGAGTGTGTATCTTGCTCTATTGCTTGTTTTCCTTAATAAATATCTACTGTGTCTCTTTTGGTGCATCTGAAATTTCTTCTTCTTCTTCCTCCTCTTCCTCTTCCTCCTCCTCCTCTTCCCTTTCCTCCTCTTCCCCCCTTCCTCCCCTTCCACCCTTCCCCCCTTCTCTTCCTCCTCCTCCTCCTTTTTTTTTTTTTTTGGTGGTACTGGGGATCCCTAGCCCTTTTTGTTTTATTTTGAGATAGGGTTGACCAGGCTGACCTTGAACTTGTGATCCTCCTGCCTCAGCCCCCAAGTTGATTACAGTTGTGAGCCACTGCCCCAGTATAGTGTTAGCTATTCTTGTATGTTGTGTGTCCTGTGGTCTCCTTTCAAGACATCCTAATCAAGCATATGCACTCATCTCCCAATGCTGAGAATATCAGCTGCTATTTGCATCTCACACTGACCAGAGAAGTGCTTGCCTAAGCTCCAAGCCCTCTCAGGTAGAGGCCAATGTAAATGACTGGCTGACACAAAGGTCCTGTCCACTGCCTCAGTGTAGGTCAACTCTGAAGGGTCAAAGCTCCACAGCCCTTTTTAGAATCAGCCAAGTTTTTAGGGGTGACTGCATTAAAGTTGAGTTTCTCCCTTCGCCCAGTTCTGCCTTCCTTACAGATGAATCCTGTAAGACCAAACAACTTCCTGCATGCAATTCTCTGTCTCAGTCTGTTTCCAGGCATTCCAATTCAAAGCATTGCATAAATCGCTCAACAATCTTTATAGGGGAAACATCTAAATCTTTAGGATAGTTTATGAGGCTTTTTGGGATTGAAGCCATTCTCCTCTCCACCCTCACCTCTCATGATGCTGTCTTGCATGTTTTCTTCTAAGACACCCTCAATGGCATTCCCCACCTTGCTCAAGTTTTCTGTATGTTCTACTTATAATGCAATTGTAGTTTATTCCTGGAGAATTCTTCCTCATTTCTGAAGAGTTAGTCTTGTCTTCCAGAAAGCCTAAATCCATGCTTAATCTAGTACTAAGTCCCTCCTCTATGCTTGTATAGCATTTTGTATATAGAGATGCCCCTTGACTAAGGATAGGATGGCGTTCCAAGAAATTCATCATTAAAGTTGAAAATATCATAAGCCAAAAATGAATTTAATATACCTAACCTAGAACACATCCTAGCTTAACCAAATAGTATACTGTGGTGTATCAGTTGTTTATCCTTATGACTGGCAGTTTGGTGCTGCTGCCCAGCATTGAGATTTGCACTGCATATCATTAGCCCAGGAAAAAAATAAAGATCCAAAATTTAAAGTATGGTTCCTACTAAATGTTCATCACTTTTGCGTCACCATGAAGTTGAAAAATTTGTAGTCCAACCATCATAAGTCTGGGAACATCTGTACTTTCACCAAATCACTTATTATATTAAAATTATACAGAATATTAATAGAATGACAATTATTTAGTTATTATAAAGAGGATTACTAATTCAGCACATAGAGAATTTATAGATGGACACAATATCTTTATTTTGTTTATTTAGCTTTTTTATGTTTATTTAGTTTTTTATGTGGTCCTGGTGATTGAACCCAGTGCCTCATGCATGCTAGACAAGTGATCTACCACTGAGCCACAACCCCAGCACTGGAGAATTTAGTTTTAATTTAGTTTTATAGGGAGGAAGAAAGAAGAAGAAATCGTGAATTTGTTTATGATCTACAAGTCTTTCTGCTTTTTAGTGAAAAATAAGTCTCATACTATTCTAAAGCACAGGAATGCTTTGGTTCTTAGTATTACCAAATACTGTTTCCAAAACAAAAGGAAACACGTTCCAGTAAGCAGATCTTAGAAGTAAATCTGGTCTTTGCTTCTGGTGGTGGTTAGTTGGGTGGGGAGAGTGTTGGATGATCAGGAGCAGAGAGAGCCCTGCTTTCCATGACAGGAATAAGGTGAGTAAATGAGTATAGAGTCCTGATCACTGGAGGAAATGGGGGAACTTGAGGTGGATGTGCCACATTCTTTCTTTTCTGCTGATGTCCTAAAAGAGTCCCACCTCTGTGTCCTGTACCCCATACCCTGCTTTGGTGTAGTTCAAGGAAGAGGATCCTGATATTACTTCCAATACCAGATCATTCATCATGACAAAATATGGACAAGTGATACTTTACTGCATTGGTTCCAGGGGACAGGGTCTAGGACAGGTTCCAAAGTGGCAATTCTTTTCCTTTTCCTTACTCCTTCCCCCATTCTTCTATTTTATTTTTTTAAATGTTTGGTATTAATTTGGTAATTATGGTAGAAAAGGGAGGATTGGCTTAAATAGCCTCACTCACACTTGATCCTCCTGCTTGGAGGTACTATAGAATATTAAGCAAAATTTGGCTTTCTTTGATTCTTACTGTCATTGGCAGACCTATCTAACAGCCACTCCTACATTGTATATATTTATAATCCGGCCACAAACTAACTCTTTGTCCCCAGTGCATTGGCCCATTGGCCCAACATGAGCCAGATCCCCACCTGTGGTCCAGGCAACTGTAGCAGGGCACTGACTCATGGCATGTTTAAGGAGTACCTCCCACAATCATAATATGGATAAAGTTGGCTTAGCTGATTCCTGAAATAAAGGGAGAATGACAGGTGTCTACTGCCTCATTACTAGAGTTCTTGCAAAAAATGTTTAAGATTATTTCCCAATACTTACTAAATCTGAGTTAAAATTAGAAGCTGTATCCCTAACAGATGTAGACATGGCATTGCTCAGTTTCCTTGAAGAGGCTCTGTATCTGGAATATTCAAAATCTTGCCCAATCCCAATCTCTTCCCCACCTTAAAACACCCGCCTTTCCTTATACCTCTTAAAGTAAATTCTAACTTCTTGAATATTTTGCATGGTACATCTTACTTCCTGAGAAACAGTACACAAGTTGGTGAGTTGGTGGGGATTTTTTGTTTTTGTTCCTTTATTCTATAATTAGAATAGGAGAAAACTAGAACTACATCAGGAATTGTGCAGTTTGGCAGCTGGCATTTCTTTTTCTATCTGCTGATTAATAAAATTTCAATGATTGGATTTTTGGTAAATGTAAATTAAAATTTACTAATATCTTCATGAACACATATGCTTAGTGCTTAAATCAGCCTGGCAAGTAGTATAAGAGAATCACAACCACAAACAAAAACAGCCAGATTGTTCTCTCCCCTGCTAAGAATCTTATAGTTAAAAGAACAAAAATAATTTATTTCATCTTGCTCAACATGAGCTTGTACATTCTACCATAGAGAGAGCCAAACTAAGAGTTGTTTTGTGATCTACTAGCTATTAGCTATGACCCTAGATGAGTCACAATTGCTTTGAATTCAGTTTTCATATTTGTAAAATAAACTGGTTAGAATAGATAGCTTAAGATCCTATAACTTCAAAAATCTCATTTTGTGGGCTGGGGCTATAGTTCAGTGGCAGAGTGCTTGCCTAGCATTTATGAGGCACTGGGTTCAATCCTTAGTACCACATATAAATGAACAAATAAATGAACAAAAAGGCATTTTGTCCATCTACAACTAAAAAACATTTTTTTAAAAAAAATCTCATTTTTCTAATTATGAGTTTAAGAGCTGGAGGCTAAATAGTTATTTATGGGACAAATGCTCATTATAAGAGCAGGTAAGAAAAATATAGTAAAGAATATTTAACTCCCCAAAATATAGGCAAACGTAGAGCAAAACTTAGCTTATTAGAAGTCACTGCAGTCAGGATGAACAGAACCTTGACAGAATAAAGAGGTTGGGGCCAGATAATTTTTGTATGGGATTTGGGAGCTTTGTGTGCAAGGGGTTTAAAGCAGGTGTTTTAAGGTGGGGAAGAGATTGGGATTGGGCAAGATTTTGAATTAATTGTTTAGGGTTGATTGGCATACTGAGGAAAGAGTCTTAAAGTAAGTCCTGATAAGTAAACCATGGTTTGATAAGGAAACTTTATACAAGTAAGAAGACTGTTGTCTCAGATAATCTGATTTGCAGGGATTTCCTGAAGCAAATAGAGAAGTTATTTATGGCTTATGGTCTTATCTTTCTGGGCAAATTTTCCTGGAACAGATAACTAAGTCATATCGACACAGGTGGTCTCGGTTCTTATTTGACTACATGCAGGTGGCCGCGGTTCATTCTCATCAGCTCTGAGTTAATGCAGAACAAAGTAGACTGCAGCAGAGAAAGCTCTTTTCCTGGCTTGCCTTGAGTTTCATACTCAAAATACTCTTCTTCCTACTTGACTTCTCCTCTTGAATATATTATATACTTTCCAGATTCCAAGTAGAACAAATAGATTCCAAAGAGAACTTCCCTTTATATTCTCCATTCCAGTAAATGGTAGTACCACCCATATGCCCAGTTATTTAAGTAAAAAAAACTTACGAGTCTCTCTTTCCTTATACCTCTACGTGCGCTGATAAGTTCAGCTGGTTGGACCTCCAAAATATATACTAAATTCAACTACTTAACATCTTCATTGGTAAAACTCTAGCTCAAGTCATTCTTTTATCTTGCCTTGGGCACAAAATCACTATGTGATAAGATGCCACACTGGACTTTTACCTTTTTCTAGAATATGAATGTTTATTTCCATATCATATTTCTTCTACTTATCTGCCTTGCTAAACCAGCTTTCCCTGTGGCTCCTTCTCATTGTTGAAACCTCATCACTGATATCCTTTATTTCCTCAGAGAGGACTTTCCTGAATCACCCTAAATTGGCCTCTCTCCCCCATCACTGTATACCATTGCTATATTTATCAGAGTTAGCAATTTCTGAAGCTGTACTATTCTATACTTTGTTTCATGTCTATCTGTGCCAAGTGAATAAAAACCCTATCAAAATAGAAATCTCATCTACTACATACCAGGCCCTATATTACCACTGCCTTGACCAGAACTTGGCATATAGCAGATTCTCAAGAAATAATTGTGAAATGTTTCATAAAGAAATTGGGCAAAGAATAACTGGATGAATGGAAGTATGGATTAATATATGAATTATTTAGTAATCATTCAATTGTAATATAGTTAAAGATGCTAAATATATAATCTCTGTATCCTCATTCATGGCTTAACATGCGTCTCATCATTTAGACTATGTTAAATGTCACCTTTCACACAAGTCCCAATGTTAAGAAATAAGATTCTTTTTACAATAAATCGAGTACTATCAAATTTGTAGTAGGTATTTTTATTGAGCCACTTAAAGAGGCATGAACAGAAGGATAGTTAGTCACATCCCCAGCCCCAGCCAGGCAATGAGAATAGAAAAGATTAAAAGTAAAAGACATAGCCTTTGCCCTCCTGGTTGATATTTAGTGACCATACCATCTGAGCCCTAAACAGGGTCCAAATATTTCAGGATCTCACATCCTAACATTTGGGGGTTGAACTTTATTCTGAAAGCCATGAGAAGCTGATGAAGGATTGAAACAGCAAGCAGACTGGCATGGTTTCATTTTCATTTTACAAAGAACAGTTGGTCTGTTGGAATTTTACAGCATGACAGAGATGGGAGGTTGGTAATGGAGGTTAGAGGCAAAGAAACTGAGAAGTCATTTATGAGATGCTAGCCATAAACCTAAGCCAGAGATGATGGTGACTAAAGAGAGCTTCAAGAGATAGAGCGTGCTGATGGAACTACTAAGGACACACAACTGGCAGGACCCAGTGAATGAATGACTTTAAAAAAACAAAAAATAATGTATGACTTTATCTTTCTTACTGATAGGTATAGAAAATGCTATTCTTGTGTTAAATACTTTCACATCAGGACATACTTAACACAAAATAAACCAATGGTTACATCTCTTACGTTTTGAGCAGAGTTTTACAATGGTTTGAAAGCAGGAATCCATAATCAGGGAATAGGTGGAGTGAGATTGAAAACTGATTTGGCAGAGAGAAAATGAAAGTTCAACAAAAGGATTTTGGCTTTTATTTATTTATTTATTTTTCTGTAGTTTTTGGATGTCCAAACAAGCATTTAAAAGAAATCTTTATTTTCTTCAAAAAAATTTTGCTGCTGTAAATTACAATTTTGTGTGTAGATGACTTTTAATTAATTTATTTCATCATTTCATTGGTGATTTATAATTATACATAATAATGGGGTTCATGGTTTCATATATAAATTACATTTGTGATTAGAAATCAGCAAATTA
This sequence comes from Marmota marmota marmota, assembly GCF_001458135.2. NCBI lineage: Eukaryota > Metazoa > Chordata > Mammalia > Rodentia > Sciuridae > Marmota > Marmota marmota. The sequence goes on along the minus strand of NW_025999853.1, from coordinate 31,794,262 downwards.
TAAGAGGGGAAATGTTGATTACAAATTTCCTTGTTGTTCTTAGGATCTTGAAGTAAGTTAATATATCTAACAAAAAAGACTGGTAAAAATACCTGCTCTGTTCTTTATATGTATAAACAAAGGCAACTCCACGGGGATGGCAATGGTACTGCTCTCACATTAAAAGAATGCCTTGAGTATGCATTCATGATTGATGATAAGAACACTCACATTTTTTTTTTGTTGTTGTTGTTCCAGGGATTGAACCCAGGAGTTTTCTAACCCTCTGAGCCACATCCCCAGCCCTTTTTATTTTTTATTTAGAGACAGGGTCTCACTAAGTTGCTTAGGGCCTTGCTAAATTGCTGAGGTTGGCTTTGAACTCCTGATCCTCCTGCCTAAGTCTCCCTAGCCACTGGGATTACAGGCATGTTGCCATCACACCTGGCCCACATCAGTTTTATACAAACTCTAAAATATCCATATCAGAAATGTTCTAGCCACAATTCTTTCTCATATTCTATTAAAAAGTACCCCTCAAGGGGCTGGGATTTGGCTCAAGTGGTAACGCGCTTGTCTGACATGCGTGGGGCGCTGGGTTCGATCCTTAGCACCACATAAAATAAAATAAAGATGTTGTGTCCGCTGAAAACTGAAAAATAAATATTAAAAAATTCTCTCTCCTCTCTCTCTCTCTCTTTTAAAAAAAAGTACCCCTCCATTAGACAAATAATTACATTCAGCTAATTCTTTCAAATGTCAGCCATGCAGAAGTTTAAATAGTCTCTAAAATTAAAAAAAAAAGTCTTTAAACAAGCAAACAAAAAATGTATGACTTTAAAGAAAAAGCAAAGAAAGGAACTTTATCTTTCTGTCTTACTGATAGGTATAGAAAATATTATTCTTGTGTTAAATACTTTCACACCAGGACATATTTAACACAAAATAAACCAATTGTTCCATCTCTTATGTTTTGAGCAGAGTTTTACAATTTATGGATTATTTCAATGGATATTTTATGATGTAATTACTTTATAAATAGCTGTTCATTAAAAAGATTTTTCTAAGTAAATGTTCACATGTTTTATGTAATCAGTGTGCAGGCATTACATTAGGGCAGTAACAAAGTGAAGCTCATAAATTTGGGAATAAGGTTGTCAGTTAATTATAAATTTATAAAATCTGTAAGAAATGGATGCACTTATGATTATGCAGAATCATCTTTAAAAGACTGGCTATATCCTGAGAAAACTAAAATTAGTTAGGGTCTAATTTATAACACTAATATTTTCAAAACATAGGAATTAATAAACATATAAAAACAAGACAATAAAGGCTAGCCCAATTCCCAGTACTTAGTTTGTCTCAGACCATGGAAAATGAGAGCTCATGCCTAAGAGCTCAATCTGTGGGATCCCATTGAGAAGCTCTAGAATTCAGTATGGAAGGGATTTATGGTAAGCAAGCCCCACATCAACAGAAGCTAGGAGCCTATCTTGAAACGGCATTCGAAAATAAGCACACTGTCTTTATTGTTTTCTAGATTATTTTGCAGAGAAGCTGATGAAGGATTGAAACAGCAAGCAGACTGGCAGGTTGGAAGAGGCTACAATGTTCTCAAGCCATGTTTTGGTACCATTGGCTATTCCTCTATTATAAAGCTGTGTGTCTTAGAATATTTGGGGGACATCAGTATTTAGAAGAATGTACCTTCTAAAAGCTATAGCATTTCTTGATGTGATACTTTCATAAATTACGTAATCTTTTTGAATTTGCTCATCTGTAATGGGTATAATAATAACTTGATTGAAAGTTTTGGTTGTAATAGCTTAATTTATTAAATTCTCTTCGTTAACCAATAAATATTCCTCAAATACTGTGGTAGTTTCCTATTGCTCCTATAACAAATTACCACAAATTTACTAGTTTAAAGCAACATATATTTACCATCTAATAGGTCTAAAAATCAGAAGTCCAAAATGAGTCTTACTGAAGTACAATCTAGATGTTAACAGGGCTACATTTTTTTCTGGCGGCTCTGTTCTCTTGCATTTTCCAGCTTTGAAATACTACCCTTGTTTGGTAGCCCACAACCAGCAATCACTTGGACCTCTGCTTCATCTTCTTTGACTCTGAAACTTCTGCTTCCCTTTTATAAAGATCCTTATAATTTACACTGAATCTACTGGATCATCCCTGGTAATCCTCCCATCTCAATATCCTTAATTTAACCATAATTGCAAATTCAGTTTAGTCACCTATTATATTTGCAGGTTTATTAGGCTTTTCCAGAGAAACAGAGCCAATAAGACATATAAATTCAGATACAAGATTAAGGTGTGTGTGTGTGGGGGGGCGTATTATGAATAAGGAATTGGCTAATGCGATTATGGTGGCAAGCAAGTCCGAAATCTACCACATGGCAGGCAGGTTTAGTCCCAGGAGATTGATGGTGCAGTTCCAGCCCAGAGGCCAGTAGGAGGAGAGTCAGGAAAGCCAATAGTACAGATGAAGTCCAAAGGCAGCCTGCTGAAGAATTTTTTTTCCTGGGGAAGCCAAACTTCTTGTTCTATTTTAGTCTTCAACTGATTGGACGAGGTCCACTCACATTACGGAGGGCAGTCTGCTGTACTCAGTGTTCAGGGGTTTAAGTGTTAATTTCATTCAAAGTCATCCTCCAATTTGACACATAATCTCACCACAAGTTTCAAAATCTATACCCTCTTCCCCACCACTTCCCCCTCCCCAGTACTGGGAAATGAACTCAAGGGTGCTCTACCACTGAACTATATCTCCTGGTCTTTTTTATTTTTTGAGATGGAGGTCTCACTAAATTGCTCACTCTAGTCTCATACTTTCAATCCTCCTGCCTCAGGCTTCTGGAGAGCTGGGATTATAGGCGTGCACCAGTGCTGCAAATATCTATCCCTTGATATCCACACTTGGAGTCTCATGCTCACCACTTAACATGGTATCTCAGTTTCTGCAAGCAAAGCATCCACATTTAGTGGAGAGGACGCCTAACTGATAATGGCAACACAATAGAAGAGGTGTAATGATACATTTTGCACAGTAGCCACGGAATACAGAGGAAAAGCAAGTAATTCTGTGTGGAGGTGGGAGATTCAGACGGGGAAGGAGGGAATGACAAAGCTTTCTGTAATGGATAATGCTTAAGCTAAATTTTCAAGGATATGTGGGAGTTAAGAAAGGGAAAGTCACTGCAGGCAAAGGAGACAACCTAAGTACATAGAAATAATTACTCCTCTAGTTCTGATTCTGCATGCTCCTACCAGCTTTCTCATTATAATTTAACTTCCCTTTTATTTTCTGTAAGGAAAAATAATGTTGACCAGAGAACTCAAGTGTCCAGTTCTTTTGCAAGTAATATTTCTTAATGTAAATGAATAAACGGACATTGATACACGTGTGCACATGCACACGCGTGTGCGCACACACACACATCTTTGTGGTATAGTAGGCATTATTGGTTACCGACCAAACATATATCCTGCTGCCGCAGTCCGGCTGCAGCAGAATAATCAGGGGGGGTGACGAACGACTTGTGTACGTTGATACAGCAGGAGTGGGAGCCGTTTATTGCAGGACAGGAGCAGTATTTATACATTCCACACAGCTTATCTAATTAGCATAAACTAGATACATCAGTCAACCAATCAGGAATCTCTACACTTAATGGCTCGGTTTTGTTACTTCTCAAACCACTCCCTCTGACATTTTGCCAGGCACCATCCAGACTTGTTTACGAACTTTAACATTCCCCTGGCAAAATGCCAGGTGTTATTTTGACTTATTTACAGACTCTAACATCCTGCTAACAAAAATCCAATTTCATTCAAAGATTTAGTAACAATTTATCAGAAAAAGTGGGTTCTTTCTTTAGTACAAGGAGATAAGATACAATATTCTAATTCAATGAAAATATCTATCCTCTTTTGTTGTGATTGGCTCAGGAGAGTTGGGTGACTTAGTTGTGACCATTGAGGCAAAAGAGAAAAGAAAAGTCAGTTGGGGAACTTCTGGAAAATATTTTGCTTCCTGATAAAAAAAGAGATAACATGAGGAGAAGTCTCCATTCTTCTTTCTTGCTTGCTTTTTTACTTTGTTCATGAGGGTGTGATATTTGGAGGTGAGACAACTATTGTTTATATATTTTATGTGATGCTGAGGATAGAACCCAGTGCCTCACACATGAGGGGCAAGCGCTCTACCGCTGAGCCCCAAGGTAGCTATTTGTTATCATGAGGGGAAATATCATGACCCAATAATATGAGAATAGAAAAGAGATAGAAACTGACATCATTGAGAAGCTGGGCCAGAGACGCCCAATGGAAGGCCACTGAAGATTCCATTTTGGGTCCCTTCAGAGATTATCTACAAAATAATTAAGACTTTTTGTTATATATATATTAAACACACACACACACACACACACACACACTTTACATTATTTATGCTACAAAAAAATCTCTATCTGACCACAGTCTGTTATACAGGACTCCAACAGGATGACAGATGAAAGAAAAGTCCATCCTAAGAAAACATGTATTTATTTAAAACTTTTTTCTAAACTTTGTAAACTACTACTAATCTTTGGACCTAGAAATTAAGGAAAAATCACCTCATCTATCACTTTATTCTGTTTGTCCCACCAATTTTTGGAACATTCTTTTTCTAATCCGTTCTCAGGTACAAAGAAAATACTTTTACTTGTAGTATTTTAGCATTTGCCCATTACATTTGAAAGAATTCAGCTGTGCACAAAATTGTTGTTTTTAAAGACAGGCAGAGATTCTTAAATTTAGAAACCATATGGTTTAGTTTTCCTTTAAATTCTGGTTCATACTTATACAAATGAAATTATGTCTTCCCTGAGATTCTCTAAAAGTAAGTTTGAGGTTTATACAGATATATCTTTAAAATTATGAATTTTATTAAAAATATGGATTTTATTCACATTAATGAATATATAACCAGAGAATATATCTAAAATAAATATTCCATTCAGCAACTTTTTGTTTTAAAATGATTTTTAATAACTATTAAGGTACAGTAATTGCTCTGGGCCATTGTTATGCATTCTTGCATTATATATTGACTTTATAATTTAGCACATTTAAGTAGCAATTATTTTCACTGTTGTGAAGTGCTTGTGCTCTGCTCACTCAACATGCAAAAATTTCAAATTACAGTACATTAAGATGTCAACTACAAAAGGGAACATTCTAAAAATAAAGTGATTTTTAAAAACACTTTATAAAATGACTAATTCCTCCTCCTTTACCAATGAGCACATACTCTAAATTCCCTCAAATTCTTCTTAGAAACCCTTAGGAAAGGAAAAGGAATACTCTCCCACCCACTACCAGTACTGTGATTTAACCCTGGGCCTCACACATGCTAGGCAAGTACTCTACCAACAAGTTATAACCCCAGCCTTATTTATTTTATTTTTAAATTTTGAGACAAGGTGTTCCTAAGTTGCCCAGGCTGACCTTGAACTTGGGATCCTTTTATCTTAGTCTCCTGAGTCACTGGGATAACAGTGTGCACCACTGTACCTGGCTGAAAAGATGTGCTTCTAATTGTTTTATATTGGTGGGATCAAGAATAGTGTCTCCTGATTCTTTAGCATTTGCTATCATAGAAATAGACTTTTCAGACAAGATGAACCTTGCTATATCCAAAATTAAACTAATGTACACTTTTTTGGACCTCTCTGATAACCTTATGTTCATTTAATAGCTAAAACAGTACATCAATCTGACACCTTCTGGCAAGGCTCACAGTGATTCTCAGTGCTCACTCATAATGAAGGAAATGTCCAAAAAGTACTGCTACTATGTGTTCATTACCATTTTAGAGACTTCTGAAGGTAATGGGATTGATAAAACTCTCGCTTTTCTGGACAGCTTATGAAAATGTTAAGGGAAGATTGATCCTTGGAGAGCCAACCTTTTGGATTACTTTACTCAGAGAAAAGCTTTATTTATTCTTTTACCAAAGTGTTTATTGAGTGCTTGTGATGGGACAGGTGCTAGAGCTCTATCAAGGTCCAAGACAGCACTGGCTCTCTGTTGGTCTGAGTTTCAGTCTGGAGGGAAGAGGATGGGGTGAAGGAGAGTACAATGGGAAGAAAATGGCAATAACTGAGTGGCCACTCAGTGCCAGGTACTATATTAAGGATTTTCTGTGAGCGATCACATTTAAACCTCACAGAAATCCCATGGAGGAGGCATTTTTATAATTATCTACATTTTACAGAGAAGAAGCTGAAACTCAGAAGAACATATAACTTGCTTAATACTGCAGAGTTTCTAAGTGGCAGAGCCAGGAATTCAGATTCTACCCAGGTAAATACTATGTCAAAATGCCTACTATCTCATGGTGAAAACTACCAATATTTATTTATTTTTGTTACTTGAAAACAAAATGTTTTCCTCTACAGTTGAGTCTAAGCACTTTCTCCATGCATATGGCAATCCAACTGTCTTTGCGCCAGTGCTGCCCTTTCTCACAGGCAGTCATCTTCCTGGCCTGGCACATGGCCCTTGCCTGTAATCTCAGCAATTCAAGAGCCCAGGCTAGATCACAAGTTTGAGGCCAGCCTTGGCAAGTTAGTGAGACTCTGTTTTAGTCATCTTTTTTGCTGCTGCGACCAAAAGTTCTGAAAAGAACAATTAGAGGAGGGAAAGTTTATTTGGGGGCTCACAGTTTCAGAGTTCTCAGTCTATAGACAGTGGATTCCATTGCTCTGAACCCAAGGTGAGGGAGAATATCATGGCGGAGGAAAGCAGCTGGGGACATGGCACCAGGAAGGAGATAGAGGAAGAGAGATAGACGTAGAGAGGTACGGAGAGAGGGAAAGAGGGAGAGAAGAAGAGAGGGTAAGAGGGAGAGAGGGAGAGAGGGAGAGAGTGCACTCTGCTTGCCATAGACAAAATATATATCCCAAAGACATGTCCCTAGTGACCCTCCTCCTCCAGCACAATCTACCTACCTACAGTCACCATCCAGTTAATCACTATCAGATGATTAATGCACTGATTAGGTTAAGGATTTCATAACCCAATCATTTCATCTCTAAGCTTTCTTGCAGTGTTTCACATATGAGCTTTTGAGGGACACCTCATATCAAAACTGTAACAGAAACTGTCTAAAAATTAAAAAATTTAAAAGTACTGGAGATGCAGTTCAGTGGCAGAGCACTCCTATGTTCAATCCCCAGTACTAAACACAAAACAAAACAAATGTCAAACAATAAAACCCCCAAATATCATGGGCAGCCATCTTCAAATAAGCCAACAGAGAGGTCTCTTCTGCCCAGATTAGATACACACATGCATACATACATACGAGACATGTGTATGTTCACATGTGCAAATTTCTATTATTATATGGAAAGTGGAGAAATTTGACATGTGTGAAGTAGAGAATTTCAGTGTGAGAAAAAACTAAATAAATAAAGTGCTAGAAATGAAAAAATATATCAAAGAAAAAATTCATTTCTCAGGCTTAACAGCAGTCTTGCACTGTAGTGTTAAGGGATCACAGAAAAGGACCAAGGGAAGGCTCATTCAATTTGAAGACATTTGGGTCAGTAAGATATTAGATATTACCAAACTAAAATGCAAAGAGAAAAGAGAGATTAAAAACACTACACCATCCATTGTCCTTAGGAACAATACCAGTATTCCATATACCAGTATATAACTGAAGCCTAAGAAGGAGAGGTGATAAAAGGAGGAGAGTTTTCAATAATTTTTCCAAAAATTGTATAAGACATCAACTCACAGAGCCAAGAAGTTCAGCCAACTGCAAGTAAGATAAATATGAAGAAAGCACACATACGAATTTTATAATCAAACAACAACATCTTTAAAGTGCAGAAAGAAAAAAAATGTCAACTTAGAATACACCAAAAGGATTCTTTAGAAAGAAATATAAAATGAAGACCTTTACAAGTAGATAAAAGGTGAGAAAATATGTTTATAGCTGACTTAAACTACAAGGAATGGTCAAAGAAATTCTTTAGTCTAAAGGGAAATGATACCAGATAAAAGCCATATCATTAGGAAGGATTAGAAAGAATAAAAAGGCAGGAGCTGGGTGTAATGCATACACCTATAATCCCAGTGACTTGGGAGGCTGAGGCCAGCCTCAGCAATTTAGTGAGGCCCTCAGCAACTTAGTGGGACTCTTTCTCAAATAAAAAAAATAAAATAAAAGGCTAGGGATGTGGTTCAGTAGTGAAGTTCCTCTGGGTTCAATCCCCAGTAACTCCCCCACAAAAGATAAAGAACCCAAAGGCCTAAGATATCCATTTCATAGTCATTTCATGTAAACACACATATATATTTCATATGCTTATATCATATAATATAAATATGATATATAATATAGACATATGTACATACATATCTCATATATGTGTATGGGTCTAGATGGGTATGCATGTGTGTGTGTGACATGAGAGATCTGTAATTTGCAAAAACTAGTAGGAAAATATTATTGAAAATAGAGTGCCATTTATGAGGGCAAGAAAAATCTACCATGTAATTTACAGACTGCTCCCAAGGCTGTATGTAGTTTATAAATTCAGTTTATGTGCCTGCAGGAGTCTCTTCCTTCTAGAATTCTGAGTTCCAGATATGATTGGCTCAAACCACTTCCACATCCGGAATTTTCTCTGCATGTTTGTGTCTATTCATTTTTGCTGCAACTTTGACACAAGCTGGGTCATAGCCCATGCTTTCTATTCCCTTTCTCAACCCAAATTAACCTTGAATAAAAAGAACTTTTAGTAGCAGAAATTTTACTGAAGATAGGAGACTGCATATCTGGTTCCAAATAACTGAAAATTGTTTGTAGAACATTCCTGTTCTAAAAAGTCCCTGGTCCATTCCAGCAATGTTTTCTCACTGGCCATTTCCCCCATGTACTATCCTTACACCACCACACAAGATTTTCTCTTTGCCCTTTTTTCTTCTGCTCTGTTCTTCTGCAGAGCAACTTAGTCACCTGCTTTCATTGCTTTGGCTCCTGTGAACAGTCTCACTTTCTTCTCCAAATAACTTCATTACCTATCTCCAGGGGATTTACTTATATTATAATCCCTGTAAATGATGCTCCTTGGAGTCGTGCAGTGCACAGACTGAACAGCACTATGTGGAGGTTCTTCCTCTATTTATTAAGTTATTTTCCTAATCAAAGACTGTTTGGGTGCTAGCTATTATGTTAAAAATTTCTCGTCTATATTACATAAAAGACCTACAAAAACTTTTTCACAAGATTTAACAATTGAGTAAGTGGAAAAGCTATGCTATGTACTTGGATGGGAAGTCTAATATTGTAAAAATGTCTAGTTTTGTAAATTACTTTGGGGTATTAAAAGTTCTAATTAAGATGCCAATAGGTTTTTCTATTCCTTTGGTATATGACAACAATTTTATATTTGAACTAATGAACAGGAGAGAAAAGCAAAAATAAATCTTTAGGAAAAATAAGAATGAGAACAAATATAACAACACATCTCTCTATCCCATTTGTAGTTATCTAACTGGCCATTTAGCTATGTATCTTATCTATTTATCTATCATCTTCAACCTCTCTTTTGTGAACATCAGAGCATTCTCCCTGCCCCAATAATATCTCTTCCTTCCTCCAGGAAAAGGGCATCACTCCCACTTCTGCATCCCACATGGGTTTTGTGGAGCTGCCAATCCCAGGACCCCAATGATCCAAGGATGGACATGCAACACAGGCGGGGTGAAACAAAGTAAAACCATCCTCTTGGCCATATTCATTGGTTGAGGGATAAGTAAGTAACAAGTGACTCAAAATTCCCTGGAAATTTTTGAAATGAAGTTGAGAAATACCTCCTCTTCTAGAAAAGGTAATTGGGATGACATAAACCTAAGCCTGCTGGCCTATAGGTTTTTTTTGTCAGTGGGAAAAGCCCATCTGTTTTTGGAGAAAGTGAAACCTAGCAGAAGAATTCATAAGAGGTGAAATGAGTGAGAGCTAAAACCCTGGTGGTGTTTAGTCCAAGACTGAATTTCTAAAAACCAAGAATCTTTCTGGTTCCCCAAATCTTCTCTCAATTCTGTACATTTTTCTAATAATATAGAAATAATAGAAAGAAATGGATATAATTAAAGGGATAATTCTGTCTCCCTTTTGCCCATCTTCTCCTAATAATTCAAAGCGGGAAGGAAAGAGGTCAACTTGATCAGCCAGAATCCAAGACATGTTTTAGGGTAAAGATGATCACGGTTGTGGTGGTGATACTAATGGTGACAAGCTCTCTGCTCCTGGGTGTGCCAGATGGTGCTTAGAGGAAAGTTTTTTGTTTTGTTTTGTTTTTTTGTTTGAAGTGCTGGGGATTGAACTCAGAGCCTTGTGCATGCTAGACAAGCACTCTGCCATTGAGCTACATCCCTAGCCTTATTAGATGAAAGCCTCTTGGGGTATTACATGCTCTGGAATTGAAGTGGGACTCAGTGGCTCAGGAAAATGATAATGTGGAAGTCATAACTGGTATGCAATAATAGATTCTCAGAAGATAAATTCACTGGTTATTTTATGCAAACTCAAGAGACCCTCCACAGTTCTCCATTACTAGAAATAATTGGATTCCTTCTTGTTTAGGGAAAATCAAACCATACCCATTGTGTATTTCTCTGGATTATCCTAGGTTACCCAATGATAAAATAAGACCTCCTAAATGTACTGTGTCATTGAGAAAACTCTAGTACTTCAGGCACATTTTTCTGTAATTCCCATTCATTCATGTTATCTGGATATGGTTGCCCCCGCATTTAGGGAGCTTGTGCAAATCTCTAATCTTCTCTCATTATTTGTCCACCCATTCATCCAAATCTATATTTAATGAATGCCTACTTCCATGATTTAGACACGAAGTGTATTCCAAAAGCTCATGTGATACAATGCAGAAATGAAATAATTAGAGGGAACTTTAACCTAATAAGTGGATGAATCCACTGATGTGGGTTAACTGGGTGATAACTAAAGGAAGGTAGGGTGTGGCTGAAGGAAGTAGGTTACTGGGGGTGTGCCTTTGGGGTTTATATTTTGTCCCTGGTGAATGTTGCTCTCTGTTTCCTGGCTGTCACATGATAAATGTCTTTCTTCTGTCATGCCCTTCTGCCCTGATTTTCTGCCTCACTTGGAGTGGAGAACAATGGAGTCAGCTGACCATGGATGGGACCTCTGAAACCATGAGCCAAAATAAACTTTTCCTCCATATTGTTCTTGTCAGGTCATTTGACCACAGCAGTGAAAAATCTAACTAATACACCTACTATATAGTAGTTATGCCCCAAGCCCAGTAGGAAGATAGACATGGAAAAAAAAAATTTGCAAAACCCAGCCCCATTTAGCAGAGCCATGGTACATTTGGCTTATTGATCTTTTCCCCATTTCCCAGTATTTTCTGCCCCCAATTTCCTATATTACATATGTAATCCCCTTCTATAGGTATAGCAGGGGACACTTAGCTCAACTTTCCAATCATAAGGAAAATCTAGCATCTCATATCCTCCTTATTTTCCTATTTACCAAGAGGGGAAATTCATTTGCCCACCACTTTAACATATGATGTTTTCCTCTGAAGGTTCAGCACACATATTATCAAGGTCTCTGTCCATTACCCCAATGACCCTATAAGCTTCCTATAGAAAAGGGATAGGAAGTGGAGAAAATTCTATATTAAATTCTATATTCCTGATCCTGCAAAATAGCTCCTACTGCCTTACCAAGATGGCAAAGAAAGGACTATAAGAGGAAAAAGATGGACAAGATACAGAAGGAGCTTCACTAAAATATAAAAAGTATAATTCCATACAATAAACTCGATCTTTTTTTTTTTTTTTTTTTCTGGTGCTGGGGATTGAACCCAGGGCCTTGTGCATGCAAGGCAAGCACTATACCTACTGAGCTATATCCCCAGCCCTAAATTGATCTCATAATATAAAATAAAATATAGCAGTTCATTTACACTAGCACTCATAGTATCTACATAGATAAAAAATGACTAACCTCTAAATTTCACTTTTACATACTTTGTGTTGATCTTATACTTCAATTTATTAACATCTTAAAATACCACCCACTATGAGAGTAGCTTATAAGTTTTAATTACTAATTTTATAGCAAAGTTTTATTGCATTTTGTTGTCTTATAGGTTGTATAGCAATGCAAAAGTGTGACTGAAATAAAAATATACTTTATTATAAAAGTAGTATATGTTTAAGTATAAATAGTTGAGAAATAAGACATTATCTTCATCTTTCTTCTCATTTAAATTCTACTTCCCAGATATTACCATTTCATATGCGCCATTCCAGATGTTTAAGTATATACAGTGCATTTTCCCCATAAACGCACTTATGCTACACATACACATATACATAACTTTGTAACCAGCTTTCTCCATTTAGCAATCTGTCCGTGCCACACAGATATGTCATAGTATGCTTTTACTATAACATATTTGTTTCTCTATTTAAACACAATTAGAATGATTTTAGATTTTTCACTATGACAAACACTGCTATAATACATAACTCTGTAATATATGTTCTTGCATGCTTATATGATAAATCTGTTGGGTGAATTTCTAGAAATGGAATGCTGGGTCAAAGAGTAGGTGTACTTGAAATCTAGATAAATACCATGTGAACAGCTTGTGCCAAGCTGTGCTCCTACCAGCAGCATGTGTTTGAGAGGATCTGTTTTTAATCCCCAGCCTGGTAGTAAAAAATGGTACAGCATTGTTATTTTAATATGCATTTCTTTTATCATGAATGAGATCTAGCACTTTATCATAAATTTATTAATCACTTATATTTCTTGTTCTCTGAACTGTATTCTGTGGGGGGGATGGAATCTTTTTTATAGTACAGATAATTTCTAAGAAATACATGTTTTTGAATTTCACATTAAACTCCTGAAATTTTAAAAGTATACAATTGAACTTAGAATTAGATTGGCACTATGGTTATATATAATGGATTTTTGATATAAGATAACAGTTTGCATGGGTCCCAGTGGAGACTCCCTTTTCCCATAATGCAAAGCTGCAGTCTACTTGCATCTGCACTGTCATTCTTAATACATGGGAACTACAGTCTCAGAGATTCTCATCTTTTTAAAATTCACATCCTCTCAAAACTGCACAACAATATAGTTTATTGTAGTTTAAAGGCTCAAAAATATAAAAATCATAGAGGATGTGCTGGCTCAACGCCAACAATACAGAAAGCAGCTTATGAGAGGTTATATAAGAAAGAGTAAGACAAAAATGATTATGCCACATGTAAAACTGAAAAGCTGGGATTGGCCCAGATGGAAAGTGCAGCTGTGAAAGGAACAAAAGGCAATAGTCAAATGCAAAGAGAAAATCGCTAGTAGTAGGAAGAGTATAAATACTAGAATGCCACACAAAGATTAAGCAAAGGTCCTATTTAACTTCTGATGATATCCAAAATAAATACTTCAACATACAGAAGCTACTGAGCATGACAAACCAACTGTTACAGTTTTTGTTTGTGTTGTTGGTGATGTTTTTTGTTGCAAGTACAGGAGCCTGACTCAAACTAGTTCAGGCTAAGAAAGAATTCACTGGTTTATATAAAAGGAAGTATAGGGATCAACAATTTTCAAGTATCAGTGAGTATAGGGCTGACTCTTCAGAGTTCTGTCTTATACACACCTGCTTTTCCCTGAGCGTGAGCTTCCTCCTCAATGGGTTTTTCCTATATGGCAGAAGAGATGGCCACTTGCAGCATTTAGGTTTTACTACAGAGCAACTAACAGATGCCAGGTGACCTCTCATGTGCTGGGAATACATACATAAATAATACTTCATTTGTATTCTTTTCTTTATTTAATAAAAATTTATTTTCAAGTCCATTTCCAGAGAATTCTGTATTACCTTTACCTAAACAACTTTATCTTTTCTTGGTCTATTTTCATTCTTTTTTCACATGTGAATATTGTAGTAAATTCCAAAAGTATACAGCTTTGTGCCTTTTACTTGCCATTTGCACTCACCCAAGAATGTAATCTTTATATTTTTATTAATGGTTGCCTAATTGTCCATTGATCAATGTACATTTTCAAAGCATAGTTAAATTTTTTTTTTTAGTTGTAGATGGACAAATGCCTTTATTTGTTTTTTTTTAAGAGAGAGAGAGAGAGAGAATTTTTTTAATTTTTTTTTTTTTTTTTTTTTTTTTTTTTTTTTTAGTTTTCAGCGGACACAACATCTTTGTTTGTATGTGGTGCTGAGGCTCGAACCTGGGCTGCACGCATGCCAGGCGAGCGCTACCACTTAAGCCACATCTCCAGCCCCACCTTTGTTTGTTTTTATGTGGTGCTGAGGATGGAACCCAGTGTCTCACATGTGCTAGGCAAGTCCTCTACCACTGAGCCACAACCCCACCCGCTAAAGCACAGTTTTCATTTGGAAAATTTATAATGGATCAGGGTGAATTCAAATCATAAGCAGGGTGTCCTGGATTATCATCAAAGGAAAAGAAAGTGCTAGATTTCCTAGAAACCTGCCCTTCGTTTGTTTTAGAGCTCTTCTCTCCTGTCTTCTTGGAATATTTACTGGAAATATACTATATGACAACAGGCATTGTGCTAAGTGCTTGAGATAGATAAATCCATACATGCATATATCTATGTATATGAATAAATATATATATTCCTTTCATTTAAAATTAAAAATGTTCATTTTGACAGTTTCAGATCTCTGTTGCAATAACTTAAGAACTGCTATATATCCTTTACATCTTCATATTTCTTCAGTTTTCCTCAAATATTCAAATTTTATTATTATTTTCTCTTTCAGAATTTCAGACATGATGTTCCATTATCCTTAATATATTCCAGCATGTATTTTCTACCTGAAACACAGCAAATGACCAAAACCAGGCAATTAATATCAATGCAAACAATATTGTTTAACTAACAATCATATTTAGACTTTATCAATTGTCCCAATAATATCTATTTCAACAAAACAAAATTCTGGCTCAAATGCTGCTGGAACAATTACTTGGTCTTTGTCTTTCATGACTTTTTTTTTTTTCAGATTATAGGCTACACATTTTATAGAATACCCCTTAATTTGGGTTTGTCAGATGTTTTCTCACAACTACATTCAGGATAAGGCTTTTGGCAGGAATATCTTATTCCCAGTTCGTCACTTCAGTAAGTCAAGCATTTTCTTGGAATAGGGATGACCTGTGAACAGTTAAAGGACAATGATAATTATAAGACCTGTGGACGGTTCACTTTTGTTAAGGGTGCATCAGACTTAAAAAAAAAAAAAAGGCTCAAGTAATCAACTTGCAATTCAAGGCAGCCTATGAAAAACCGAAAATTTATTTTATGGTTTGATATGAAGTGTCCCCCTAAAACCTGTGTAAGATAATGCAAGAATTTTCTTTTTTTTTTAAAGAGAGAGAGGGAGGGAGAGAGAAAGAGAGAGAGAGAGAGAGAGAGAGAGAGAGAGAGAGAGAGAATTTTTTTAATATTTATTTTTCAGTTTTCGGTGGACACAACATCTTTTGTTTTGTATGTGGTGCTGAGGATCGAACCCGGGCCGCACGCATGCCAGGCGAGCGCGCTACCGCTTGAGCCACATCCCCAGCCCCAAATGCAAGAATTTTCAGAGGTAAAATAGATTATGGTAGGTATAACATAGTCAGTGAATTAATCTACGGATATAAATTAACTGGGAGATAACCACAGGCAGTTAGGGTGTAGCTGAAGGAAGTAGGTCACTGGGGATGTACCTTTGGGGTTTATATTTTGTCCTTGATGTGCCAAGCTCTCTTGCACTCTGCTTCCTGGCTTAATAACCTGAGCTGCTTTCTTCTTCCATGCCCATGATGTTTTGCCTTATCTTGGACCCAGAGCTATGGAGTCGGCCAACCATGGACTGAATCTCTGAAACTGTGAGTCAAAATAAACTTCCTCCTCTCTGTGGTTATTGTCAGGTATTTTGGCCACAGTGATGAAAAGCTGACTAAAACAGTCTCCAAGGCAGTAATTAAAGAGGTATTTGTCTTCTATATACATACAGCAAACCACTAGTAATCAGACTCAAGGTTGAACTGTGAGGTAACAGAGATACAAAGGAGACTGAATGCAGTGCCTTGACAAGTCTTCTGTTGGGAGGGAATGAATGGAATCCTGAGACCTGTCATGGTATCATTTAGGTGGACAAGACTAAGAAATTTCCACTCCAATATCCTAAACTTTGATGGCAAGGACAGCTCCCTCTGCTTTGTCTGAGGAAAATAGCCTCCTCTTGCCTGTAGACTTCAGGAGGTGATAGCATATATATAAACAAAGAATGTTAAGACCAGAACTGGTTAATATTCACCTGAAGGAACAGAGAATACAGTGGATCTTGAAAACATTATAACAGAAAAGGCAGAATATAAAGGTGGACAAGAATCGACATTGGAAAACACTTGTAGTTTCATGATATGGCAAGGAGCCATAAAACTCTAGAAGGGATACAGGCATACAGCAGACTAGAGAGATTCTAGAAGTACCTTGATATAAGGAAGGTGTCAGAAGGCTAAGGGAGGTTAGAATGTCAGAAAATTTATAATAGGAGACCTGAGAATCTACTATCTATGTTCCTTGTATGAGCCCAAAACACATACTCATCTCTAATGAGTATGCAGAATTCCACTGGTGGGGGCACCATTGGCATACCTGGGAAACTCAATGATGGCTATCTACTATAGTTGACAATAAGAAGTGCTGCTATGGAACTGGACTTCTTGATGCAACTGAACTGATAAAAATTCAAAGTAGCAGAGACTATATGGTAGCACCTGATGGACAGGAGAATGTATCTAATTATAGTAATGGGCTGCAAGGCCAGAGTGGCAATCAGAATGCCTTTACCCACAGGGCTCTATGATAATGGCCCATAGTGTTCCTTGGAGCAAGTTAAATGAGCCCTCATTAGGGTGTTACTTGACTTACATGTATGTATACTAGAAAGAATGTACTACTGGTGAGCAAAAGGCTGATGCCAGCTGTCTCAATGGACAATTATAACCTGTCACCCAGTTTACAGATCTAAGCAGGTTCTCAGACCTAAAGCTCATTATCTGAAGGGGAAACTGAATAATAAGCACTAGCCTACTACTATATATTCCCTTAATAATTCCCCAAAGGATATATACCTATTATTGGGAAACTGTAAACTGAGGAAAGAGGAACATCAGTCATTTAAAGGCCTGGTGGATATGGGGTCAAGATGACACTAATACCAGGAGGCTGGAAGCATTATCACAGCCTCCAGAAAGAGTGGGAGTTCATATATGGGTTTGTCTCATGGTGATCCAATGGAGTCACAGACTCACTCTCTGCTTATATGTCTAGTTGTCAAGTCAACAATTGAAATGTGTATATATAATAACTGGCAGAACCCTCACAAAGGATTCCTGAATTGTGTAGTAATGGAAGAACCAGATAGGAAGAACCAGTGGAAACTACTGAAACTACACATCTTCACTGGCTAAGAGAGTAGAGCAAGAGGAATTTACAACATAATAAGAGGAAATACAAATATCAGTGTCACCATCAAAGACTCACAGAATGTAGATATGTTGGTACCCATCATATGCTTGTTTAAGTCACTTATTCAGCCGGTTTGGCCACTGCAAAAACCAGACTCATCATAGCAAGTGATGGGGAACTATTGTAAACTTAATGTAAGCAATCTCAGCTGCTATACCAGTGAGGCACGTCTACTATAAAATAACAACATAGCTTTTGGTGCTTGGTATACTGCTCAAGTGAATAGGTTCTTCTCGATCCCCACTAATAAAGAGGAGCAAAAGCAGTTACCTTTTATGTGGGAGGGACAACAGTACATATCATTCTCTTGCCATAGGTAGAACTATGTTAACTTTTCTGCTCTCTGTCACAATATAAATAGTCCACAGGACATTGGTCAACTTGATATTCTGTAGATTATCATTTGACACAAATGACATCATGCCAATTGGACTTTTTCAGTGCAATCACTACCAAGGATAACCACACATGGGCAAATGAAACAATCATTACAAATAAGGATAAAGCAATATAATTCTCCATTCCCTCCAGGATGAAGACTTGGATGACCAACCAAGCAAACAACCTAGATGGGATAGTAATAGAAGAGATAGGGGATGAATATCAATTTTGGCCTTGAGTCCCGTTACAATATCAAAGACTATTTGCTCCTCTAACACTCCTGTATTGATTCTTTTGTAGGCACTGGGGGAAACTACCATCTTGAAGGCCCTGTGATAGACTACATATAATGGAAACTATTAGCAGATCTGGGTAATATACACTGTGAATAAATCAGACATCTCTGGGGTAGTGCACACCTATAATCCCTGTGGCTCCGGAGGCTGAGGCAGGAGGATTAAAAGTTCAAAACCAGCCTCAGCAACTTAGTGAGGCCCTAAGCAACTCAGTGAGACCCTGTTTCTAAATAAAATACAAAGACAGGCTGGGGATGTGGCTCAGTGGTTAAGTACCCTTGGGTTTAAATCTCCGGTACAAAAAAAAAAAAAAAAGAATACATATAATTTTTATCTAAGAACATCAAACTTTGAATTTTACGGAAAAATTCTGTCACAAAATATTACAAGGGTACCTCAGTACCAGAACTCCCACAGATACAAAAATCCATGGAAAAAATCCCTTATAAAATGGCATAGCAACTAACTTGCATATATCATCCCATATACTTTACATCATCTCTAGGTTACTTATAATACCCAAAACTGTATAAATGCTTTGTAAATAGTTATTATGCTGTATCATTTAGGGGAAAATGACAAGAAAAAAGCCTGTATGTGCTCAGTACAGAACCAATTGTTCTTTTTCAAATCTTTTCAATCTGAGGTTAAGTGAACCCACAGATCCAGGACCTGTAGATACAGAGGGTTGACTACACTCAGGATTTTTTTCAAACACTTAAGAATGTAAAACACATAGCTATGGACCATGAAAAAGCAGACAATTGGTCAGATTTAATCCATAAGGCATAGTTTGGCAATCTATATTGTATGCTATTTAGGGTGATCTTATTTCCTTGGTCAAAGATTGGTTTAGTATGCACAGGTATTTAAATCCTGATCAATGAGACCTGCAAGTTTTCCTTGAATCAAACAAGAACACGAGGAGGAATATCCTTTAACTGCCTGTGGAGGCTGCTTGTGTGATGAATAATGCCTATAGCTGCTGAAGTCACATGGAGAACATGAAGTTTCTCTTCTTTATCTGAGAATAACAAAGCCGAGAAAGGAATCTGAGAGAATCTTCATGACATTAACTGAGTGGTTCAATTAACTTGCATAATACTTGGATCTTCATATTACTGAACTGTTGAATTAAAGTGACTCCAGACTTCTTGTTGCAAGAAATAATAAAGGTTCTTATATGTAAGTCACTTTAGTCAAATTTTTCTGTTAAACTGAAAGCCAAAAATATTCTAAATAAAATAAAGGACTCAGAAGAATAATATATGTTATTATAAATGCTGCCTTAGAAAGATATCTAAGTTATTCTAAGATAAAGTGAAAAAAGCAAGATGTGTAGCATTTTGTAAAGTTAAGATGGCATGTTTTAAGGATATATGTACAAATAGATACATATTTCTCAGACGGAGAAATGTGTTGTAGAGCAGTTTTGTCATTGTGTGAACATCATAGACTTAGACAAACCTAAATGGTTTGGCCTATTAAAAATCTAAGCTATATGGTATAGTTTATTGTTCCGAAGAGTACAATGAACAAAACAACATGAAATTAAAAATGCACAAGAAAAAATTATGCAATCAAGAAATGCAGTAAACACGAGATGCATGAGGCTGCTGCTGGTGAAACTTGGCATACTGTTTCACAGTGACATTTGTTTTTTCTTCAGTACTGGGGATTGAACCCAGGGATACATACCCAGACCTTTTTTTTTTTTTTTTTATTTTTGAGGAGTCTTGCTAAATTGTTGAGGCTGGTGTATCATCTTCCCTGGTAGATGGGATTACAGGTATGTTCTACTTCACTCATATTCACAGTAACCCTTTTTTCAATAAGTACTAGAACACTCTAAAATAACAATAAAAAGAGTGTGGCAAATTCTAAACACTGTGTCACAGTTATTATCATAATTGTGTATTAAATACTATACAAAATTATATATGCTATACTTCTAAAAATATTTTTAGTAGCTGAGTGTAGTGGTGCACACATATAATACCAACAACTAGGGAGGCTGAGGCAGGGGGATTATAAGTTCAAAGCCAGCCTCAGTAACTTAGTAAGGCCCTCAGCAAAACCCTTCCTCAAAATAAAAAAATAAAAAAGGTTGGGGCTATGGTTCAATAATTAAGTGTTCCTGGGTTCAATCCGTGGTACAAAACAAACTAACAAACAAACAAAAACCCCTGCCTTTTTTTTAGATAAATTATTTCACTTTTATTTTATTCTTTTAATGCAGTATCTCTGGCCATGTCACCTTCTTCCTGAGTGAAGTTTAGAAGGGTATTATAATCTAGAAGAGTAGGGAATACCACATACTGTAGCTACAACCATTTGGCTCCTCTTACTTCCCAGAAATATCCAATGGACTGCCTTTGGGTGTTGGTACTGTCTCTTGTCTCATTTACCATGTATAGTAATGATTTAGAAGTGGGAAGACGTGCTTTTACTGTTGGCAGTTCTTCTTAGTTTTTACTAATAAGACTTAACCAGTCTGGGAATTATTTAGGTAAGAAAGATAAAGAAAATATTAAGAGGATTGGAAAAAAGTAGACCTAAAAATGAAGGATTTAGGACAGAAATCAGGAAAATTTTCTGATAGTAAAAACTTCATAGACAAAACAGAGCAGAGGTTGACTGCAGAGACTGTGGACTTTCAATTATGATAGTTTAAAAGAAAATTATTATATAAGATGGTATTATTACTATTAGAATTAAAGAGATGAAAGACATTTTGAAGAGCACCTATTCCAAACTCTTTATTTTACAGAAGACACAACTAAGGCTGAGAAATTAGATGAAATGACAAAAATTATACCATTAATTAGCTGTAAATCCAGAAAAAATATTTAGTTTCTTTTAATATTTTTTCTTTGACATCACATTTGTTAAGAATTATTTTGTCTAGGGCTGGGGATGTGGCTCAAGTGGTAGCACATTTGCCTGGCATGCGTGCGACCCGGGTTCGATCCTCAGCACCACATACAAACAAAGATGTTGTGTCCACCGAAAACTGAAAAATAAATATTAAAAAAAATTCTCTTCAAAAAAAAAAAAAAAAAAGAATTATTTTGTCTAAAGACAACAGTATAAACTACATGGCTTCTTAAAGTCCTAAACAAATTAAGAACATTAGTCAAGAACTAAAGCTATAATTTATCATGATCAGAGATTGTTTTCATTGGGGTCCATGGATAATGCTTAGTTGCTGAACCTCTTTGATATTTATGCAAATTTGTGTGTATATATATATTTGGAAATCTGTAAGTTCCCAGTACGTTCCCACTAACAGCAAATATCCCCAAAGTGAAATTTATTACCACCCTCGGGAAATAAAATTAGGTAAGAGCATTCAAATCCAAAGCTGATTTGGTGTGGAGGAAAATGCATGTTTGGGAGATTCACAAGATGTTCATCTACAGCACAGACTTTCTCTACTTAATATCTGTTTAAAAAAAAAGGCCTAGAAAATTTACCAATTCATCAACCAAGAAATGAAGGTATTGTATCCTAAAATTAAAAAGAAGAATAAAAAAATTGGCATATATACAAAGATGTAACTTGAAATAGCAGAGAAGAATGAATGGGCATACTCCCTAATTTTGCCATCTTATTCACCCAACCTATCTCAAGCTACATGGATAAATATTCTAAATTCTGAAAGTCATATGAATATTCCCAAATTTGTGGAGAAGTCAACCTCATTCTCCTTACATTTTTTATTTTCTCACTATACATTACTAGAAATAACTACAAGAAAAGCTGGTGAAATGGGGACTATAAACTATGGGTTTGACTTTCTGGTAAAAGCAAAGGCTTTTAAGGATACAACTGAGACAGGAAAACTACTTAATGCCTGAGGATGTCTCCCTATGGGATGCGATATAATTCCCACCTAGATGGATGGACAAAACTTAGGATTCAGGTTTTCTAATACAGCCTGTATCTTGGTGTCCTCGACCAAGCTTCTCTCTCCCACATAGTTTCCCAGAGGTACAGAAAAGTAAACAGAAGATTAAATATTTAGTCCTCAAGCAGAAACTCAGAGTAGAAATCAAATAGGTCTCAGATATGCAGGATAGAACATAAAAAGATCACCCATGCTGTATCACAGAATGTCCATCAGGACTGTCAAATCTGAGCAAAATGGAAAGAAACAGCATGGAAACTATGCAAACATATTACAGCCAGAAAACTTTTTTTTTTTATTTATATGATAAAGTACAAAAATCACCCAGTTTGTTTCTAGCCTTGGTTTGGGTCAGTAAAGATGTATGCAAGTTAGTCCTACAGTCATGCTGAAAAACATAAATGATTTTAACTGCTTAATAAACATAAATGGCAGTATACAAGGGACAACCAGGACTGGGCAGAGGTGTGGAAAGGATGTGGGAAGTCACTGGGAACACGTCTTGACTTTTCCACATTTTACACTAATTCATACAAAGGGCTATGTCATACAGTTTCTCTCAACTGCTTTCATTGCCTAATGGTAACAGTTTAAAAGGTTTATTTTT
Source organism: Marmota marmota marmota (assembly GCF_001458135.2). Taxonomy (NCBI): domain Eukaryota; kingdom Metazoa; phylum Chordata; class Mammalia; order Rodentia; family Sciuridae; genus Marmota; species Marmota marmota. Next base: position 31,771,428 of record NW_025999853.1, on the reverse strand, counting down.
AATAAGAATTAATTTTATTTCCTCTTAAAGTTGTACATTAATTATAAGTACTATATAGGTAGCCAACAATTTTCTGGGATTAAATTGTCACAAAAAAGCTATTAAGTACTATATTCGACATTGGCTCAGAAAATCTAATCTTGGTTTGTGTGTGTGTGTGTGGTGTTGGGTGTCAGACCTAGGGCTGTGTGTGCTATGCAAGCCCTCTACACTGAGCTACATCCCTAGCCCCAGAAATGTAATCTTAGCTCAACAACAGTACGTCTTCTTTCTGTCTACTCATGATACATAATTGTTTTAGTTAGTTTTTTTTTTCTGCTGTAACCAAAATACCTGACAAGAACAATTTTTGAGGAAAAAAAATGTATTTAGCAATCAGTTTCTGAGGTCTCAGTCCACAGACAGCCAAGTCCACTACACTACTCTGGGGTAATCTGAGGTAGAACATCATGGCAGAGGAAAGCAGTTTAGGACATGGCAATCAGGAAGCAGAGAGGGCTTTGCTAACTAGGAACAAAATGTTCCCCAAAGGCACACCCTTATGACCTACTTCCTTCAGCCACACCCTACCTGCCTATAGTTACCACCCAATTAATCCATGCAAGGGGATTGATGCACTGATTAGGTTAAGGCTGTCATAACCCAATAATTTCACCTCTAAACCTTTTTGCATTATTTTGCACATGGGCTTTTGGGGGACCCTTTATGTCAAAACCATATAGCATGTACCAAATTCATGGCCTATTAGCTGTTGTCTACATATATGATTTCAGTAATTGTTAATGCATTATTAGTCAGTTGCAAACCACCTAATGTGCAGATGTCTAAAGACTCCCTGGTGCAATTCTATATAGCCATCATGTTAATTCTTAGGTTTCATATGAAGATTAAATAATGCACATGAAGAACTTGACTAGCACACACAATATGTATGAGTCAGGACCCCTACAGGAAACAGAATTCTTTCCACTTGGTCCAGATGAAGAAGAGTTAGTGAAAGTACTACTTAGAGTGATATGGGAGGACTAATGGGATAAATGAGGGGTGGTAGTCATCCATAACTAGAAGTACCCTTCAGGCTGAAGGGGCATAGCATGGGAAAGAAAGTCTTACAGAAGTTGAATGAGAGCTGGAAGCTTAAAAAAAGCACCATCAGGTAAGCACTGTAGACTAAGGGATGAGGCTGTCAACAAAGATGCTTTGTTGGGAGCTGGGGTTGTGGCTCATTGGTAGAGTGCCTGCCTGGCATGTGTGAGGCACCAGGTTTGATCCTCGGCACCACATAAAAATAAATAAATACAATAAAGATATTGTGTTAAAAAAAAGAATACTTTGTTAAAGCAGGGTGTGACTGGGAGGAAGTATTCTGACCTTCCTCCTGCCTTCCTGCCTCCTTCTAGAGCTAGAGACTCCCATTGGCTAAACCCAAACAATGGCCAACTGCTAGACTCCAGTTTTGTTAGAATCAGAGGCAGACAAGAGAAAAGAATAGATTTGAGATGGAGAAAGGAAGGAAGAATGCTGGTTAACCAATATACTTTGATTCATTTTATTTATTGATTGGTACCAGGGATTGAGCCCAGGGGTGCTTAATCACCAAGTCACATCCCCAGCCCTTTTAAAAAATATATTTAATTAGAGACAAGGTCTCACTGAGTTGCTCAGGGCCTTGCTAAGTTGCTCAGGCTGGGTTTGAACTTTTGATCCTCCTGCCTCAGCCTCCCGAGTGCCTAGGATTACAGGCTGGGATTATAGGTATGTACCACCACATCAGCCTGTGACTCATTTTAAACCAAAATATACTATCTCAATCTTAACAAAGTGGATAGAATATTGTTTTTCCTCCTGCCATGGAAATAAATTATATGGAATTTTGTTCATATATAGACTCACACATGCCTTCCTTTTTTTCTTAACTTTTTCATTTATAATTCATTCATTTAATAAATGATTATGGAATAGCTACTTTATCCTGCTTCCCTTTTAGAATAGCTACTTTGAGAAATATGTTGGTATCAAGTATAGTATTGTTATTCTTTCCTAACGAAGACTATCATTTATAAACCACTCATATCAATTAATAAGCATTAAAATAATATCATATTATAAAAATTCTCAGTATGAAATTTTCATTTATAAAAGGAAACAGTACTTGTTAAAATGTGTATTTCACATTTTAAATATTCCTATATTTGAGCAATCTTTTTGGGATTGTATGCCCATTTTAAAATCTGATGAAAGCTATTGATCTCTAGAAAAAATGTGCAGAAGGGCTTTCATTGGTACTATCTCTGGAGGGAGCAGGGCAGGGTCTTAAGCTTACTCAGTGAACTTTCTTAGATACTCCTCCTCTCTCTTCATGTGCGGGTCCTCAGGGGTTTTGTTTAGATTTACTGGTGCCCTGGAACGTTGCACAGAAATGGTCAAAAGGCAAAGAATAAAACTTAGTGGCACTTCCTACCATGGCCACAACTTGAGTTATTCCTAAAGAGTAGTAAAATGATGGATCATTGGCGCATAACAAGAGAAATCTGCCCTGACATATAGAATGAGAAAGGTGTTAAGAGGTTTGAAAAGTCTGTAAGGAATCTTGCCCTTTCTAGGGATCCCTTCTTTCCTGAGTGAAATCAACCTATAGGTCTGGAAGCAGGATATTTGTAGACAAGTTCAGATTTAACAATTCATCTTCTCTCTCTATGCCTTCAATACATACATTGCTTCAAATCCTCATTTTTCTCAACACAAATTTTCTATCCTCTTTTTTGCAAAAGATATTGATAACCCTTGAAGGCTGACTCCCAGTTATTAGCACTAATTCCACTCTCTTAAGGACAAAATAAAAAGTTTTGTCTTTAAACATTCTCTGGAAAGGAGAGATGTGCATATCACACTGTTATGCTTTGTTTCCCAAAGTTTCGTGTGCTAGAAGCTTGGTCCCCAATGTACAGGTATTAAAAAGTGGTGGGCCTTTAAGAAGTGGGGCCTAAGGGAGGTGATTAGGTCAGAACTGCACTCATGAAGGAATTAACATTGATCTCAAGGGGTGTGTTAGGTCTTGCAAGAATGGGTTAGTTTGAGAATGAGGCCTTCATCAGATGCTAATGCTAGTGTCATGCTCTTGCAACTTCAAAACTGTGACCTAAATAAATCTCTTTTTATATAAAGTACCTAGCCCACATATAAAAAATGTTCATCATCTATAAAGTACCCAGCCTCAGGTATTTTGTTATAGCAACACAAAACAAATTAAGATACACACCTACCCCTCCCCTAATAAAAGCAATGAGTAATAATAAAACATGTATATATTCCTTCTAAGGAAGCAAGTTTAGGGGAAAAATAACCTGTTCTGATAAGTGATTAAATGTTTTCATCCTGCTGGATTCTTATAACTACACAATTTGTAGACGATTTTGGGAGTTTCGGGCTTTACACACTGAATTATCTACTGTTACATAACAAATTATGCCCAAATTTAGCAGCTTAAGAAAATAAATAATTGCATTTTACACAAATTTGTGGATCAGAAATCCAGGGGAAACTTAAGTAGGGGGCTCTGGCTCAGGGTCTCTAAAGAGCTTGTGGTTGAGGTATCAGCAGGGCTAGAAACCATCTGAAGGCTTGATTGGAGCTGGCGGATCCACTTTTAAGATTACTTACTCACAGGCCTGGTAAGTCAGCAGGGGTTGTTAGCAGCAGGCAATAGTTTTGTGCCAGATGGACAGCACCACAGGACTCCTTGGGTGTCTTCATGATATGGCTACTGGCTCCCCCAAGTTAGGGATATAACAATGAACAAGGCAGAAGCCATGATGCATTGTATTACCTGGCCTCCAAAGTCATACCCCTTTTTCGTACAATATCTTATTGGTTATACAGGTCAACCCTACCCGGTGTTAGTGAGGGCAAAGGTGAGAATGCCAGGAAGCAAGAATCAATGGTAGCCTCCTTGGGAGCTGGCCATTACCAATGCCAAATTTCACACATTTCCTTTAATGTTCCAGTTTGATTTCTTCTACATCAATGATTCACACTGAATATGACTGTAAAAAAAAAATTGTCTCTACTTTGCTTAAAATAGGAGTACTGTTATATGTACTTGCTTTCTTTTCAACTCCTGTTTCATCCCAGTTCTAAGTAGTCAGTATTCTATTTAGTTCTAGAGTCCACAATTCCAATGAGACATAGAAATCTGTGAAATGGCTTATAAGAACATTTTATCATTAATATACTTAATGAATTCATGTGATTACATAATAGTATTTAGCTGGGCTAAATAATCTGACTGGCATCTTAAAAATATCTCTGACTACATTATGGTTATTGTTTCCAATATTCATGCAGAACAAATGTTTAATAAGTAATTGCCAAATGTTAGAATGAACGAATATAGTAAAGTTGCAGTCAGCAAAATCATCATATAAAAATCAATTGTTTTTCTATACACTAACAATGAACTACTTAAAAAGAAAACAATACCATTACAACAGCATCAAAAAGAACAAAATAAAAATAAACTTAACCAAAGAAGTAAGATACTTGTACAATGGAAACCACAATTTATTGATGAGAGAAATTAAAATAATACAAATAAATGTAAAGACTTCTCATGTTAATAGATTTGATTAACATTCAGAAATTAAATTAATATTGTTTATAATGTTCATAGTACTGAAAATGATCTATAGATTCTAAGCAATCCCTTTCAAAATCCCCATGGCATTTTTTTATAGAAGTTGAAAAAAATCCTAAAATTCATACAGAACCACAGAAAATTGAATAGCCAAAAATGATCTGGAGAAAGAATAAAGAGGCATGACATATCCTGATTTTTAAATATATTAGAGTGCTACAGTAATTTAAAAAGTATGGGACTAGCATAAAAATAGATAAAGAGAGAGCTCACTAATAAACTACACATACGTGGTCAACTGATCTTTGACAATGGTACTTAGAATACACAATGTGGAAAGGACATTCTCTTTGACATAAGGTGCTGGAGAAAGTGGATATCCATACGCAAAAAGGAAAATTGGACCCTTATCTTGTAGCACACATAAAAATCAAATTAAATGGGTTAAAGAATGAAATGTAAGACCTGGAACTGTAAAAATTCCTAGAAAGAAAACATATGCGAAAAGCTTTATGACATTGGGCTTGGCAAAGATTTCTTGAATATGACATAAAAAGCACAAGCTATAAAGGCAAAATTAGAGAAGCAGGATTACATTGAGCTAAAATGTTTTTGTAGCACAAAGGAACCAACCAACAAAGTAAACTCAACCTATGGAATGGGAGAAAATATTTGCACATCACATATCCAATAAGGGATTAATATCCAAAATATGCAACAAACTCTTACAACTTAATAGTAAAAACAAAACAAAAAAAACCCACCCAGATAACCCAATTAAAAGTGGGTAAAGGATTTAAGGACAAATGGACAAAAGGTATGTGAAAAGATGCTCAACATTACTAATTATTAGGGAAATTCTAATCTATACCACAATGAGATATCACACCTGTTAGTATGGCTACTAGAAAAACAAACAAAAAACCAAAAGATAACAAATTTTGGCAAGGATATGGTGAAACTGGAACCATTGCACAATGTTGATAGGAATGCAATGTGGTTTATCATGCTATAGAAAATAGCATGATAGTGTCTCAAAAAAAAAATAAATAAAAATGTTGAACTACCATAGCTTTCAGAAATCCCACTTCTGAGTATATAAAATTGAAACCAGGATTTCAAAAGGGATTCATATGAACTCCTGTGTTCCTTGCAGCATTATTCACAATAGCTAAGATACGGAGCCAACCTGAATGCCCATTGGTGGGTGAATGGATAAAGCAAATGTGTTGTATAAATGTAATGCAATATTATTCAACCTTTAAAAAGAAGGAAATCCTGTTATATGCAACAACATGGATAAACCTGGGGGCATTATGATAAGTGAAATAAGCCAGTCAGAGAAGGATGAATTCTGCATGATTCCATTTATGTAAGGTATCTAAAATAGTCAAGCTGATAGAAACAAAGACTAGAATGGTGGTTTGCAGGGTTGAAGTGGGGGAAAAACAGGGAGTTTCTGTTCAATGGATATGAAGTTTTAGTTATGTAAGATGGGCATGTTCAAAATATGTGTACAACATTGTGCCTATGGTTAACAATGCTTACCACGCACTTAAAGATTTGAGAGGGTAGTTCTTACCACAATTAAAAAAAAAAGTATTAAATGAAGCAAGTAAATCATTGAAGATAATTGAGAAGAAATATGTGGTAGTGGCAAGAGTAGTAGATGGGGGGGGGGATTCAAAAGGCTTCTAGATGTGATCCTGCTACTAGAACCAGGGATTCTGTGACTTTAAGAGGGTTTCTACATTTCTCAACCATCATTTATTCATTTGTGAAATGATAGAATTGTACTAGACCTGAATGATTGCTAATGCCATCTTCAACTCCAGTAGTCTCCTGATGTTACATATGAAACCTTATTTCTATAATACCCCATTCCCTGTCTTTAAATCCATTTCACAATTCTTCTCTAACAAGGTCTAGTCTTTTCTTGGAATTTTTATATATTTTTAGCTACTATTCTGTATTCCTCCATAATTTTATGCCATTCTTTTGTCAGCCTATCCAATCAGTATACTTTTTGGCTGTGCTTACACTCCAGTGAATATATTGTCTCAAATTTGGGGTATGCTGTTAAGAGCTCTATAATTACCAAATGGACTCCAATTATATCTAATGAATTCATTTGATCCATACTGAACACAGCCCAATTCAACATGTTTCTGAAGAATATCTGCTTTTTTTTTTAGTTCAGTTGTTCATTTAAAAACTATTTGTCTTCTTACAGTGAGCAAGGCAGTCACAGACCTAAGCTAAATTGTTTCAACTTTTCAGTTTTTAGTATTTTCTCTATGTTAAAGTTATATAATTCTCAGAAGTCACAAATAAAAACGTCTACAGTAGCATTAGTGAAATATTCTCTAATGTTCTCCATGCCTAGTTTCTTCACTCCTTCAATTCATTCAATACTTTATTAATGACACCTCTCAATCTCTTCAATTTCTTTTCCTTACTCCCATCTTCTATTCCAAGTAAATGCATGGCATAAGGAAGGGTATGGAAGAGCAAGAAGAAAACTGAAATGTTGAAGTAAAAATGATTTCTGAACACATAAATAGGTTCTTAAAGCAATTTGATGCTGGAAAGACAGACCCCTCATTCCATCTAGCTTTGCATGAAGATTCTTGATTTGGGGCAGGACTAAAAGAATGAAAATCAGCTGTGCTGGGAGGGCACACATGTATAAAGCCAGCTGCAAAGTTAAGAGAACGTTCTTTTTCTCATAGCCAACAAGCAGCTATAGAATGCCACATCCTCTTTACCAAGGAGCTATTTTCATTTACTACTGCGGGTACCCAGTTACTAAGTTGCCCCAGCTCAAGACAACATCCAATCGCTTGTTATTTCCTGCTTTTCTACACCCCGCCTTAGAAACAATGTCCAATCCTGAACTGATCCCCAGTCTCCCCAGACCCTCCTCAGGATCCTTTGGCGGGAACCTAAATCCTGTCATATTCTTCAGTTCCTCTGGTGTGCCTTTTCTCCTGATTTACAAATAAACCTAATTTTGTAGGACCGCAGGCTTCTTTCTGGTGGTCTTTGGCTGATTTGACTTTAATATTAGACAGGCTGGTAGCACGAACATTTCCCGATCTCAGCTAAATCTTCCTCTGAGCTATTTTGATGTACAATCTTTAATAGCTAAAAACAAAGACAAATGTTTTCTAAAACTGCCACCAGCCCATTTCTAGGAAGCAATCTCCCCTTCACGTTCCAATATCCTTTATAGTCCTAATATCCTTTTAAGAATGGCTTTAGTCATTTTATCCGGGTCGCGCTTCAGTGAATTCAGTTTAAAAGACTTCGATTCGGAATTCCTGGGTTTTACTAAAATGCAGGCTTTAAGCTCCTAAGTATTTTTTAATGTGGTACTAACGCAAGGCCAAGGAGGGCAAGCCGGGGTCATTTAAAAAAGGTTTATCCAGAAGGAAGTCCCACGAGTTCTTCCACACCCCCGCCCCACTCCCACAGGATAGGTTGGGAGGTGACCTTTTTGACTGTGGAGGAAAGGGATGCTTCTTTCGTCTTCAGGAACGATGCGCGCCTGGACTCGAGCCTCAGCGCCCCAGAGCCTCTCCCTGGGTCCGGGTGCTGGCTCCGCCCGGGTCTGAGGAGGGCGCCCGGGATGGGAGAGCGGGGCGCAGGGCGTGGGCCGCCTGGAGCTCTGGAGCTCCGTTTTGGCTCCCCTGTCGCCGCTAGTTCCCGCAAGCGAACCTATCCGTGGCCGCGCCGCCTCCGCGGGGTAGCCGGAGGCACACTTCTGCCTGAGGCCGGGGACCCGNNCCGTTTTGCCCGAGCCCCGCGAGGGTGAAACGCTTTCTCCCGGCATGCAGCGGGAGGAGGGATTTAACACCAAGATGGCGGACGGCCCGGATGAGTACGATACCGAAGCGGGCTGCGTGCCCCTTCTCCATCCAGAGGTGAGGGACCGCGCCGAGAATATTCCTCCCCTGCCTCCCCGACCTTTCTTCCCAAGACTCGCCGAGGGCGGTGGCCGACGTGTGTAGGGTAGTGGGACATGCCGAACTTGGAGAGGATGGGGAGGCAAATCCAGGCCCGAGCGCGGCTGCGAGCGGATAACGGGGGAGGAGATAGCGGGGCGGGCCCGACCGGGGCGGGCTCTGGGACGCAGTCCCTGGCTGTGTCTAGAGGACCGAGGTGGGGCTGTGCATGGTTCTGCTCTGCCATCGCACTCCTTGCGGGTGCACAGGTGACCCGGGCCCAGAACCGCGGTTTGAGCCCCGGGTGTTCCTCCAAGCCTAGGAGGGCGAGGGGGCGAGGAGGAAACGCGTCTGTTTTGGATATGTTCTTGTCCTTCGCGGGCCGGCCGAGTGGCACTGTTCCTTCCGTTTAGCTCACTGTTTCTCGACCATAATGATGTCCTTCCACGTTATGCCATGATAGTACCTCGGGCACCTTGTGCCAGGTGCCCTTATTTGAGCATTTGTCCTTAAGTGATGAAAAAGAGCGGTCAGAACTTTGGGGAATAGACCCACGCTCACATTAGCTTGTCAAAGTACCGCTTTTTTTTTAGGAGCTAGGGGAGAAGAGTGCAACACGTTTCCCATCACAATCTGAGTATCTTCCCGTGTAAGTAAACAGTTCTCTGCTCTAGGATCAGTCACATTCTGTACTTGTTTACTTCTTAGTTTGTAGCTGAGCTAGGGCTAGTTAAGGCCTGGAAGCAATTCTTGATGCATTCTGGGTTTTAATGATCTACATTGACCTGGGGCTGGTGGAGGGCCGTGGCTTCCTGAAGAAGTCAGGTATTTTTTTTGAGGTTCAAGAATGAAAACAAATCAGTGTTATGGGGTGAACAAACATGGAAATCTTCTGATCTGGTTACTTTGCATTAGAATGATTCTATTTCTGGGTTTGTAGCCAGCTCCTCTTTTTAAAATAAAATGTAAATAACAATCACCTTCTCTTATATTAATATTCAGCCACCCGCACATTCATCCTTTTGGCTTACCAGAAATAGTTGGGTCACTTCCTTAGGAATATATCCCTGGGTTATATTTTTTAATGTGGTACTAACGCAATAGAAAAGGCTACTTTGGATTTCTGACAGAACTAAACATTTTTTTTTTTTTTTAACTATAGTGGAAATATTTCAGAACTGGCATTGGAGATATTTCTTTCGGTTTATATACTTAGGCCCTAAAAATATGTCAAGAAACGAAGTAGTTTTCAGATGATGCCTTGAAAATGTTGCTAAACACTTATCTGTTTCTGTGGATGTATTTCATATACTTAAATGTTTGTTTATTTTCATGTACATTCTTCATAAACCTTTGTGTTGTATGTTGTCACTTTAAGAATAATGTTAACTGGTAACAAATTCAGAGATTGCTCTGAATTGGGAGGCTTAAAGTTTAGAGAAAGTGTTCAGGTTGCCATTTAATAGGATAATCATATTGGAAGTGAGAATTGGTGTAAATGATATGTGTGTGTTTGTGTGTACATATATTGTTCCCTCTTACCTAACAAGCACAAGATATAATTCGTTTAATTCATTTGGACCTTAAGCTCATAATGGTGCACTGGGGTCTTTCTGTATTTTTTTTCTGTGGTTAGTGTCTTATATCTGGTACAGACCTGGTATTCTACTGCTTCCTAGTAGTGTGTTCTTGGTCATACTATTACATTTCTAATTTTATCATTTATAATAATGGGGTGATAGTAATATTTAACTAATGGGCCACTGAGAAGATTAAATGAGATAATGTATTTTTGTTAAAAAATGTTTTCCGTCTCCCTTGGAAAGAAAGCCATTCTTTGTCTTGGTGATCAGTGATAGTTCTTTTAACTACTACGTTTTAGAGAACACAGCATTGGGTCAGACAGACTTGGATTCTAATTATGAATCTTCCCTAGGTAGCTAAGTGGTCTGAATCAAGCACATAATTTCTTTAAACATCACTTTGTTTATTAGAAAATAGAGATGTTTCCTAATTTGCTTGCTGTTAAGGGATTAGGTGAGACTATGTTGAGATTTAAGAACTGTCACATTGTAGGTACTCAGTTAATGTTACTTCTTTTTCCTCTCTTCAGAAGGAGGGAAGTGTTACCATATTTATTTTGGTTTTGGTGAGTGATTTTGAAGCTTATGTGGGTTTTAATTTAGTGGAATAGGATCTTGCAGTAATGTTTTTATTTTACTTTTTATCTTCAGATTTAGTGTTATCACAAAAAGTTTTTCACTAAATATGTTGAACAAGTGAATTTTTGTGGAATAAAGAAATCAGCCATTTCTTAAATCTCCAGTTAATATGCAAACTGTCCACTGTTGAAACCTTCCGTAGAGGATTATGCAATTAGATGAGCAACGAAAGTCTCTTTTTTGAGGCATTTGGGGGTATGAGAACCTTACTTTTTTAATGAATTAAATAATCCATTTAGTTTATCCTGTTTGAGTCGGGCATTGTTCTGGACTGCGTAAGACTTCAACATTTTTGTGGTAAATTCAGTGAGAGGCAATGTAGAATATTGGTAAAGAGCTAAGTTTTTCTGTTGTCAGATTGAAAATCTGGGTTTTGCCACTTATTACCATGATGGTAAGTTGCATTTTCCTCATTTATAAAATTGACTTTAATGTTACCTTTCTTTTAGAGTTATCATATTAGGTAGGGTAATGTTTGTAAAACAGCCTTCAAAGACCTAGGCTGCCAAGCCAATGGAACCTTCTAAAAGCCATGGCATATAGTAAATCCTGAAAGGGAAGTTGCTATTACTTTGTTTTCTGTTGAAATAGATGATTATTAGTTTATCATAATAGAAGAATTAAAGGCTTTTTGCAAAAGATGAACTGATTATCAGGGGATTAGGGTGAAAGTCCTAGCTCTGTGACCTTGAGCTATTGAGCTAGTAAGCTTTTAACTGCAAATAGTTTCTTTGCTTTTAAGGTAAAGGGGCCAGACTAGATGATCCCTAAGATTTGTTTGAACTCTGATGTTCTGATTATAAATTGTGATTTTCTAAGAGAATCAACTTGGAACATCTAACTATTAGGTACATAGCACTGTATTTGGTTTTATAGGTTACCATTATGGTTTGGATGTGATATATACCCCAGAAGCTCATGTGTGAAATGGTGGAAGAAGGGTTAGAGGAGAAATAATTGGGTTTTGAAAGCCTTAACCCAATCAGTGAATTATCCCCTAATAGTGATCAACTGAGTGGTAACTGATGGCAGGTAGGGAATGGCTGGAGGAAGTGGGCATTGAGGGTAAGGGTTTGAATATATATTTTGTATCTGGTGAGTGAAGTCTCTTTCTGCTTCCTGATCATCATGTGAGCCACTTCCCTCTGCCATATTTTTCCACCCTAATGTTCAGCCTCACCTTGAGCCTTGAGGAATGGAACTCGCTGTTAGTAGACTGAGCCCTCTGAAACTATAAGCCCCCCCAAAAACTTTTCCTCCTCTGCAGTTGTTCTGGTCAGATCTTTTAGTTATAACAGTGAAAAGGCTGATTAAGATAGTTATAATAAAAAGAATAGTGTATATTTTTCCGGAAGGTGTTGCTCTAGTTAGGAACATATATGCACTTAAAACACTTGACAGAATCCAAGTAAGTCTGGAATTGAGTACTGTAGCCTAAGTAGTGTCAGGTTTCTGTCTCTAGAATGGTTAGAAGAAAGACTTTGAGGGACAGATAACCATATGCTGGCCTGCAGACTAGCAGACTTGCTATCACTCGTCTTCTGTTTTACCTACTAATACATCTTCTGTAAATTACCTCATCTCTTCATACACCAAAATACCCTCTCCTGCCAGAGTGTCTTAAGAGCTCTCTATTTCAGAAAGCTCTGACTTGTATGTGAAACAGTGGAAGAAGGTTTAGAGGAGAAATAATTGGGTTATGAGAGCGTTAACCCAATCAGTGAATTATCCCCTAATAGTGATCCACTTGAGTGGTAACTGAAGGCAGATAGGGAATGGCTGGAGGAGATGGGCATTGGGGGAGAGGGTTGAGTATATATTTTGTATACAACTGGATTGCCTAGATCACCTGTGACTTCCATTCTTGCTTTCTTTCTTTTTTTCTCTCAATTTCAAAACTTGCTACTATCATTTTTCCTAGTTCTCCTGTTTTAAGTGGTAACACTTTTTATTTTACATTCATTTATCCCCTTTCTTGTCTCATCATTTTTATTGTTTGAATATTAAACTGAAGTATCACAACATCTACTCTTCATAGATTTAATAAAATTTACTTTTTGAGGCTTATCTTCAGTGATACTGATTTTTGTTTCTATTTCTAGTCTTACTATGTATTTAGAGAAATATATTTGCATACGTATGTAAGTTAACTCATTTGCTTTCAGAAAGCAGAAAATGTATTTGGAAGTTGATTTTCTTCTGGTAGGTTATGGCATCTGTTCTTGTTCAAACAAATCTTCCTGCAATCTTTAGGATCTGATGCTTCTTTTTTTCCAGCAAAAAATGCTATAAGTCATATAGTTGTAATTTAGATTTAAAAATACTCAGTAACTACTGAGTCAATACATGTAAAATTAAAATGTACTAACTGGTGACCTCAAGGATTGTGGCAAATCCTCTTAAAGCGTCATCTCATTGTAGTATTTTACTGTTCAATTTTATTACAGATGGACAATTCTTGAATAAAAGCAAAATGTCAAATATTTTAACTTTAGAGTTTGAAAAATAATGATTCAGGACAATATTTTATTTATAAAATACACAAATAAAAAATTAATCCCATGGAATATTTATTCAATCCTAGAATAATAACTTCATTTAGTTTTTTTTTAAAGAATTGTAAGCCACTAATTCAAGAATTGTATAAAACTTCAACTTTCTGTGTAGTAGATACTCTGAAGAACGTATATTCTGTTGTAAAGGCTTAAACAATATTTTTTTTTCGTTTTGAAAATGTACCAGACAAATCACTGTTGTTGTTTTTTTTTTGGAAGTAGTGATTGAACTCAGGGGCACTGGGCCACCACTGAGCCACATCCCCAGCCCTATTTTGTATTTTATTTAGAAACAGGGTCTCACTAAGTTGCTTAGTGCCTTGCTGTTGCTCAGGCTGGCTTTGAAGTCGGGATCCTCATGTCTCAGCCTTCCTAGCCGCTGGGATTATAGGTGTGTAACCACAGGGCTCGGCTCAACTCACTATTTTTGAGAATTAATATATACTAAATATAATAGAATCTTTCTTTGATAAATCAAAATATGACAGTGTCTAAGTGTTGTCTTTTTTGATTTTCAGTGCTATTGTTGAGGATATGGAGATGATAGGGCCAAATGTACCTGAAACAATTTTTGTATATGTCAGATGGCTTGTAATTTTTATCATGTGTTTTTTTCAGCCAGGTATGGTAGTGCTTGCCTGTAATCCCAGCAGCTAGGAAGGCTGAGGCAGGAGGATTGCGAGTTCAAAGCCAGCCCTTAGTAACTTAGTGAGGCCTAAGCAACTGAGCCAGACCCTGTCTCTATATAAAATATAAAAAGGGCTGGGGATGTGGCTCAGTGGTTAAGCACCCTAGGTTTAATCCCTGATACCAAAAAAAAAAAAAAAGAAGAAGAAGAAAGAAATTCTTATTGAGATGTTACTATTCTATACCCTTGTTTAGCTTTGAAGAATAATTTTCTATTATGAACACTTACTTTATTAAGAATTTAATGAATGATGAATAAAACTAGTGACTACCCCTATTTTCATGAGGGGAAAAAATGTCCTTTGAGCTGAATACAGAAGTTCCTCATTTTGTTAATGAGAATCCTCTGGTTGCAAATGTCAGCAACCCTGTTGAAACTTAACATGGGTTAAAAAAAAAAAAAAAAAAGAATTTACTGTCTCAACTCCAAAACTCAGGTGGCAAGAGTGCAGTTGGACTCAAAGAACTTTGGAACCTGAGATGAGAATTCCCTAAAACTCTGTGTCTTATCTCTGTCTTCCTTTCAGCTTTATTTTCTTCAAATGGAAAGCAGCTTCTTTCCTACATGTAGTGTGGACATGGATGCCAGCTTTATTTATTTTTATTTTTTGACCATGTATCTCAAATATAGCTGCATATTCTCCCTTTTTCCACACTGAAAAGTGCCATTTTTGGTTCTGATATGGTTTATATGTATACTGTATGACTGTGGCACTGTAATTGGCCAAGATCACTTGGTTGGAGTTGGGGGAAAAACAGCTGGGTAGTCAAAACTATTTCTGTCTTTTATACTCTTATGAGAACTCTATATTTGGTTTGTTTCCAGCCTTCTAGTTTTTAACATACTTTAAGAGATGTTGTAATTACATTGAACTTATTCATCACAGTAAATGTTCTAGATGAGCTACTGAATAACATTCTTTATGAATTAAATCTGGACTAGGAATTGCTAAATGTTTTTTGTACAAGGCCATATAGTAAATATTTTCAAGTTTGTGGGCCACATGAGTTCTGTAGCAATCACTCAACAGTGTGGATGTATGAAAGCAGCAATGAGCAAAGTGGAAATGAATAAGCATGCTGTGTTCCAGTAAAACCATATAAAATTAGGTGATTGGCCAGATTTGGGCCATGGGCCACTGTTTACTAACTTTGGTGTACACAATGCATAGACACTCTTAAGATATTTATGTTAAAATATATCTTAACACAGAATTCTATTGATCTCTGATATGTAATAACTTCATTATAAATGGATATATATGGGGGAGATGGTTGGATGAAGTAAGAGTATGTGTGTGTACATTAGAATCTCATGGGGAGCTTTGTCAGAATATACGTTTCTATATATAACCCCTCAAAATTTCTAATTCATTATGTGGGTTTGTGATGTGTATTTTGAAAAAAGTTCCCAGATGATTTTGATAAACATTTTATTTTTATCTCCAATATCACTTTGATATGTGGGAAACATTTATTATAGGAGGGGGAAGGAAGCTCTTTCGACATTTAATATATGAGACTTTGTATTGAGAACTTCTAATGTTATCTCCTTACTCTTCTAGACAAAAATAATGGTAATAATTGGTAACACCAAATTATAGCTATGAACTAGGCATTATCCTAAACATATTTGTGTATATATTCATTTAATTCTCCCACCTTTGTGTATCTGTTTTACCACTGAGGAAATTCAGGCAGAGGAAAGTCAATTATCTTGCTGATCAGTGGCAGAATTGCATTTAAATTCAGGTTGCTTTTGTTTTTATAGCACAGTACAATGTGATAGAGATGATACAGTTGTAGAATTGATTATTGTTTGATAGGATTAGTTATCTATGATAGCAAAAGTATTCATTTATGTTTTGTTTTAGAATATTTTATACTTAATTTTATAGACTTAATTTTTTAGAGCCATGTTAAATTCATAGCAAAAATTAGTAGAAAGTACAGGAAGTTCCCATAAGTTTCCTGCCTGTAAAACTACATAATCTTACCCACTACCGACATACACCAACAGAGTGGTGCATTTATTGTAATAGGTCAGTCTACATTGACGCATCATTATCATTCAAGGTCCATCCTTTACATTAGAGCTCACTCCTGGTGTTTTACATTTTATGGGTTCTAACAAATATATGTGTGTGTATCATTACAGAAGGTCCTCTACTTAAAATTTTTAACATGGCGTCAGAGCCATATGCATTCAGTAGAAACCATACTTCAGATACCGAGTTTTGATCTTTTTCTTGGACAACAGTATAGGAATACTCTCATGATACTGTAGGTTAGGTTTATTTAAAGCTTTTTTAGCTTATGGTGAATTCATTGGGGCCTAATCCCTTTGTAAATTGAGGAACAAATGTGCATTGTCATACAAAATAATTTAATTGGCCTAAAAATCCTGTGCTCTGCCTATTCACTTGTCCCTCTTCTTTGAGGTAACCATTGATATTTTTAATGTCTTCATAGTTTTCTCTTTTCCAAAATGTCATATAGTTGGAATCATAGAGTATGTTGCTTTTCAGATTTCCTTCTTTGACTTAATAATATTTATTTCAGGTTTTTCCATGTCCTTATCAGACTTGAGAGCTTATTTCTTTTTTAGCACTGAGTAGTATTTCATTGTTTGGGTCTATACAAGGATATCTTGGGTTCTTCCAAGCTTTGCTCAAATACTTTTTGCTGTAGTTCTGCAAAGTACATGATGAACTGTTCAAAACCCTATTTTTGTTATTAATAATAATATAGTATAAAAACAGTTTTCTTTTTTTTTTTTTTTGTGGTGCTGGGGATCGAACCCAAGGGTCTTGTTTGCAAGGCAAGCATTCTACCAACTGAGCTATATCCCCAGTCAGTTCTTCCTTGATGTTGAAAGTTAGGGAAGATTCATTTTTTTGGCACTTGTTCTAAGGCACATTCAGCAACCCTTTGACCCTTTCTTTAAACATCATTCCCCGTTAAAATTCCCTTCTTTAAATTGGGGCATTATAGTTACATCTCTAATAATGGGATTCATTGCAATATGTTTGTACATGCATATAACATAATTAAATCAATTTCATTTCCCATTACCTCTCCTTTTCCTCCCCTGATCTCCTTCTACTCTACTGATTTCCTTCTATTTTCGTGTGATTCTCTCCCCACCCCCCATTTTTCTCTAGCTTCCATATGCGAGAGAAAAGATAGAACCCTTGACTTTCTGAGTATGGCTTATTTCACTTAAAATGTTGTTCTTCAATTCTGCCCATTTTCCTGCAAATGACATAATTTCATCCTTCTTTATGGCTGAATAAAACTGTTGTGTAAATATACTATGTTACTATATTTTCTTCATTCATTCATCTGTTGACAGACATGTAGGCTGGTTCCATTTTGTGGCTATGTGAATTGCACTGCTATAAACATGGGTGTGCATGTATCACTATAGTATGCTGACTTTAATTCTTTCGGATAAATACTAAGAGTAGTGTTATGGCTCCATTCATAGTCTTTTGAGGAACTTTTATACTGATTTTCGTAGTGGTTATACTAATTTAGAATCCCACCAACAGTGTATAAGTATTCCTTTCTCAACATCAAAATTTCTCAACATCACTAACATCAAAATTTTCTTTTTTCAGCCTATTATTTCTCCTGCTTAGTGGAAATTAATAATAAGGTAAAATATATTTCATTAACTTTGAAAGAAGGTGATTTTCTTTGGATAACCCTAAATGTTAATGGGATTGGAATAGATATTCTCAGTGTTAAATCTGTGACAAAAGTTGATGAGAGAACAGGTGGTACTGATTTATTTATAGGTGTCTCAGGTTTAATCCTTTTTGAAGAGTCCTGGGATCATTTGTATTATTTGTAAATCAGTCTAAAGATTTGTTGGTGGTCTGCATTCTTGTGTTTTGGATATATTCCTGGGAGAATGATGTATAACATCCGGCAGTTAGTAACTGCATCATCTTGGGTAAATTAATTCACCGTTGGTACCTTAGTCTTCTTGCCTGAAAAATAGAGATAGCAGCATCTACCTTAGAGTTCTTGTGAGATTGAGTTAATGTACTGTGTGTTATAGATTTTAACATGTATATATTTTCTCAATCTCTGAAAAATATTTGTGTTTTACAGTTAATACTCTCCTTACTTCGGTTAAGAAGCACTAGTGATTAGTTATCATTGCCTGTGAAGGGAATTGTGGTTATTCCTGATGGCATAATTGCATACCTGCAGCTTCCATTTCAGTCAGCAGTCTGTTTGAGAAACATCTGACAAAATATGATTTCCTGATGATATGAAATGCTATCATCAAAACTTGTAGAATGTATATTAGCTTAGAAAAAAAATCCCAGAGATAATAGCAATATTATTTTAGGAAATACTGTATTCTAGTGTTCCTGGTAGCTCATAATCAGTATTGTAATGAATAACTTGGGGATTGGTAACTCTAGCATGAACAGTGATTCAAAAAAGGTCAATCTTGAAGTTTTACCAATATAGTAATTTTATTTTTCTCCTTTTGATAGGTCCCAAACAGTGATAAATGCTTAAAATCGTTCTAAACAAGTTTATAAAAGATCTGTTAATTAGTGTAAAAAATCTTCCAGTTAGTAAATAAAAATTCTAAGTGATACAGCATAGTATTGTAGTCCAGTTGGCAGTGTTTTTTTTTTTTTTCTTTGTAATACCTACAGTAATGGTACATCTTAGTCAACAGCATCTTTAGTTCTATGAAATTCTTGGCCTAAATATTTGAAGTTTAGAACAGTACCTGGGAAATAGAATTATGTATTATTGATCTTAAAATCACTACTTTTTCCTGTAGTTCAAGAGTCTGAGAGAAGATGAACACTATTGTTAATCTTATTTGTATCTTGAAGATTTTATTTGTCCTGTACCTTCACTGAAATTGTAATTTATTCATTAGTCTTTGTTCATATTTGATAAGTCTAATCATTAATAAATTGTAGACATTGATTTCAAAGGAAATTTTGTTTTCTTTTTGAGCACTCATAAATATTAAGGATTTTCCAGTTATTTATGTAAGAAGTTAATTAATTTGATTCCAAAAGCTCCTATTATTTAAACTTATTTTTTATTTGTGTCCATTTTCTTGTAATTGAATGTAATCACATCCAAAAAATGGACATTCTTAGAAAAAAATTTTGATACACTAGAATCTAGCATTATTACATACAGATCCATGTAAACTTACTTTCTGTACTGCTAAACTTAATACTTTAATAATGTTTTGAATTTTCAAGGTACCAAAAGTTTAAGCCCTCACACTATTTTTTTTGTCTTAAGAATCAATGACACATGATTATTTTTATACATTTAAATAGTCCCAGAGGTCCTTGCCTCCAGTAAATACATACTTCTCTTATTCCTTAGAGGTAACAACTAATTTTTGGTGCAAGTGTAAATATTTTATATAATTTGTTTTGTTTCTATTATATAAATAGTACATTATAAAGGTTTTCTAAATATGTTTGGACACATTCTATGTAGCACATAATAGTCTTTTCTATTCTTTTTTACTGTTAAGACTTTCATTATCCAGTATGATAACAAACAACATATGGCTGTTTAAATTCAAATCAAAATGAGTAACATAAAAATTTAGTTTTCGGTCATGGTACATTTGGCTGTGTGTGGCTACTAACTAATGTTATTGACCACACAGGGTTATAAAACATGTCTCCATAATTGCAGAAAGTTCTGTTTGACAACATATATCTGCACAGTGTTTTAAAAAATTGTATATCTTTTAAAAATGTTTTTTTTTACTGCACAATTATTTTTATTGAAGTGTATTTAAGTTATAAATGGAACAAGTTTTAAATGTTTAGGTTGATAACTTTAAACATTTTAAGATAATTACAGATTCATGTGTGTTTGTGTAAAAAAACAAAACAAAACAAAACAACAACAAACCAGGACCCCTGGACCTGTTACTCAGGTTCCCTGAGTTGTAACAGTATGCAAAATTATAGTATATTACAACCAGGAGGCTGTAATTCCAGAACATTTCTGTAACTATAAGGATGCTTTCTATTGTCCTTTTATGATCATATAGTCTTTCCCTCCAGCTCTCAACCTCTCATTAACCCTTGGCAACCACTAATCTACTCTCATTTCTATAGTTTTGTAATTTTATGAATGTTACATAATTGGAATTGTATAATATGTAACCATATGGGATTGGCTCCCCCCCCCCATCGCCATTCAGCCTAGTTCTCTCAAGATTTATCAGGTTGTATGTGTATCAGTAGATCATTCCTTTTCATTACTGAATGATAGCATGATATGGGTGTACAACAGTTTTAACTACTTACCCAAGGTAAGTTATCTGAGTTGTTTACAGGTTGGTTATTAAACATTTGTGTACAGATGTTGATGTAGATATAAGTTTTTATTTCTGTGGGATTAAACACCCAGGAGTACGAATCATACGGTGGTTGTTTCCTTTATTTCTCCCTCCCTCTCTTCCTTTTTTGGTGCTGAGGATGGAACTCAGGGCCTAGAATGTGCTAAACAAGTACTCTGTGGCAGAGCTATATCCCCATCTCTCCCATGATAGTTGTATATTAATGTTTTTAAGAAATTGAAAAGCTGTTTTCCAGAGTGGCTATACATTTATGTTGCAACCAGTAGTGTGTAGTGATTGATCCTATTTCTCTGCATCCTCACTGGCATTTGGTGTTGTCACTTTATTATTTCTGTCATTATGGCTTCTTTCTAATTTGGTTTTCCTTGTAACTAATCTCTGGGAGAGTCCTGGTAGGGGGCGGTGATAGGGAGGGGGATTAAGGTCAGGTATGTGTGACAGGTTAGACATGAGGTAGTGAAACCAGAATTCATGCAACAAATTTATTACATATCCCAGAGGTAAAGGGTGCCAATAGAAAGTGGGAAGAGGGTGAAGGATGGAGAGGGGATATCTTTGGGTCAATGGCAGTATACTGTTTGTTGACTTTCCTGTGGGGGGTTTTGGATTAGCTAGTGTAAACCATATTGGCTAATTAAACGGAGAAAATCAGGGAGCTTACTTACAGTATAATGGTGTTGCCCATTAGGTTTTTTTATCATGGTCAGATGCTGTGTGGTGTGATTGGTTTTGGGTCAGTGAGGTAAAGAACAAACGGACTTTGTTGCAAACAATCACACAAGAAGGAGAGTTTTAACTAGGCCAGTGGTGACAGGGTTCTACCATATTTCAGATAAAGTTGGGCCTAAAAATGGATGGCAAAGTAACAACTATATTAAGCAAATTTGTACTTTTTAATTTTAGCCCATTTCAATAGGTATGTGATGATAAGCCATTGCCATATTTGAATTTCTTTAGTGGCTAATGAAGTTAATTTTCTTTTAGTGTACTTATTTGCATTTGTGTATCCTCTTTGGTGAAGTCTATTCTTGTATTATTAGTTTACTAGGGCCACTATTACAAAATACCATAGACTGAATAGCCAAAACTATAGGAATAGGGAATAGTTTTTTCCCTACACTTTTGGAAACTAGACACCCATGGTGTTGTCAGGTTTTCTTAAGTCTTGCTGCTTGGCTTGCAGGTGGCTACCTTCTCAAAATATCCTCACATAGTCACTTTTGTATATACATGTTTCTTCTTAAAAGGACAATAGGTTGGATTAGGGCTACTCTAATGACCTCATTTTAATTTATTTGCCTCTTTTAAGGCTTTACCTCAAAATGTAGTCATCTTTGAGGTTTTGGGGGGTTAGCGTTGGTAAATATATGAATGTTGGAGTATACAGTTCAACCCATAAGAGGCTCTTTTGCTTATTTGCTAGTTGATTATTTTACTGTTGAGTCTTGACAAGTTTTTTTTTTTTTAATGCATGTTCTTTAGGTACTATTCTTTTGTTGTGGTTTGCAATTATTTCTGTGTAATTTGCATTATTTTAATTTTTTTGGTCTTTATAACTAACAGTGTCTTAGAGCAAAAGAAAAATTGTTTTTTTGGTACTAAAGATTGAATTGAGGGACTCTTAAACACTGAGCCCTATTCCCAGCCTTTTTTTTAAATTGAGAGGCAGGGGCTCGCTGAGTTGCTTAGGGTCTCGCTAAGTTGCTGAGGCTGGCTTTGAACTTGTGATCCTCCTGCCTCAGCCTCCTGCACCACTGGAATTATAGGTGTCTGCTACCATGCCTGGAATCAGAGCAAAATTGTTGATGTAGCTTATACATTTTTTTCTGTTTATGGATTTTACTTTTTTTTTTTTTTTGT
>NW_025999853.1:31745650-31749117 GCF_001458135.2 Marmota marmota marmota | reverse complement strand
CTTTTTTTTTTTTTTTGTCAAATCTGAGATCTCCTGGGCTGGCCTTAGAGAGGTTTTCTTCTGTTTTTTTTTTTTTTCTTTAAGTTTATAATTTTATTTTTCGGTATTAGGGATTGAACCCAGGGACACTTAATCACTGAGCCACATCCCCCTTTTTATATTTTATTTTGAGCAAGGTCTCACTAAGTTGCTTAAGGCCTTGCTAAATCGCTGAGGCTGTGAACTCCTGATACTTCTTCCTCAGCCTCCTGAGCTGCTGGGGTTACAGACATGTACCACCATATTCAGCCTTATAATTTTATTTATTTAGTTTTGGGGGGGCTGGGGATTGAACTCAGGGGCACTTGACCACTGAGCCACATCCACAGCCCTATTTTGTATTTTATTTAGAGACAGGGTCTCACTGAGTTGCTTAGCACCTCACTATTGCTGAGGATGGCTTTGAACTCCTGATTCTCCTGCCTCAGCCTCCCAAGCCACTGGGATTACAGGCATGAGCCACCACTCCTGGGGATAATTTTATCTTTATTTTATTATTATTTTTTTTTTTGGTGGTGGTGCTGGGGATTGAACCCAGGGCCTTGTGCTTGCGAGGCAAGCACTCCAGCTCCTGGGAGGATTTTATTTTTAACATTTAAGTTTATAATTAATTTTGAGTTAACTTGTATGAAGTATAAAAATTAGAGTGGGGTTAAATTTCTTTCTTTTTTTTTTTTTTTTTTTTGTTTTTGTTTTTGTCCAATGCTTCAGCACCATTTCCTCCATTGAATTGCTTTTACAGTGTGGTAAAAACTCAGTTGAGCATATTTGTGTGTTTTTATTTCTGGGTTTTGTGTTCTGTTTCATTGATATATGTCTGCCCTTCAGTCAGTACTACACAGTATTGATTACTGTAGCTACATAGTAGGTGTTAAAATTGAGTAGACTATTTCTTCCTCCTTTGTTCATCTTTTTCAAGATTATTTTAGCTGTTTATTTTTTTGTATTCCTATATAAATTTTAGAATGTCCTTGTCTGTATCTACCAAAAAAAAAAATAAAAAAGTCTTGTTAGAATTTTGAAAGAAATTACATTATCCTTGTTTGGGTGAGAATTGACATCTTTGCCATGTTTAGTCTTCCAGTTCATAAATATGATATATCTGTTTATTTAGATCTTGAAATCCTTTCCTCAGTATTTTTGTAGTTTTTAAGCACAAAGGCACTGTAGATATTTGGTTGCACTAATTTCTGTCCCTTCATGTTCCCTCTGGCATTTCTCTTCTCTTATATCTGTTTTTGTTCAGCATTTCTCCTGTCCTTCAAACAAAACTAATACCATATTTTCTCTTTGATCCCATTTCCCTTCTAGCTGCTGCCTCATATGTCTGCTCTTATTTGTAACAGAATTCCCTCAATGAGTTGTCAGAATTGTCTTTACTTCTTTCCACCCACCCTTTCCTAAATGATCTCCAATCTGACATATACCCCTGCCTTCTCAAAGTATTGTGACTTCTTTATTGCTTAATCTAGTGGCCATCTTTCAGTCCTCATTCTTTTCTGACTTTCAGCAGCATTGATACAGTTGGTCTCTCCTTGGTCAACTTTCTTCACTTTGCTGCAGAGGAATACAGATCAAAACAAGATAAATATGATATCTCCCCAAGTTAAGAAGTCAGATAAATCTAAATATAGTGAAAGAAAAACTCATATTTAAAAAAATGTTTTTTTAGTTGTAGATGGACACAATATATTTATTTATTTATTTGTTTTTATGTGGTGCTGAGTGATAGACCCAACCTGATCTTTTCTTAAAATTGGGAGCAATCTCGCCACAAAGCCATGAAAAAGATAATTTCGGCTTTACTATAAATTACTGCAAATTCTGAACCTGCTTGGAATGCCTGCCCGTGCCTTGAACTCACCCATGCCTGGCTCTCTGACCAGATAGCAGCCCTCTCTGAAACTTACTGACACCTCATAAATATTGGCCTTCCCTGGCCAGACAACGACCCTCTCTGAGACTCTAATGGTCCTCATAAATTCTGATGTTGGGACCAGCAAAAAAATGTAAACTACCATTAGTGTGATGCTTGTCAGAGTTCTGTTATCTGTAACCCCCCTTTGTGTAACTTTTTGGGCTATAAAGCTGGGCTGAAGGAAAGCTGGGGGGCTGTCTTGTTCCCGCCGTTTTGGGAGGGAAAGGCAGCCTGGCCGGTCGAAATAATAAACTTGCTTTAATTTGATTTTAATTGGAGTCAGTGGTCTTTTCTTGCGTCCTGGTCTAACACTGAGGACGAAACCCAGTGCCTCACCCGTGTGAGCAAGCGCTGTACCACTGAGCCCCAGCCCCAGCCCAAGGAAAACTTGTATTGCTGGTAAAAAGTCTAAATTAATTCTACTATATTGGAAAGCAGTTTAATGATAGTAAAGCTGGAGATACTCAGTCTTTTTAGTCATAAAATTTATTCATAAATTCTAATAGGTGCCCTCTTAAAGAAACCTTTTTTTCTTTTTTATACTGGGGATTTAATCCAGGGGTGCTTTCCAGGTAGCTACATCTTCAGCCCTTTTTATTTAAAGACCTTGCTAAGTTGCTTAGGGCCTCCCTAAGTTGCTGAGGCTGGCCTCAAACTTGGAGTCATTCTGTCTCAGCCTCCCAAGTTGCCAGGATTACAGGTGTGTGCCAGCACACCCAGCTTAGAGAAACTGTTAATAGATGAAATTTGTGTAAGATTGTACATTGTATTATGACTTAACAGTAGTATAAAGTATAAGCTATCTAATTGTCTCGGTAAGGGAATGTATGTGGTTTATTCATGCAGTGAAATACTATTTAGTCAATGCATTGAATAAATTAGAGCAATGTGTATCAGCATAGATAAATCTCAAAAACAATGTTAAAAGAAAAATACTAGATGAGAAAGCATTAGCCACCACATTTGTGTATATGAGGTTATTAAATGAATACCCTGTCATCTCAACTTTTTTCCTGGAGCCCAAAGCTAGGAACACTAGTTGACAAAGGTTCCTTGCATTGTAAACAGAGGTCTCAAACTTGCTGGAAAGTGGTCATGATTGGCCTAGAACTCCATCACCTCTGGCCTGTCCAAGAGAAAGAGAATTTAATGTGAGGGCAATTCTTTGAAGAGTTAACCAGGGTAGGGGATTCTTCCTAAACAGGATGCTTAGCATGATTCTTGCTAAAATTGAGCTGTGAAGGCCTAACAAAGGTTGAGGTGGAGTTCTAGTTAAGATGAGGGCACACAGGAACTTGGTTAAGGAGAGGGTCTTTTGTTAGTACCCATAGGGTGAATTTCAGAACTCTCAAAATGTCCCACTAAACAGCCAGTAGTTGTACTTGTCCCATGATATTCTGAAGGTTGTAACTTGGACTTTGTTTCTTGTCACTTCTCTACACATATTCTTATCCTTTGGTAGGCAGAATAATTCCATCCATCCACTGTGCCCCCCCCCCCCCCACCCCCC
>NW_025999853.1:31741171-31742801 GCF_001458135.2 Marmota marmota marmota | reverse complement strand
AGGTCCCCCCCCCCACACACACACACTGTGTTGAAGGTTAAACACCCAAGAAGTGCTAAGGCAAGCGTGGAAAGTAAGTTTTCTTTAAGGGATAGAACAGAAATAGTAGACTCCTGGAGAGGAGGGGACCTAGAACTGGGATCCATGGGAGTGGGGGTTTCTTGCCCCTTGATAGATCTTAGGTTTCCTTTCCTCTCACTGTCTCCCCCCTCCTTCTTGTCTGTGTGACCAATAGGCAGGAAAAGAGCTGCATGGGACACTTATTTACTGCTCCTTGTGTTGGGAGGAGCTATTCCCTGAAGGTGTCAATAACCTTGAGATAGGGGAAGTGCTCTGGAGGTGTTAGCATTTTATTTCCTTTCTTTGAACTAGAATGGCTCCCTTCACACAATCATTTACTATCTAGGCTTGTTATGGAAAACCACTCCTCCAGTTGGGTGTGCTCAGGTTTGTTTAGGCCATTGGACCCAGATGACCTAGTGCTCTAAAAGTTCTGGGCTCCAAGCTGAGGTTGCATGAGCTTTTAAGGAAATTTGACATCATTTCTTAACCATTACAACATTGATGGGTTTGAATTCTTGGCCCTTCACAGAGAATTTACGATAAGTAATTCACAGGTGTAGAACAAAGTCAGTAAAACACTTGCTAGTGTTATCGCTAAGTGGCCTTCACCACAGGCAACAGAGACTCTAAATGACTTGAGTTTATTTCCCTAAGAACTATATTTTTAAGAACTAAGCCTAGGAGGTTATAGTTTAGATAGCATTTAATTAACATAGCAATTAAGTGATGTAGCTACTTTCCTACAGAATTCAGAAAATTTCAAAGTATAAGTAAAATTTCTTCAGCCATACCTGTTGAATTTCTGGCCTTGCATGTTTACATTTTAAGAGAGGGAGACTCCTAGAGAAAGCCATTTACAATCCAGTAGATAGGTACCCATGGTTAATTAGGTTCCCTGAAGAGAAGCCTGAGGGTGGTGGTTTAACCCCTTCCCTAGGCATTGATTCTTCATCACAGTGTTCTTATAATGTCATTTCATAATCAGGTCTGGTTCCTCCATCACACGCTGACTATCTCTCCTTTACCCCATCTCACATAGACATGCCTTTTAATAAATGGTTACAAGGACCAGGCCCAGTGGTACATGCCTCATCAGTCTGGATTGAGGCAGAAGATTCATGAGTTCAAAGCCAGCCATAGCAAGTTAGTGGGGCCACAAGCAATTTAGAGTCTGTCTCTAAATAACATTTTTTTTAAAAAAAGTTCTGGTGATGTGTGTGGCTAAATTGTTGAGCTCCCTGGGTTCAATCCCAGGTACCAAAAAAGAAACAAATAAAACGGACAATGGTTTCTGGATTTAGCTTAGTGGTAGAGTTCTTGTGTAGCTTGCTGGAGGTCCTGGTTTTGAATGTCAATGATCAGTTTTATTCAGACACAGAAACCACACCTGGAGGCTAACCTGTAGACATATTTTTTTTTTTTAATTTTTTATTGTGGGTTGTTCAAAACATTACAAATTTCTTGACATATCATATTCCACACTTTGATTCAAGTGGGTTATGAACTCCCACCTTCACCCCATACACAGATTGCAGAATCACATCAGTTACACATCCATTGATTTACA
>NW_025999853.1:31651737-31739970 GCF_001458135.2 Marmota marmota marmota | reverse complement strand
CCTGAGGGTCTCCTTCCATTACCATGCAATTTCCCTTCTCTCTCCCTTTCCCTCCCACCTCTCATCCCTGTTAAATGTTAATCTTCTTCTCCTGCTCTTCGTCCCTACTCTGATCTTAGTTACTCTCCTTATATCAAAGAAGACATTTGGCATTTGTTTTTTAGGGATTGGCTAGACATATTAATGAGCACCATCAAGGCCTATTTCAAGTGTAAAAGGCCTTGAGGCTCACCTGTGGGAACACCTCCAGTCAACTCCTTTGACCCAGAGGTGGAAAAAGGAAGGGGGGGTGGGATGAACCCAGATGGAAGTTTTAAGAAGAAAGGTGAATCCAGAGGTAAAGGAAGACAGTAGCCTTGATACTTTTTAATGCCTTTTTAACATATATTTTGCTCCTTGATCTACCTAGAACCATGCTTAAACTCCTAAGCTGGCACACCAAAATGGGTTTTTCTGCTATCAGGCCCCCTCCCACATGGCGGGAGTTCTGTCTCTTCTTGCTTAAGTAAATCCTGCTCTGTTTACTCTTCCCTTCTGTGATTTCCTGAGGATTTTCTGACTTCAAAACTCCTTTATTGATCTCTATTGCTTACTCAACTGGATACCTAAACGCCTTTGTTTATTCTCATTGAAGATGAAATTTTTGCATTTTATCTAAGAAATTGTTCAAAACAGACTTCAGGATTTTCAGTTTCCTTACCATTCAAATTACATTTTGGTAATTAAATAATTTACATGTGTAGGTGACTCATAAACTTAAACAAAAATATTTTATAGTGCTTAAAAGATATTTCCTCCAAATTTTTGAGAATCTGTGTCTTGCCAGATTTTTAGAGTCTAATTGGAAATGAGTTCAGGACTTAAGTTTGGGCTGCTGGTAAGAGCAGTTGGCCTGTGGTAGAAGAAGCGAACAAGAGGGAGAGAAGGTGATTTCCACAAGATTATCAGTCTAACTAGATTATGCATTAGAAAGATTCTATTCAGAATCCTAGAATTGGAGGATAAAATTGAGAATAACTGTCAACTGAAGTAAAAAAATTGAATATATTCCAAAATGCAAGGGTGTGGTGCTCCAAAGGACATTTCTGTCCAAATACAATGTTATTTATTCTCTGAAATATGTTTGGATAAGGATTGTTTAACAGCTTTGTACATGAAAGCACATGGAAGGTAATAAAAAAATAAAAATAAAAATGGAGGCAGACCTATGGACCAGCAATGTTTTATTCAGTCCAGAGGGGCACATCTTCAGGGGCAAAATGGCATTGGCAGGGGGCAGGGCCAGGTCATGGGAAAAGTTTTGGTGGTGGGATCATTTAGGGCAGGGTGGGAAGGCAGGTAGGGAAACAGGAATATAAATTCCTTTTGGGTTTATTGTTCATATCCTTCATTCCAGACTGTGAAAGGGGAATATTGAATTGGGGCATCAATATCTTTTCTGGATGCTTCCTGCTGTAAAGGAGCAAAGTAGGGGAACCCCCTTTCAGAATTCTGGGAGAGGACAAAGGGATTCTGGTGGTTGGAGCAGAAGAGGGGTATATGTGGAAGGAGCTTCAGGGTAACCACAGGCAGTTGTTGTGGTGTGCATGTGTGTGTGGTGTGTTACATGTGTAGGTGACTCATAAATTTAAAAAAAAAATTGTAATGCTTATTGTGGTTTCAGGAACTCAGATTGTGATGGAGGAGGAGAATGGCTTTGAGATGTTCCTGGGAGCCGGTTTGGGCTAACTGGGTCACCTTACTAAGAAGCTATTTCTGCATAAAGTTAAGAATACAAGGAAGAAAAGCTATTATGAAAAGGCTAAATATTAAGGTGAATAAAAGGGAGAATAACCAGGAGGATCACCAGGAATCAGCCAGTTCTTGCTTCTGTTGTTTCAGGTCTGGTGTGGCTGTTAAATATGATATGTAGAAAACATGGAGAAGAAAGAAATTTGGGTGGGGGTCAGGTCAGTGAATGTCTCTTGAAGCCAGAGATCCCAAATGAGATGTAGTGTTTGAGGAGGAGAAAGGTGAAGGGAGAGTAAATATGATAATTAATTTGTCTCTGAGTATTGTTAAGAAAAGATAGATGATCATCTGAGAAAGTGACATTAGGAATTTTGGGCAAGAGAGTCAGCAGCTTCAATTATATGTGAAAAGAGGTTCATTAAGAAATCAAGGGTGTCAGGACAAGAATGAGAAATCACAGGGGCAGAGGGGTTTTTTGTTGGGAGAAGAGTGGCAGGGTTTAATGGGAGGGGGATTGTCTTGCTGGAAGATAGTTACGGGATCCATGAGTAGTGCAAGCAGTAATTGGACTCTGGTTGGGGGAAAGGAGAAAAATGAATGAGGACTGAGAAGATCTGGGAGAGAATGTATGTATGGTAAGAACAGTGATGGGCTGATATAATGTAAATTTTCTGGCCTCAGGGATTGGGAGGGCTGCTGTTGTTGAAACCTTGAGGCATTGGGGCCAGCCTTGATAACCTAAGTCTAATTGTTTCCCCCTGACTTCTGGTAAAGAACTCCCAAGGCTTGTCTGAGTTCTGAGTGAAATGATAGGAAAAAAAAAGTTTATTAGGCTTTAGTAAATAAAGAGTTGAGGATATGAGAAGAGAATTCTGTAGAGTAGAAATGGTAGATGAAAACGAGGAGATGGAAAATTCCCCTTGGAGACCTTGTAGAAAGGTTTGGCTATGAGGGAGAATTTTGGTATTCAGATGTGAAAATAGTTTAAAAAGACCTAGGAGGGAAAGTATGTCACTTTTTGTGGAGGGCAGGGGAATATCATTTAAGGATTGGAGTCTCTCTTGGTATGGTGTGGGATGTGGGGATTAGTAGGATGCCTAATTATTGTACCTGAGGTGAGCAGAGCTGGGCCTTAAATTGAGAAACCCGATACCTGCAGGAGGCTAAGGAGTTGAGGGTGGTAGTGTGATGTGTGGAATGTTCTAGGAGATCATCTATTAACTGTATGAGATGGCTAGGGGATAGATTTAGTGTGACCAGGTCATGTTGGAGAGCCTGACCAAAATAGTGGGGGCTATCTTGGAAATCTTATGGGAAAACGGTCCAGGTGAGTAATTAGTATCTGGGTCAGTCCAGTAAAGGCAAAAAAGTGGGTGTGAGGCAGGATGAAGGGGAACAGTAAAAAAACTATCTTTCAGGTCTAACACTGAGAAATGTGTGGTGGAGGCTGGGATATAAGAGTGTAGGGATTTCCCACAAGACTTCCAAGATAGCCCCTACTATAGGATATGTGGGAACAACTGCCTCATTGATTTTCCTGAGGTCTTGTACTAGCCAGAATTAGCCATTGGATTTCTTTACACTGAGGATGGGGGACTTGTAAGAAGAGTGGGTTGATACGAGGAGATGGACTTGTAACACATGGGAGATGATAGGCTTTAAACCTTTGAGGATTAAGGGAGTTAAAGGATATTGGGGAAGGATAACATAGTGAGTGGGATCTTTTAGTTGGTATGAACAAGGGGATGGTGTTTAACTATTTTAGATTGAGAAGTATCCCAGACTGTGGATTAACCCCACCAAACAAAGGACAATCAGGAGGCTTAGGGGAAGCAGGGACAAGGTCTGGGCCAGAAAGTATTAAAAATATGGTAATGGACTTTGAAGGGGGTAATGATAGTGGAGGCCTTTAATTTGTGGAGGAGAGTCTGACCCAGTAGGGGGATGTGGCAGCTTGGCACAACTATTAAAGAATGGGATAATGAGAGGGATCCAAATGTGCAAAAAAGGGGACGTGTCTCTAGTGTATATATAGGAGTCCCTGAGACTCCCATAATTGTGGTATCTGCCATAAGAGTGGGTCCATGCCACTGAGAAGGCTCGCCCCAGTGTCAACCACAAACGAAATAGCCTCAGGGGGCTACAGGTTAGGGCAGACTTTTGCCCAATGTCCAATCTGCACACATCAGAAGCAGAGATCGGGAGGTGTATTAGAGGGTCCATTGGGGCTAAGAGTAGGGAATTTTTTAGGGCTCTTGCTGAGGCCAGGTGGTGTTTAGTTTAAGCTGTTTGTATCTCTCCTTTTTGGTCTCATCTTCCCTATTATTAAAAACTTTGAAAGCAGTGTCTAGAAGCTGCTACTGGGGAGTCTTGGGGCCCTTTTCTAACTGTCTAGTTTTTTACAGATATCAGGTGCTGACCCATTGATAAAGTTAAAATGGAGAGAGAATGCCACCAGTACTATTAAGGCCTAGGTTGGTATATTTGGTAACAGCCTCAGTAAGTCAGGCCAATAAGAAGGTGGGGTTTTCATCAGGTCCCTGGGTAATTTCCTTTTACCTTATCCCAGTTAACCTGGGTATGAGAATTTTTTGCCATGCCTTCAAGGAGACAAGTAATCCTGTGCTGGAGTCTGGTAACTCCAGCATCTTGAGGCTTATATGTCCAATCAGGTTCAGCTGTAGGAATGGCAGGAGTCTCTGCTGCAGGATAGATAAGAGGTTTTTGACCATTAGGAGGTCAGCATGTTCTCTAGGTACTTGCTGAATACAGAAATGTTCATCAGGAGTCACGGATGGAAGTTAATATTGTAGTACACATCTGCCCAAGTAAGGTGGTAAGCCTGAGTCAGATGGGTGAACTCCTTCCTTTACTTAGGTTTTTCAGAAAATGAGCCTGATCTGACATCTATTTGGGACATATCTCCCATGGAGAAAGGGACATGTACCCACACTGTCCCTTCAGTCCCTGCTACCTCCCAAAGGGGGACGGGTGTTTTGCTGGGAGAGTTTTAAAGTCATGTTTGGGGAGGGGATAGCAAAGGAGATGGGAAATGGGAGTTTGGGGTTTGAGAAGGAGTATCAATGGGGCTTTGATGGGGAGGCTGTGGGACTCTGGGGATGGGGCCCAACAAGGAAGCTGTGGGACCCCCTGGATCTGTAAGGAGGGGGTTTATTCGCTATTTCTATAGCTGTGAATGAGGAAAAGAGCTGTGAATCTATGAGGATTAATTGTAAAAAAGGGCAGGGCTAACATAATGAGGGCTTGAGCTGTGGATAAAGAAGGTCTGGAGATAAGTTATCTCAGATCACTTGCCATTCTGTAATAGATAATTTTTAAAAATTTGGAGAATTTCTTGATCAGAGGTCCTGTACCTGGGTCATTGGTGCAAATAGTTTAATTTATACTGTGGCCAAATCTGAGTGCTGAGCCTAAGAGGCATTTGACTTTGAGGTCAGTTTGGGAGTAAAGGGCCTTAAAATTGCTAATGAGACAACCCAAAGGGAAGTCCCTTGGAATGGACTGAGAAATTCTCATATTGGAGAGGTTTGACTAGAATGTCAAATAGTTTGAGATTAGAGCGTCCTCCAAAATCTTCCCAACACTAGACTGAATGGTTCTACCAGAGAATGAGAGAATGTCTTCACTCCATTCTCAATGGTGGGGGGACCCCTGGGGTCCCAGTGTGTCAAAGGGTGAGGTTTCAGGGCAGGGTACCTATCTACTGGAGACTGAATAGAAGTCTTACCTTTCTGGATAATGGGAAGGGCTGTGTTGGATGTAGGAACAATATGACAAAGAGGTCTCTGAACCAGAGGTCTGCAGGGTGTTATGGAGGGAGGGATTGGGAAGAGGGTGGCAAGAGTGAGGGGAGGGGGTTTGAAAGAGGATGCCTTCAGCACCAGTAAAGGGTTAGATATAAACCCTTGTACTGTCTACATAGCATAAAGCTGTGAAAACCTAGCCCAGAGTTGGGGTCAGTTATGGGTCGTGTACTGGCAGCTGGGAGCCAAAGTGGACTTAGAGGGTGTGAAGGGTCTCTCACTGTAGGGAGGGTGAACACTGTCAATTTGGGGATTCAGCCTTAGCTGCATGGGTGATCTCTGGATGTGCCCCCACCCAGAGATAACCATGGCGGTGGTGGACACTCAATGGTCACTTCCCAGGTCTCATGAGCAATTTATTGTGATTGTTGGGGAAGGGTAACTTTGTAAATTAATCAGATATCTCTAACAAATACATTTATGATTAATCCTTTTCTCAGATGAGTGTATTGAACAGCATTAACCATCTCTTCCTTGTTGAAGAAAAATCCTAGAAACAATGGGTATGTACTTAGATATTTTATAGACATCAACATTTTATTAG
Organism: Marmota marmota marmota; assembly: GCF_001458135.2. Taxonomy (NCBI): domain Eukaryota; kingdom Metazoa; phylum Chordata; class Mammalia; order Rodentia; family Sciuridae; genus Marmota; species Marmota marmota. The sequence goes on along the minus strand of NW_025999853.1, from coordinate 31,733,871 downwards.
TAGTTTGACCACCTTGAAAAACTTGTAATTTTAAAGACATCTTTACTCTCATTTGTTTACCTAATTTAAATGGAACTTTTTAAATCACAGAAATTAAAGGTATTTGGATCCATTTATGAGCACTCATTTATCTCTGTCAATTTTGATACCATGTACATTATGTATGAACACAAGCACATATGTAAACAAAACAGTACACAAGTGTGCATATACAAGACAGGAAATGGAGATCCTGCAGTTGTTTGTAGGCACATCTCCACTGTAATGCTACAGATGTTCATACATTAAAGCCTCTATTGGATTGAGAGCTAACCCTTGAAAAATTTGGCCTCTGAACAAAAAGTGTGAAAACCTCTATAATAAAGGACTGATCAGAAAAATATATTAATTTAGGCATGCAGGATCAAATGTGAATTCACTATAAAGTGAGGTAAAAAATATAGAATTAAAAAAAATAAAAAACGAGTCCTAGAAGAAAGAAAAAATAACATGGCCGTAATTAAAATAACCTTCTATTTATTACTTTTAAGGATGAGGTTTTCCTCTGAACAACAACAACAAAAAGAGCAGAAATATGGGGGCCTGTGCTGAGAAAACTGTTTCTTTGGCTAGGGGACAGCTCCCCGATCCTGGATCCTCTAGGGGTCAGCAGTTTCTGTCTTTCCTTCCATGACCTCTGGCTGAGGGTGGGGGGCTTCACTCAAAATAGAGGTTACTAACTAACTTCTTGATAACTATTTTAATTTAAAGGAGGATATATGCCAGCTAGTTGTACCCTTAAAATTTTTTTTTTCATATTATTCACAAACCATGATTTTGTATTATGCTCCTCAATTTGAAATAGGAGGCAAGACACCTAGTACTCTGGATGATATCTCCACTAGAGAAAATAAATAATATGGATTCCTGAACTAGGACAGATGAGGGGTAGTTTTGGTCTTTTTCCTGCCAGATGAGGATCTGGTCATAAAAGATTCCTCCTTCGTGGGCTGGGGCTGTAGCTCAGCAGCAGAGTGCTTGCCTAGCATGCATAAGGCACTGGATTTGATCCTCAGCACCACATAAAAATAAACAAATAAAATAAAAGCATTCTGTCCATCTACAACTACAAAAAAAAATCTAAAAAAAAAAAAAAAAGATTCCTCCTTTAGGGAAACTGAGTTCTTCTTATCAACATTATAATGTTTTGGGACCTGTATTTTTCCTTCAGTGAACAGGTAATTTGCTAAGAAAGGGACATATGTTGTCCTTAGAAGCCAGGCAGGGCTGCAGGTAAATTGCTTCTTGGAAGAGAAAACATGTGAGTTCAGCATTCAGCATGTTCTGTCGTCCCCCATCCTTATATAACTAGTGATAAAAGATGGGCTAAAGGTGGAGTGATCCAAGGGCAGTAACCATTCCGCCCAAGGGCCATTCATTCATTAAGGGCTCCTTCTAGGGAGGCAGGTTCTCTTAATAACAGGTGGAGGAGGGGGAAGTGTCCGAAGATATTAACATGTTCTCCTGAATTAGCCCCTAATCATTTATTACCTGCCGATGGGGAAGCAGTTTTCCCTTTAAGAACCCCAGGTCAGTCAGGAGTCTGTGGCAAAAGCCTGGGGGGGACACTGTAAAATTGTGAAGTCATCTGGAATGAGATTAATACAAAATAAATTGCCAGAGTTGTCAGGAATGTGGATCAGATTCAGGACATGAGAGCTTCAAGCAGTATTGGGGGGTGACTCTGGCCAGATGGCTTCAGTTGTTTCAAGCCTTCCTCTGTCCTACCCACCAATTTTCTCCCACAGAAAAGAAACTGAATCAAGTCAGGGCAGACATTCCCAACACTTGGGTTAAGGGGAATCTAATCCACCTTTTTTGATGCAAGATGGTGGAGAACTTGTGGCTCCCCATAGGTAGCCTCTGGGCACACATCCCTAGGGTGTAGCCCCTGTGCTTCCTCCTTGAAGCTGGCCTTGGCGCCAGTGGTGACTATGGGAGCACCCCCTCCCATGCTATAGCGACAACTGGGGCTTCCTGGAAGGTGGGGTGAGGGTCTAGGGAAGTGGGACCATCCTGCGCAGACCTCCATTAGAGACAGTGACCTGAATGCAGACAAGCGCTCTACCCAACACAAACCTCACCTCGCCAGGTGCACTCGTGACCTTTCCAGGGAATGAGAAGGCCCCTGGGGTATGCGGGAACAAAATGGCAGAAAGTGGCATCTGATCCTGAGGTCTCATGGAGAGAGAGAAAACTTGAGGTTCCTTTGAAAGCGGAGGGGTAAAAAGAACCCCAAAGCATTTAGTTTGCTGTTCAGGGAACCAAATGAAAGCACATGGAAGGGAAAACAAAGAGAAAAATAAAAATGGAGGCCAACCTCCTGGATCAGTGATATTTTATTTAGCACAGGAGGGACACATCTGGGGGGTGTGGCGTGCCACCACTAGGATCTGGGTTTTATAGCCTAGTCAGGTCATTGGAGGAGTTAGTCAGTTTGGCAGGCCCTTTTGAAGGTATGGGGTAGGGCCAGGTCCTGGGAGGAGTTTTGGTGGCGGGTAGGGGTGGGAGGACAGGTAGGGGAATAGGAGTGTAAGTTTCTTTTGGTTTATTGTCCATATCCTTCAGTATATAACAGAGAAATGCTAAAGACATTACCTATTAAAATTGTGAGGAAATATATTCTCATTTTCCCCCCAACATTTAATTTGATCTTTTTTTTGCCAGTGCCATAGACCATGGAAATGGAAAACAACAACACTTATGGACAGGAGATTTGATTTTTCTTTTTTTTTTATTGGTTGTTCAAAACATTACAAAGCTCTTGACATATCATATTTCATACATTAGATTCAAGTGGGTTATGAACTCCCATTTTTACCCCAAATACAGATTGCAGAATCACATCGGTTACACATCCACATTTTTACATAATGCCATATTAGTAACTGTTGTATTCTGCTACCTTTCCTATCCTCTACTATCCCCCCTCCCCTCCCCTCCCCTCCCATCTTCTCTCTCTACCCTACTACTGTAATTCATTTCTCTCCTTGTTTTTTTTCCCCTTTCCCCTCATAATCTCTTATATGTAATTTTGTATAACAATGAGGGTCTCCTTCCATTTCCATGCAATCAGAGGTTGTGTTTTAATATTGTGACCAGATATAAGAAATCTGTTAACAGTAGTAGTCAAACCTTATACAAGTTGTAACCAGCTCCAAAATTCAATGAAAATGATATATGGAGATATGTTTGCATTCTACTTAACAAAATAAGTAACTCTTAAAATTATGTTAGGGGCTGGAGATGTGGCTTGGTGGTAGAGTGCTTGCCTAGCACATATGGGTTCAATTCTCAGCACCACATAAAAATGGGTAAATAAAATAAAGGTATTGTGTCCATCTACAACTAAAAAAAAATTAAAAAAAATATGTTAGGATAAGCTAGCTAGTTTTTGCTTCAGTAGCAACCCTAAAATTTTAATGGCTTAAATGTTGGTGGTTCATGCTACATATACATTGTGCGTTATATAGTGGCTACTCTGGGACCTGGAATGATCATACTTGTCAAAGATTGTCAGTCTCCATGACAGAAAGAGAGAGGGAGAAACATGTTGCTTTTACTTTTATGTCATTGGTTAAAAATAAAGCTAATCTCACATACACTCCATTTTTCAAGGGGCAAAAGATTTACAGTCCTATTGTGTGCTTAGGAGGAAACTGGAAATATTTGATGAAAAACGCCGATGATTACAGTAGTTTTCAGTATAAAAATCAAGACAAAAAAAAAACCTGAAGAAAAATTTATTTATGTGACTATAAAGGAATATAATCTGCTGGGAGCAGTGGCGCACGCCTGTAATCCCAGAGGCTAGGGGAGGCTGAGGCAGGAGGATACCAAGTTCAAAGCCAGCCTCAGTAACTTAGTGAGACCCTATCTCAATAAAATAAAAGGGCCAGGGATATGGCTCAGTAGTTAAGCATCCCTGGGATTATTCCCTGGTTGGGACACATACACATACATACACTCACTCATAATCTCTGAAATACATTGAAGTCATAAGTCAGCTACTCTGAAAATGGGATAGAAGTCTATATCAGTATGGAAATGGTTAATATTTAATCTTGTTTATAAATAAGGGTATAATTCAAATTGTTAAACAAATTTTAGAACTCAAGTAGAATAAAATGGCCTAAGGATAACAACAGAAAATTCTTAATAGATGAAATAGAATAGGAAAGTATTTAAGTTTGAAATTTCAAATATTGCTCTAAATGGGAGAGAATATAAGAATAACACTCAGTGCAAGTGAGTTAAATATTGTTAAATATTACTGTTGGGATTACAAATATTCTTTTCAAAACAATTTATGGTTTGTCTAAGCCCTGAAAATATTCATACCTTCTCCAGGAAGTTTATACTAGTTGGAAAGAAGAAATGTTAATGAGTTAAAGGAAGTATTTATTTCATAACGGTACCAATACTATGCCAGCCTCTGCCCTAAGCACGGGAGTATACAAGAGATTATGATAGTTTCTGTCCTGTCACAGCTTTAGATTAAGGTGAATAGAATGTTAGAAGACGTAGAAGAGGAATGATTAAGAATTTTAACATTTGAGTTTATTTAGGACATGTAAGAATGACCTAAATGTTCAGTGATTATAAGTAGTTAATAATATCACTCCATTTCAGTGTATCAGTATAAGCATTGGCTAAATACTGTACTTAAAAAAACTATATATAATAGTATGAGGACATATAAAGCAGAAAAACATAAAATGTGAGTACTATGATTACAGACTACATGAACCATTTGGGCAAATAAAGATTGTATAGCAATGTTGAAAGAAATCTGCAAGTTTAAGGTGAAAATTTTTTTCCGCAGACATTTGATGAACATTCAAACTTGCCAAATTTACATGTATTGTTACAAGAACATGCATACATATGGACTAATACTAGAAGGAAATGAAGCGGAAAACCAGTTTTTTTTTTTTTTTTTTTTTTTGTGACAGGCGTTGAACTCAGGGACTTGCACATGGTAGGCTGAAACCAGTTTTTAAAGAAGTTAGAGGTTGATGAACATTTTTCTAGTTAAAAAATTCCTTTATTGTCATATCATGTCAAACTTTCTTGTTGGAAGCAAGAATGTTAATTTGATATTTTGGATTGAGACAGTGGTGGTACATGAAGAAGATCGTTGCTGCAAGTTGGAGTCATTTTACTTATTAGAACCAACAGTGGAAACACAGTCGAATACATATTATATAAAGAACTTGTTATTGACTGAAAAAATTGGTTTGAAATCTTTCCATTAAAATATTCTCAACCAAATTATTTTTGTCCAGTCTTCCCTTAAGATGGTGCATTAAGTTCTTTAATAAAGGGTTCTGCCTTGAGAGTAGTGCCATCTGCTGGCACTGTTAATTAATTACATTTTAAAAGAAAGTTTCTTTATAATGTAGCGGCAAATGGTTTCTTTGCCATTCACCTTTCTCTTGGTTTTATGTTTTGTTTATGCTGTCTTCTCATTGTAAACAATATTTCCCTTTAAAAATTCATATGGCATATTGAGAATTCAGTATACTACCTCAAGTTTTCCTTCTTTGCCAAAATTTTTTTTTGTGTGTGTGTTTCTTTGTGACAGTATGCCTTTATTTCACAATAAAAGAATAAAGAATCAAAGTTCTGGTCCCCTCCCCCCAGTGAACTCCATCTGTGTGCTATTTGTTTCATTCTGTCCTAAGGACACATCATTTGGTTCATCAATATTAAATAGGACTTAGAAGTGAATCAAGTACCCATAGAATTCTTTTTTCTTCTCTGTCTTCTTGTCAGACATGTTTTATAATAATTAAACTAATTTAGTTTCTTGATGACACCTGGCATCAGTCATTTGTACAGTGACAGTACTTCACAAACCTTTGGTTAAGCCCTTTTGATATGCTAATACATTTGTGAACTGTGCACCAAAGCAGGCAGATTACATATGTCTTGTGGTTAACTATGTGCCTAGAGTTGTGTTGGATTAGTTTCTTTTCCTTTTTTTTTTGGTTTGAGAATGCATTTATTTAATTATTTGATAATTTCAGCATCTATTCATGAATCTATGTGCCATCATATTTTGCCCTGTTTGAATTACCTTTTCTCTTCCAGAAGTAAACAATTCATATATTTAAATTGTGTGCCATTCTGAGTAGCATGATGAAATCACAACATTCAGTGTCATCCTGCCTGGGACTGAATCATCTTTTTTGTTTACTGTACTCACACTATATATACTACCTGACCTTTGGTTACTTAGTTGCTATCTCCTATACCAGATCAACTGTTTGTCTCAGGTTTCAAAGTGTTTGTGTTCAAATCAACCCTATTTTACTTAATAATGGCCTCAAAACAAAAGAGTAGTACTGTTGGCAATTTGGATATGCCAAAGAGAAGTAAAAATGTGCTTCCTTTAAGTGAAAAGATAAAATTTTTTGACTTAATATGGACAGAAAAAAGATGCTGAGGTTGCTAAGACCTACAATAAGAACAAAACTCCTGTGTGAAGTTGTGAAGAAGGAAAAAGAAATTGGTGCTAGTTTTGCTGTTGCACCTCAGTCTGCAATAGCCACAGTGTGATAAGTGCTTAGTTATGATGGAAAAGACATTAAATTTGTATGTATAGGAAATACTATATTAAATATATATCACTATATATTTTTTTATATATATATATATGTATAATTTATATGTATAGGAAAAGACTTAGTATATATAGGGTTCAGTACTGTTCTGATTTTACGTATCCACTTCTTGGATTGTATCCCTATGGAATAAGGGAGACTATATCCCAAGAGGGAATATGAATAACTACAAATTCTGGTATCTATTGTCTTTATACATGAGCCAGCATTTACCTGTACTTGCTGTATAAGTTTGAGTTACGTTATATTATGTTGATTTCTCTTGTAGTAGTACATATAGCAGTTATACCTATCTCAAATCTTCTCCTTCCTCTCTGCTTGTTTAGTGGCAGATCTGAAGGTAATCTCTCTTCTTCTGAATTGTCTCAAATAGCTGCCAATGCCAGGGCTGCGAAAACCTTTTGACAACTAGATACATTTAGAATTTTTCAATTAGTTATTATTTATATCAATATATTAAGTTGTTATATGTTAGTTTTAGAAAGGACTTGGAGGACTGCCAATCCAGAAATGTCTGAATAGTTTTGAAAAGCAGCTGAACCTTTTTTTAATTGAAAAAAATATTTTCTAAAGCCTAAAACTAAAAAAGATTTAATTGTGAGGTCATTAGGCTCCTGCAGATAGCTCCTGCAGCACCTTAGGTTCCTACATAAGCAAACCAAAACCTAATTTAACAAAACAAAAAAAGAAAAGAAAAGAAAATTTCAACTCTTTCTAATGTAAAATTGCTTGTCAACATCTAACAGACTTTACCAATCAGAAACCACCAACTAACTTCTAACTTGGAACTTTTTCACCACATTTATACCCAAATAGGACCAATGATTAATTGTAGCCAACCAAGTAATATATTTTGCTTCAGAGTTGAACTTTTAAAAGCTCATGATGTAAAGCTTAGCTCTCAGAACCTCTTATGATTGTTAGTACTGCCCAATTTTTGAATTGTGCTTTGTGCAAATAAACTGCTAAGTTTAATTCAAAAAATTAAAAAAATAACAGACTCTCAAAGCACATAAATAACAAAGTACTTTGTTTAGGAAGGGAATAAATGAGTGCAACTTTCTATCTGTGTATACTTGTTGGTCAGCGAACAATGTGAGCACATTAAAAAACAATTTTAAGAGGTAGGGATTTTGGTGAAAACCTATAATTCCAGCTGCTAGGTGGGGCAGTGACAGTGATAGCTAAGGCAGGAGGATCACTTGAACCTAGGAGTTCAAGGCCATCCTAGGCAATATAGCAAAATCCTCTCTTCTGAAAAAAAATTAATTTTAAAGTTTTAAAATTACAGTTAAGTCTAGTAATAATTACAGTTATCTTCATGGAGTGTGTTGTCCTTTGTCACATTTGAGGTATTAGAGATAAACCAATATTGAGTCTGTAGGAAATGAGAAAAATAAGTTCCATATTGCAAAATTTGGTAAAAAAGAAGGTTGAGATTTACTTAGACACCTTTCTTCTACTGCTTAAGGGTTAGGTTGAAAGACATCCTTAAAAAAAAAAAATCAGTTATCTTTTACTGGAAAGTAAAAACAACCTAATAGATAGGGCAAAACAGATTTTGGTATTGGTTAATTTTAAAGTATTACTGAGGAAAAAGACTGATTTCCAGTAACATTTGCAAGATCGCATTTGGTAATATTGATTATGACAAAATGGCTGGTAGAGAAACTGAGAATACAGTTTAATCATCTTGAGTAAGTGAGGTCTCTAGGAATGAAAATGAAAGCCTTTAAATAGTAATCCTCAAAAATAAATTTATTTTTATGGTTGTTCATTATTTACATGTACAAGCAATATATTTGTTCCTAGTAACAAAGAATAGCAGCTGGTCTTAGCGGATTTTCAAGTTAGAATGCTTTCAGAAGTTATATTTTTTTGACATTGTGTTGTCTATTTCTGTGTTTTAACTTATTGGGAGACTCTTGCTCATAATCCTTGCATTCTGCATTGCAAAGTTCTTGAGGGCTAGATACAATGTTTTGTATATTTGTAGTACTGATTTGAGAGATAATAGAGTCTGATGTGAAAGAAAAAAATCTGTGATTCTGAAGGTCTATATTTAAAAGGTTGATGTTTGAGTTCATCGTGGATTCTTTTTTCTTGGCATTGGTTTTCATTTTTAGAACATTCAGTTTTTTATCTTGATTACCTACTTTTTATGTACTCTGAAACTTTGCGTTTGCTTTACCCTGTCATAGTTCTGGGTTCAAGTATTTTGTTGAGCTTTATGTATAGCAGTTTCTTATATTTTGTTGGATACATTATTCTGTTCTGCTTGAAAGCTATCACCAGTTTATTACTGTCTCAGGGGATTTACAGTCCTATAAAAGTCAGAATTGGAGATTTAAAAATTATTTTTCCTGTAGAGGAGAATAGAATCAGAAAAGAGAACCCAGAAATAAGGAAGTGTTACTTGCCTGAGAAGTATCTTTTCCCTGATTATATAGAACACAGAGACGTTGAAAAGTGGAATTCAGTGGAGAAAGTAAATGCAGAAATTTAAAAAAAGATGATGGATAAATCTTAAATATTTTATCACTTATTTAGAATGTTGAATATACCCATAATACTTAACCTGTTCATGTTCTAATTTTAATGGAATTTGAAATAGTTTCTTTAAAAATTACTTAGTAAACGTACATATATTGTGAAATTTGGTTTAATTATGAGATCTGTTTCCATTCTTATGCTATATGGATATATAATATTAGTGGTATTTTAATATTGGCTAAAACATTTTCATAAAGAACTGGGTAAGCATTAACTTGTTGGAAGATTGTAAATAAGCTAAATTTGCTTTTGTGAAACTTTTGGAATCCCTATTCTTATTGAAAATACTTGTATTTATAATTCTATATCAATTTTTAGAAATTTCAGATTAGTAGTCTAATTTATGGCTTACTTAGACTTTATCCAGTAAAATTCTCTTAATTTTGTATTGTTACATATCAGTGGTACGTGGTATATGATCAGAGGCAAGAGAATATAATTTGTTACAAGAAGTTATTTCCAGGGGCTGAGGATGTGGCTCAAGCGGTAGCGCGCTTGCCTGGCATGCAGTGGGCGCTGGGTTCGATCCTCAGCACCACATAAACGGTGTTTTGTCCACCAAAAACTAAAAAAAATTAAAAAAAAAATAAAAAAAATTTTCTCTCTCTCTTAAAAAAAAAAAGAAGTTCTTTCCAGATGTTTTGTTAGGATTTATCCTGTTATTTATTTTTAAACATGTCAAATGTTGCAGTTTGAACAAACTATATTAGAGCTGGACATTCTCAGTTTTTCTGTTTTCATAGAAAAACAATTGTGTCTTAGTGCTGTATTATCTTGAGGAAGCTGATTAGAGCAAATTTTGTATTTTAAATAAAAATTGCATGCAACATATGAGATTTGAATACTGTCATACCCTGGTGTTGTTATTTAATTAAATTTTTATACAAAAAGTTATTTAAAGGATATGGATATGCTTAGAAATACTGTCATGCTTTTCTTAACGAATAGGACACATTCTGAGAAATGTGTTGTTAGGTAATTTCATCATCCTGTGGACTTCAAAGAGTATACTTACACAGTCCTGAATGGATAGGTTACTACATACCTGGGCTGCAAGAGGTAGCCTATTGCTCCTAGTCTACAAATCTGAATAGCTTGTTACTGAGTTGAATATAGTAGGTAGTTGTAATATAATCACAAGTATTTGTATAGAAAAGGTACAGTAAAAATACTAGGTGATGGGAAATTTTCAGTTACATTATATTCTTATGGGATCACCATCATATGTGGTCTGTCAACTGAAATGTTATATGGCATATGACTGTATTTAAGCAGATGTACATTCTATTGGAGCTGTACCATTGTTCTTTATTTACCTAGTGGTAGAATAGTAAGTCTTCAGCATGAAGGTGTTTGAGAAAAGTAGTAGCTGGGAATAACAGAATAAAATATTTTTTATATTCTTCTATGAGAATACAGAAGTTCTTTCCTTTGGGGACCTTAGAGTTTATTTGGGAAATAGGTAACTGTGTTGGAGCTAGGGATTATGTTAGAGTAATAGAAAAGCTCCCAAGAATGAGGGTTGACTTCATGAAGAGGTCAGAGTGTTCCATGGAACTAAAAATGGATTTCAGTTACTGATTGATCACTGGTCTTACAGTTTTTAAATTTTGAGGATGTGAACAATGAACAAAGTAAAACTTAATCATTTCAACAATGAAGATTCTTCAAACATCACAAAGCAAAAATTTTCGATTATTTTTTTACACCCTTTTTTCCCCTCATCTTTTGCTTCTATGATTTTGTCTTTAACAGGAAATCAAACCCCAAAGCCATTATAACCATGGATATGGTGAACCTCTTGGACGGAAAACTCATATTGATGATTATAGCACATGGGACATAGTCAAGGCTACTCAGTAAGTTTGTTGTTGTAGTTTTTTTCTTATTTGACATATTTTGAGTGAAATATGAATCTGAATAACTCTTATGCTGGAAAAATTCCAGTATCTTAATTAGTTTATTTACCATCAATTTATTGAATTTGTCTATTTGCTTTCGGATTTGATAATCTTCAGAGAAGTTTATTATTATGCCATAAAGAATATTAAGATTGATTATGGAGAATTGGAAAAAGTTGGTTAAAAGCATTATAAATGAAAAACATTAGTGCATATCCCATATTGCCCTCCTCCTTAGCCAGGTACACAAATTAGAAATAAAACGTAGTAAAAATCATATGTTTGTTTATTTATTTAACTTATATTGAGAGAGATACTATAGTTACCTAAAATATTTTCAAAATACCAAATTAGATCAAACTTTGAGAATAGGACAAGGAAAATGACAAATCTAAGACTAGTATAATGCAAATCATGTGGAGGTTGAAATATAGCACGTATTTTCACCTGATGCTAGAAGAGAACATATGTATTTTTTCATAGGTGCTTCAGCATTTTAGAGTTGTCTGAAGTTTGTTGCATCTATAAGAGTTAATACTTACTGGATAATTACCTCGGGTATATATGATTTTTCTAGTCTTTCTGATCATTTGCATATCTTCTTCAGTTACAAAGGATTTAGTGATGTCTATGATCAGTAAGTAGATCAAGTAAAGCTTAAATATTTGAAAATTTCTTTAGACATGCTTTCCTGTACTTTTAAATATTTTTCTTCATTTCCAGGTTGCTGAAAGCCTTTGGTTAATTTCCAGAGTACTGAAAGAGTTGATTTTGACCATATTTGCCAAGTTTTTATTGCTTTTATGAACAACTTTTCTAGGGCTTTAGTCTGCTGATGTTGCCTTTCATTCTTGAATGTTATTTATAGTCAAAGATCAAAGCACCTTTGTGCCAGCTGTGTTTAATTTATGAAACAAATTACATTCTTTTCAGTGAATATTAGAAATGAAAGTTTGTGGTTATTCTTTATTAATTATATATATGTAACATTAAAAATTTAAAACCTTTTTCTTTCATTCATATCGTTTGTAATTTAATAGGTAGAGGTCACTAGTTTTATGTTAGTTAGGAGATATTTAGACATTAAGTAACTTTATATTTTCACTAACTTCTCATGCTAGTTATAAATATGTTTTTTCTTGGTTGGTAGATAAGGACTGGCTTTGTTCTGTTTAACTGCTTTAACCTAATTTATTTTGTTGTTTGTTGTTTTCTGTCATTGAGTAGTTTTATGGGACTTCACATGTAGTTCATCCTGTTTAATTGTCTGTGTTTTGTTTTTGCTTTTTGAAAGCTTAGCCCATTTTTTTCCTTCAGTTTTATTACATATTTGCTTACGTGGACATTTAGTGCTTCATATCACAGATTCTAAAGACCTTACCTTTTCATCCCCCATTCTGCGCACGTACCTACCATGTATGTTTTTAATTCTTCTCAGTCTAATTTCTCTTTTTGGAACTTTGCTCCTTTTGGTATCTTTCTCTTCTTTGACATTGATATGTCCCACCCTAATGTATCATTCCTCTTCAACAAATGAGTATACAACTTTAGGAAATAAAATACCTCTCTTTATCCCACATATACCATTCTAACTATCTTGTTTCTTAAAAAGTATCTATGGGTCGGTTAGCAATTTTTTAAAAAACATTTATGTAAATTGTGAAGCATTTCAGTCCTATAGAAAAATATTAGAAGTATAACTGTCAGATTAAGCAGACGCTAACATTTTGCTGTCATTGCTACAGGTTCCTCACTGGTGTACCCTTTCTCTAATCTCCTGGACAGAAACCTTCCTTGAAATTGCTAGGAATCATTGTCATTCACATCCATTATGTAAACAAAATATGCTACTGTAATATTTGTTTAAAATTTAAATAAATCATATTATGTAATACCCTTGCAGGTTACTTTTTACATTTTTTGAGAACTGTAAGGCTATTGTGATTTTTTTTCCTTTGCTGAAAGATAAGGACCTCCTTTGTTCTGTTTAACTACTTTAACCTGATTTATTCTCTTTACTTGTTTGTTGTTTTCTGTCACTGAGTGGTTTTTATTTAATGTGAGTTCTTTTAAAATTTAGTCTTTTTGGAAGTATCTTAAATTCTTCTCTACTCAGGATCATAAAGATAATTATATGGAAGGGCAAGTGACAGTGACAGTTTTAGAGTGTTTCAATTGTTTTATTACTTGGTTTGACTGGCGATTATGTAGATATTTATTTTAGTTGTTTAAAATTCTATGTTTTTAAGTGCTTCATGTTTTAAAATGGAAACATCTATTTCTTCAAATAATTTTATGATTTTTGTCTTTTTACATTTGCATGCTTACATGGAATTTTAATTAGGTATATTTTAGTATGATAACATGATTCTAGCTTCATCTTTTCAATATAGATAACCAATTATATCTCAGACATTTTTTTAAAGAGAGAGAGAGAGAATTTTAATATTTATTTATTTTTCTTAGTTTTCGACGGACACAACATCTTTGTTTGTATGTGGTGCTGAGGATCGAACCCGGGCCGTACTCATGCCAGGCGAGCGCGCTACTGCTTGAGCCACATCCCCAGCCCTCTTAGACATTTTTTTTTTATTGAACAGTTAATTCTTTCTCCACCGATTTTTTTTTTAATACATCTCTTTTATGCCACCTCTTATATCATTCATTTCTAGATACTTTTTTTTTGTTCCATTTGTTGAGATTTTTGTTAACACCACATGGTTTTACTAAAGCTTTCTTCTTACTCTTCAAAATGAGTTTGGGTATTATTGACCTTTCACTTTTCCAAAGTAAATGTTAGTGTTTTACTTGGAAATTTATGAAATACACATTTGAGATTTTAATTAGAAATGCATTTAATTTGTAGATCAGTTTGGGAAAAATGTTTCTGTAGGTCTTATTCTTAATGTTTTTCATCAGTCTCATTTACAGTAAGTAGCATAATTAAATATGCTTTATCATTTGATGTTTTGCTACAGTAATAAGGACATCTGATCCTGTTTTATTTGGATTTTTCATTTTAGTGATTATCTTGCTTGAAAAAAGATACCTCACAAAGATATGTAATACCCAGATGGAAGAATTAGAATGTGGGTTATATTTTCTAAGTCACAGTAATTACTTTCAGTATTATTCACTAGTCAAGCAAGAATTTACTGAACTTTACCTAGTAAATATACATTTTCTGATGATAATCACTCTTGAGAGCTAATCAGGTTTTGGTATTTTCATAACAAGAACAAGTGGTTTCAAATGTTAGAAAATTGTTTCAGGTTTTTTAGTGTGTGCACATAAGGTTTTTATTGGTGACATTTTTAGATCTTTTCGAAAATGTGAATAATGATAGAAATATTTCCAAACATGAATTTGAGAAGTATAATTTTATAGCAGTAGTTTTTCTTAAATAAAAATAGTTACTTTCTCACTTGTCTTTACCTCCAAGGGGAACAGGTTAAAATCATTACGTTTTTAAGAAAATATGACTGGTAGCATACTACATAGGCTCATCACTGCCCTTCTTACCAAAAAGAAAAGTCAGTAAATTTTGAAACACTTTTATAGCTTTTTTTGTTTTTGTTTTTGTAATAGGGATTGAACCCATGGGTGCTTACCACTGAGCGACATCCCTAGCCCTTTTAATATTTTATTTTGAGATAGGGTCTGGCTAAGTTGCTTAGGGCCTCATTAAGTTGCTGAGGCTGGCTTTGAACTCACGATCTTTCTGCCTCAGCCTCCCCAGCCACTGTGATTACAGGCAAGCGCCACCATGCCAGCTTCATTTGTCTGTTTTGTTAAAGGAAAAATACATATTCTCAGAGCTGGGGCTGTAGCTCGGTGGTAGAGTGTGTGCCTCGCACATGTGAGGCACTGGGTTTGATCCTCAGCACCACATCAAAATAAATAAATAAATATATTGTGTCCATCTACAACTAAAAAATTATTTTAAAAAATACATATCCTTTAAAAATTTTTTTTTAATTTTTCCATTTCTTATTGTGGTAAGATACAAATATTAAATTTACCATATAAACCATTCTTAAGTGTACAGTTCAGTTATATTCTTTCATAATATTGTGCACCTCCGTAACTCTTCTTCATCTGATAAAACTGAAACTGTATACTCATTAAACAATAGCATTTCTCTCTCAGCCTCCCTGTTTCTACGATTTTGACTTCTTTAAAAAACCACATATTAATGAAATCATACAAGTATTTCTCTTTTTTTTGGGTTTATTTCACTTAGCATAATATTGTCAAGATTTATTCATTTAGCACACATTAAGTTTCCTTTTTAAGGCTGAATAACATTCCATTACATGTCTGTAACAAATTTTTATAGCAGTAGTTTTTTATAGCAGTAGTCCATCTGTTGATGGACGTGGATTGCTTCCACTCTTTATTGTGAAAAATGGTGTCATAAGCAGAGGTGTCCAAATATCTCTTTGAGGCTATGCTTTCAGTTCTTTTCAGTATATACCAAAGAATTGCAGAATCATATAATTCCATTTTCAGTGTTTTGAGGGACCATCATATTGTTTTCCCACAGTGGCTATCTGTTGTTGAGTGTTGTGAATTTGTTTGATCTAGTGATTTATTGGGTTGAGCCCTGTATTTCCTTCCTTATGTCTGGTGGTTGTAGCTATTTTTGAGAGTTGAATGATGAAGTCTTCAGCTATTATGGTAGGGCTGTCTCAATTTTGTTTTTGCTTGAGATATTGTGGTGGTCTGTTATTAGGTGCATTAGTAACATAGTTTTATCTTCTTGTTGTGTTGAATCTTTTATTAGTATATAATGTCTTTCTTTGTCTCTTGTCATCTTTCTTGATGTAAAGTTTATTGAGCTGGGAGCTCAGTGGTACACATCTGTAATCACAGCTACTGAGGAGGCCGAGGCAGGAGGATCATGAATTTGAGGCCAGCCTTAGTACCTTAGTAAGACCTCTTCTCAAAATAAAAAGGGTTAGGGATGTAGCTCAGTGGAAGAGTGCCCCTGGGTTTAATCCCCAGTACCAGGAAGAACAAAATGTTTTTTTGGTCTGATTAGTATAGTCACCACTGCTGTCTTCTGGTTACTATTTATTTACATGGAATGTTTTTTTTTCATACTCTTCACTTTTCTGCCTTTCACTTTCCTTTTCTTTGGATCTGAAGTCTGCCTTGTAGACAGCACACAGTTGCATAATTTGTGTTTTGTTGTTGTTGTTTGTTTCATCCATTATGAATCTTTGTATTGGAGAGTTTAATCCATCTATATTGAAAGCAATTACTAATAAAGAGGAACAGCTGCCATTTTACCATTTGTTTTCTGTATGCTTTATAGCTTTTTAGTCCCTTATTTAGTGCGTTATGTCTTTATTGTGTTCTATCAATTTTTTAAAATAGGGAAATGTTTAAATTCTTATTCCTGTAGCTATTTTTCTTTGATTGCTGTAGGTGTTACTTTTAACATCCTAAAATTATAGCTCTAAATTAGAATTTGGTTTTGAATGTATATATACTACGTTTTTTTTTTTTTTGGTACTGGGGATTGAGCTCAGGGCACTTGACCCCTGAGCCACATCCCCAGCTTTATTTATTTATTTATTTATTTGTATTTTATTTAGAGGCAGGGTCTCACTGAATTGCTTAGCGACTTGCTTTTGCTGAGGCTGGCTTTGAGCTCGCAATCCTCCTGCCTGAGCCTCAGGAGCCCCTGGGGTCACAGGCTTGTGCCACCGTGCCCGGCTTATATACTACTTTAAATTTTTTTTTTTTTTAGTTGTAGATGGATACAATGCCTTTATTTTATTTTTATGTAGTGCTGAGGTTTGAACCCAGTGCCTTCCTCATGAGAAGGTACAACCCAGCCCCAAATACTACTTTTAATAATACACAAACTGTGTTTATTTATATTTTTTTCATATCCCTTTCAATTGTTAATTTCACAGATTTACCTATTTATACATTGTGTTCTCCAAAACCTAAACAAATAATTATTTTAAATGCATTAGTCCCTTAAATGATGATAAAAACAATATGTGGATTTAAAAGTCAAAATTGCATTAACATTAGCTTTTTAACTAGTAGTTTCTTTAAAGATATATTAATCTCCTAAATCATGTAGAAAGTAGAGTTACAAATCATTGTTAAATACTAACTTTTGTAATCAGTTATGTATTGACTTTTATTGAAATCTTTATATGGCTTTAAGCTACAATTTAGTGTCCTTCCATTTTACCCTACAGGATGTCCTTGAGTGTTTCTTGCATGGCAGGTTTAGTGGTAATGAACTGCCTCTCATTCAGAGATTTCACTCTTTTTAAAGGGAGAGGAATGTCTTAATTTCTCTCTTTTGAAAGGCAGTTTTGCTGGATACAGAATTTGTGGTTGACATTGATTTCTTTTTAATACTTTAAATACATTGGCCTGCTGACCTCTGACTACCAAAGTTTCTGATGAGAAATATGTTAAAAAGATTTCCTTCACTTTATTTAAAAATTTTTTTTGTACACAATACCTTTATTTATTGTTTTATGTGCTGCTGAGGATTGAACCCAGTGCCTCATACACACTAGACAAGTTCTCTATCACTGAGCTACCACCCCAGCCCCTCCCTTCACTTTAATTCAGTCTTTTTTTTTCTCTTTCTACTTCTTACATTTGATAACTTCTCCTGTTCTAGGTTCATTTGCCTACTCTTTTTTTGCCTCCTCAAATCTGCTTTTAAATCCATCTGGTGAATTTTTCATTGTCTTTTCAGTTCCAGACTTTCTTTTTAGGTATTCCTTTTATTTATATTTTCATTTTGTTCACACATCATTATCTTTGTCCACATCTTCCTCTGGTTCTTAGAGTATCTTTAATTCAGTTGTTTTAAAGTAGTTCTCTAATACATAAGCCATCATGTCTTTTTCAGGGACAGTTTGTATGGATTTTTTTCCCCTTGAAAGGTTTATACTTTATGTTTTTTTTTTTTTTTTAATATGCCATCTAGTTGTTCTGTTGAAAACTGGACATTTGAATGTAATGATGTGGTGACTAGTAAATCAGGTACTACTACTTCCCCAGGGTTTATTTATTTATTTATTTATTTTCCTTTTTGATTATTAAAGATAGTCTCTGTGCCAAGACAGCTTGAGGGTATAAACTTCAGACTCTCGCAGGACTTTCTGAATCTGCGCCCTTCTCTGGGCATGCAGTTTCTGATTTTCCCTATGTATGAGTTACCATTGAATAACCTACTCTTTATTGTTTATTCTCAAAGGAGGAAAAAGAAAAACGAAAGAGAGGAAGAAAAGGGATAAATAAGTAATTTCACCAAGAAGGGGAGAGGTTTGCAACAGTTGAGGGTATGTGCTACAATAATGGCCACCTCTTTTTGTCTGTACCTATGTGATCTGAAGAAGCAATTAGAGCATGGGTCTCTAATATGTGGATGACAGGGTCCACCCTGATTAGCTGTATGCTAATTACTCTAGGAACAGATGAAACAGGTGCATTCCTGCCTGCCAGGGAATGGAGGGTAGGGATTGGTAGTTGTGAGTGGGCCAAGCACTGAAATTAACTGCAATTTACCATCCAGGCATTCACCTGGAAACTGCAAGACTTCAAAAGACTCCAGAGTTCCAAAATAGATACATCACACATACTCTGCCAGTGCACTTTTTGTCTAGGTAGAGAAACAGATTTGTAATGCTTCCTATTCTGCCAAACTCCAAGAATCCTCCTCAGGAACTTTTAAATGTGAGAAAATAACCAGTGTTTCTGTGTAAGGTTCAAAAGATTTCCTTGCTCACTTAACATCTCATTCATAGATTTCACTCTTTAATATGCCTAGTTTAATTATCAGTTAGGTGTTTCTGAAAGAAAACAAACAACTGAAGGTATCATTGTCATCCTCTCCTGCTATTTCTTACCTTAGGTTGATGCCTCTGGGTCTGTCTGTTTCTCTATGTTGCATACATGCAAATCAGAACCAGGGACAGCAGCAGTTTGAGGGCTGTGCTAAATATTGGTAGATATAATTTATTAAATAAGAGATGAATATAGGTAGAAGTTCCATTGTTTGTTTCTAGCAGCTCCTTATTGTGCTTCCTCTCTCCTACCCTCACCTTGAGGTGCACCTTTTTGGATATCACTGTGCTTAAGAAATTAGAAATATTGTAGATGTACTTAAATTTGTTTTTGTGTTACTTATTTCCAGGGATCCAGTGAAGATAATTGTTGTGGCTTGATGATGGAATCTTAGTGGTTTATTGTATTGTTCTTTTTACTTTTGTGTATATTTAAAAATTTCCATACTTAAGCTCTTCGTTTGCCACAGAGTGATGGGAAATAGCAAGTGCAAATTAGATTGTCTGTGTGTGCCTCTCTTTTATTAGATATGAATGTCTTTCATAGAGCTCTTCCAGTGGACTTTCTCTTAAGTCTCATTTGGATCGACTTGAATTACAGGACTGTTCTTCACCTACTTCCCACCCTTGTACACCCGTTTTTATTTGCTTTCAGGAATATCAAAGGTAGATTTATAAATAGAGAATGCTGGGGCTTTTAAACATTCTTTCCTTTTGATGTTCTGCTAATTATTACATGTTCATTGCTATTTATTTTTATGTATTTTATATTTTTTTAGCTTGATTGTATATATTTTTACAATCTGCCTCAGTGTTTCATGAATAAGTAGTGCTGTAAAGAAAAATGAGAAACTGATTTTCTCTTCCAGCTAATGAGATTCTGTGGTTTCATAAATGAGATATTTTAGAACTGTGAAATGGATTAAAGCTGTTGAAATATTGGTATTTTAAAATCTGGGGGGCTCAGGATGTGACTCTGCAGTTGAACACTTGCCTATATGAATGAGGCCCAGGGTTCAATCCCTGGCAACATGTGTGCAGGCGCGTGCGCGCGCACACACACACACACAATGAGTTTAGAAAGTCAGATGGGGAGAAGGAAAAGAAATGTGATATTTTATGTTTAAATACATTTTAATTTCTTTTTAAAATACACACTCACATTTTAGTTGTTGCTGGACTTTTATTTATTTATATGCAGTTCTGAGAACCAAACCCAGTGCCTCACACGGACTGTACAAGCATTCTACCACTGAGCTATAACCCCAGCCCATATTTTAATTTCTGAGTCTGAAAATGGAGCAATATTGTCTTCTTAAAATGTTATTTTCATCTTTGAATTTGTTGTTAAATAGTAGTAACAATCCATATTTTCTTTTTTTTCAAGATATGGAATATATGAACGCTGCCGAGAATTGGTGGAAGCTGGTTATGATGTACGGCAACCAGACAAGGAAAACGTTACCCTCCTCCACTGGGCTGCCATCAATAACAGAATAGATTTAGTCAAGTATGTATTTTATGCTTTGATTAATTATTAGTTGGCTTTATTTTTAAATCATTGGGGGTAATGATCATAAAATGAATAATTTCCAAAATTCATGACTTAAGTGTGTATCTGTATATCTTTTTTCTTGAAAAAAATTACTTTTAACATACATCAACAATATGAGCCAAGCACTTTTCTGAGTGCTTTTCCATGTGTGTTTCCTTTCATTTTAATTCTTGAAATAACCCTAAATGAAATGTAACAGTTACTACCATCTCAGTGATGAGAAACAGAAGCGCAACTTTTAAATATACTACACACAGCTATTAATGGCATGCAAATAATAAGTTGGAATTGGGATCTGAATTTAAGCAGTCTCACATAGCAGTCACATTCTTACTACGGATTCTATGGGGAAAAGCAGCAAAAAGAAAGAGGGTTTGAAACAGTAATAGGCAATAGTCTTATTTAACTGTTCATATCAGCTTAACTGATAAGTGTTTCATGTATGAAGTATAAAATGATTTTTATTCTTCACTATTAATCTGTTGTTTTAATATTAGAAAGAAATAGTCACAGAGGCAGAGGATACAACTCAGAGAAAGAGCCCTACCCTAGCGTGAGTAAGGCCCTGTATTTGCTCCTGAGCACTGGAAAAAGAAAAAGAAAAAAGTTAGTGCAGCAAGAATTGAACTGATAGGAAGTCTTTCTTAGTAATCTTATTTGGTAGTCTTTGATACTTTGAACATTTTAGAAAAGACAATCTAAAATGAGCTGGTTGGAGATATATAGTTAAGTGTAGCATACAGAGTCTAGAGGCAAATAGAATATTAATGCCAGATAAAAGAATTTGTCCTTAAAAGTCTTAAGCAAAGATTAAACAAACAATAACTCATTGAACACCATGAGTCACTTTCTTCTAGAGAGTGTATTTCCATTTTCTTTGTTCCTTTTTTCTCTTGTTACATCTCTTTAATTTTCCCTGTGTCTTCAGTATGGATCCCCTTATATCTAGTTGTTTTTGTCAAAAAATGTATTTGTTTCATCTATGTGAAAGAAATTTTCACATTGGATGAAAAATTTTGCCTTTTATACACTGAGAAGATCATTTCAGTTTCTTGGCTTTTGTTACTGTTAAGCAATTATACTAAGCATTTAAGATTTTCTCTGTTTCTTGGTTTTCCTGAGTTTTACAATGATATATCTAGGTGTCAATTTCTTTTTATTTTGAATGAGATGACAAGGAATTTTGATTCTGTGAATTGATGTTTTCCTCAGTTTTGAAGAGTTCAGCCATTGTTGCTTCAAATAGTGCTCCTGCTCCATTCTCTTTTAACTTCCCTGCTGGAACTCCAGTTGAATATATGTTAGTTGTGTTTTTGTTTTTTCTTACTGTACCCTCTTTCTTTTCATTCTGTATGTTCTCTTCTTTTGTCTCTGCTTCACTTGGGAAACTTTTTCCAACCTGTAGTTCATTACTCTCTGTGTTATCTCCAGTGTTCCTAATTCTGGGGTTCCTAATTTTTAAAATCTTATCATTCTGTTTTAGAATTTTTGTTGTTGTTACTGTTTTAAATCTGTATTACTCAAATCATTAGTTGTTGAAATTTTTAATCTTGTCTCATATACTCAAACATAGCAAATACCATTATTTTATAATCTATCTGTAAAATTATAGCTTCTGTAGCTCTCTGTGGGTCTGTTTCTATTCTGTTTTTCTTTGACATGCCTGATTGTCCTTGGAGATATATATATATACACACACACACACACACACACACACATATACATACTAGACATTGTGTTGGAAAAATTATATGTTGATTAATTTGAGACTTATGTTGCAAAGATTTGTTTTTGCCTGGCCCAACCTAATTTCAAAACTTTAGATTTCCCAGATTTTGGTAGCTGAAGACTATGCTGTATTAGGTTTACTTCTATTTCTTCCTTACTTTATAGAGCAGCTTTTTGGGGGATCCCAACCTTTAGTTTGCTTTTTATCTCCTTTGCTTCCCTCCTGGCCAACTCTTCTGCATCAGCAAATTGTCTTTAAGTCAAAATGCTGGGCATTCTTGTAACTTCTTCAGGTTTTAACTCTTTCCTGAATCTTGACTAAGTAAATGCTGTTAATTTTATTAGGCTTTGCTTTTTAGGAAATGTTTCTTATATTTCATTGAGCTTTCTTTTTTCTTTTTAAATGAGAGGGTTAGGGTTGGTTCAAGTCACATAGGCTTCCCTGATCTCTATTTTCTCATTAAAAAATTATTTTAATCAAAATAATACATAAACAATTTTAAAAATCAGGTATTGTTCAAAGACTTACAATGAGAAACATCAGCCTTTCTCTACCCTTTAGTTCCATATTTAAGAAGTAACATTTTCAATACTTAAGTTGTTCCATCCAGTATTTACTCCCCCCCCCCACCCCCAGTAGGGGTGGGTAATGGGTATTGAACTCAGGGGCGTTCAACAACTGAGCCACATCCCCAGCCCTTTTTTGTATTTTATTTAGAGGCAGGGTCTCACTGAATTACTTGGCACCTCCCTTTTGCTTAGCCCTGGCTTTGAACTCAAGATCCTCCTGCCTCAGCCTCCAGAGCCTCTGGTGTTACAGGTGTGTGCCACAGCACCTGGCCAGTATTTACTCTTAAACTTGATATGTTTATGTTGCTACTTTTATATATATTTTTTTAATGCAAATGATAGCAAACAATTTTGTTTTTTCATTTAATCCATGTCTTCCAGGTTTTTTATTATCACTACAAATAGAGCTGCATTATTCTTAAAATCTGTATAACTGGTGATATGAAGTATTTATTTACTGATTTCCTTATTGATGGACAGATAAATGGATTGATTCTAGTGTCTTTGCTGTCACAAACAACACTTCAATTGATATCTTATACACATATCATTTTGAATATGTTTATATCTGGAATTCATTGGAGTAAGAAAAATGCCAGTTTTTAATTTGAATAAATATTGATAACTTTATATTATTTCTTGATTTATTAATTTTTAACATTATATTTTGTCTTTTTTAATATTTAAAAAAAATTTTTAGATGTGTAGACCGTTATTTTATTCATTTACTTATATGTGGTGCTGAGAATCGAACCCAGTACTTCACACATGCTAGGCAAGCGCTCTATCACTGAGCCATAGCCTCAGCCTATATTTTGTCTTTTTAAATAGATGTTCTAGACTGCCTTTCCACTAATTCTTTTTCTGTTACTCTTTCATGGTTTAGTTACATCATTATGCAATGTTTAAATTGTTAGGTGTATGTAACTATGCACTGCTAAGCACAAAAGCTATTCTGTGATTAACTGTTCTTGTAGAACTTTGGATTTTGTCTGAGTTGTCAAGTTGCTTCATGTGTTTTTCATTTTTTTTTAACTGTCACTAATTCTTCCCATACACTTAGAACTGGAAAAATCCCCCTTATGCCAACAGTATTAGTTAATTTATCAGTTTTGTTTTGGTGGAGGAGGGAAGATGATATAATTCTTAGACTTCTCCACTTTGCTATGTCAGCCCAGACTTTTTGCCGTGTAGGACTACCATACAACCATTCCTTGAGATTTTTGTTTGCCATAATTTCGGTAAGTCCCTTTGCTTCAATGTTTGTATCTGTTTTCTAGATATTAGGGGTTTTTTTGGAGGTAGTTTTTCGCCCCCTCTAAAGAAGGGAATGGAATTGCTTTTAAAAAATTCCAATTGGTATTTTAAAGAAAATATTTCCTATGAAAATAGTTTTTTGAGCTATAATTCTTTGAGTTCTAGTCTAACCACTCTCAAGAAACATCTTCAACATTGTATAATGTCTAACAGGTACCTTAAGAACCAATTCAAAGATACCTAAATGTTCGTGTTCTTAATTGATTAATTCTGGAAATACTTTGTTAAGTTACTTTGAAATATATTTTACATGACAGTGGAGTTGGTCCCTTAATTACATAATGTTTTAAAATCACAAATTTAACAGAAATTTAAATGAAGCAGAAAATGTGTGAATTATATATGTAAGTAAGAATGATTATACTGTGTACTTTAAAAGTAAGTGCATTAGTGATCTAAAACAGTAATCACTTAGAACAGTTTGAGAGCCTCAGTGAAATATATGGATTTCACAGGATGTCAAGATGGTATGACATTAATACATTAAACATTGAGGTTGCTTTTTCTTTTAAAGCAACATGGCTTTAAATTAGGCATAACAAACAACAAGGCATAATAAAAGACCTTCTGTTACAGTTTATAGTTCATAAAATTCTTGCATGTTTATTGTTTGATTTAATCTTACAATAATCTTATAAGGAAAGTAAAGTTAAAAATTTGAGCTATCCAAGGTAGAACACATCTTGCCTGTGGTACCACTATTCTGATTTTAATATTTTACATGCTGCTACTCAAATCTTTGTGATTCTCTAACTACCTTCTTTTTTCATATGATTAATTTGGCATTTCTATTCTTTTTTGTAATTAAATTTTTTTTCCTATAACAAAAAAGTGATGTGTTTGTATAATAAACTTCTAATTATGTTTCTTAAACTATCAAAAAAGATTGCTTATTTTCAGAGGCACAAAGCAGCATAAGATACAAAATGAGAACTTTCCTTATTTTTCGCATAATTTCTTAACATTGAAGATGCACGTTTCTAAATGACTACAAATTTTGTCTTATAGATACTATATTTCGAAAGGTGCTATTGTGGATCAACTTGGAGGAGACCTGAATTCAACTCCATTGCACTGGGCCACAAGGTGTCAATTTGCTTCTATATTATTTTTCCTTTGGATCCTTCATTAATATAAAACAATACAACTTCTTTTTTAAATGATATTCCAAAATTAGTGGGAGAGTTTATTATGCTAATAGTTAATATCACTAATATGCCAATGTATTCTTGTCCAGTTTTACCTGCATTAGAAGCTGAGTTTGTTGTTCAAGGTGTCTTAAGGGAGTTAGCCATGCTGATGATAATGTAGTTAGTTATAAGATTGCATTAAAGTTTGGATTTGTAAGTTTATCATTTTGCATCCTGTATATATATTCAGTTAATGAACTAGCTCAGTTCATGGAATGAATGAGATATTGGAATAAAAACAATACACTTATAGTAATTATATATTATATTTAAAGAAGTTATGACTATTTCCATAAATTATCAAGTACTATTACTCTAGGTAAGATTTTAAAGAACCAAAAAATCCTAAATGTATTTTGACATATATCTATTTTAAAATAACTTCATAAAATGTGTAATCTTTCTACCATTGCCTTGTTTTAAAACATTCTTTCAAGAAGATACTGTTTGAAATAACTTTGTATATATTAAGTGTTTATTCTTTTGTGTTTTAGACAAGGCCATTTATCCATGGTTGTGCAACTAATGAAATATGGTGCAGATCCTTCATTAATTGATGGGGAAGGATGTAGCTGTATTCATCTGGCTGCTCAGTTTGGACATACCTCAATTGTTGCTTATCTCATAGCAAAAGGACAGGTAAAAAAAAAAATTGCAGTGGTGTAGATTTTAATCTGATGTTCTTCATGGCTTAAATGCCTAACATGTATAACAACCTGGTGATATTTAAGTAGTAGTTCCTAAAGAATAAAGAAAATAAATAAGTATATAGTTAATTTGATATTGAATTTTTAATGCTCTTAACATAAAAATAAGAAATATAATCATGAGCCAAATAATGTTTACTAAGTTGGGTCTTTTATTTCTGAGATAGATGGATATAAGTACTGGAAATTAAAGGAGAAAATTTGGATATTAATTCTCCCCCCCCCCCCAATTATGGTGTTTGAATATATCCTCTGAATTAATCCAAACATTTTGAAGTTATTTATTGGTTATCTTCTATTTTAATTCCTCCTCAGGGCGATAATTTCTTCAAGATTGGTTTCTCATTTTCTGCTCTATAAAATGCTGCTGCTTGTCAGAAAGTTCCTCATGATTTAAGTGGTTCCTGATTTTTCCTGAATGTGCAGCAGTGACCATAATCATATTAAATATCACTGGTTCATGCTACTATGTTTTTATAGTAAATGTATTTTGTTAAAAGTAATGTAACCTGTTTTTTGTCCATGCATTTTTTTCTGGTTGTATTAAAACATTAGTTTTAAAATAAGGATCTCATCACACAAGAGTAAGAAAAATTAATTTAATCCATTTCTGTCAACACATATTTATTGTCATTTAATTTAAAATTTTACACTGATTTAGAATTTAAATACTATATTTTTTAATAAATTCTTTGATTTTTTTTTTGTTGTTGACAGTATTAAGCAGTAGCATTTGTATATTGTACATTGAAGCTTACGAAAAGAGGCATAGGCTGATTAAGTTAATTGTTAGAAGAGGAAGTTTATTCTATTATTGTTAACAAACCACCCTCAAATTTGATAGCTAAGATCAACAACTATTTATTGTGTCTCACAGTTCTCTGAGGTGACAGTTTTGTTTTTCTTGTGAAAATGGCTGGGTGCTGTAGTCATCTGGGGACTTGACTGGGCTGGAGAGTTAGCTCACTTATACACATCTTGTGTCTATTTGGATAGAAATGGCTAGAAAACTGTTCTTGGCTGGGATAGCAAGGTCTCTGTCTTTGTCCATGTCAGATCTTCTCCACACCACTACTTTATGTGGTTTCTCCAGCAGGCAACTGGAGTTACTACATGATGGCTTAGAGCTCCTAAAAGAAAGACAAAAGCTATTTTGTCTTTTGTTTTAAGTCTTAGGTCTCATGGCACAGCAGCATTTCTGCTCCTTTCTATCAGTTAAGGTGAGGTTAGGTCTAGCCCCTTTTCAGTGCAGGGAAGGGTCAATGTGGATGTGAATTCCAGGGGGCAAGGTCTATTAGGATCTTCTTTGAAGACCAACCACTGAAGGGGATAATTCTTTTTCTCCCATCTTCTCCTGGGAATTGAAGAATTAACAATACAAATTCACCTTTTTTTCCTTGCAGTTTTTAACTGGGAAAAAAAAAGAGGTGTAAATTTTTGAGCCATCTTTTTTTTTGTTGTTGTTGTTGTTAATTGATTGTGGAGTTTGGATGATTTTGTATTTTTAAATCCATCAAAATTATGTAGGCTATAAAATTCTCAAAGGGTAGATTTTCTACCTATCATAGTATCTTTTTTTTTTTCATTTAGTTGTAGATGGACACATACCTTTATTTTATTCATCTTTATGTAGTGCTGAGGATTGAACCCAGGGCTTTACACATGTGAGACGAGTGCTCTACCGCTGAAACACAGCCCCAGTCCTCATAGTATTTTTTGTATGAAAAATGCATGATGGTTGTGATAAGTGTCTGACAAATGATTAGTGTTTTCCTATGAGCAGTATTTTCTGTGTACAAAAATTACACATGCTTATTATAAAATAGTTAAATAAAATACAAGAGTCTGGCTTAGAAAATGAAATCCCATTTCTTCCCTTGCCTACCCTAGACTGAGGTTACTTCAACAGTTTAGAATGTAAAAGATTTTTTTCCGTGTATGTGCTAAATAATTACAGAAAACACCCTTCAATGTATGTTTGCATTATACTTTGAATATAGTCCAAAGTTCTCTGCCTTACAGAACCATCTTTTGAGTTTTCTTCTGTCACCTCTTATTTCTTGTTCTGCTTCAGCTATACCATTCTTGGTATTCCTTGAGCAACTCAGACTTGCTGTTGTCTCAGGATCTTTGTGCTTGCTGTTCCTACTGCTGCTGTGTGGTGGCCTTTCCTTACTTAGTCATTCCCCCCACCACCTCTGTTTAGTCAGGTAGTTGCCCAAATTTTATCAGTTCCCATTTATGAGCAACAAAATTAATGTATTTTTATTTCTTCTTTCACTTCTCTTTCACTGCTCTAGGTCAATAATATTATTTTTCTTAGTGTTAACTTTGTTGTGAAAAATATAAAACTGTATTTATATTACTTTGATTTAGATAATACTCTTTAAGTCTTAGCTATTACAGACGAGGCTTTCAGCATACCCTCTCTTCAGTTTTGTTTTTTTTTTCATTTTTTTCTCCATTTTTTGTAACCAACTTTACATTGTTAAGATAAATAACATTTCCATTCAGTTTGCCATTCTATTCTTCATAATTGTTTTAGTAATCTGTTAAATATATTCAGTGCTTACTGTCAATTCTTTTGGATGATTTTTAAGAGAAAGAGGGGAAAAATACTAGTTTTTGGAGCCCTTTTGATCATGGGATTCCCGTAAGCTTTTGTTCAGAGATTGTTATTTCTTCCTTCTTCCTAATAGAGAATACACATGTGTCCAGACTAAACTTGAAAAAGAAGTACCAAGTTAAAAATTCCAACCCAAAGAGAGAAAAGATTGAATTTCATTTTTTCTTTTTCTTTTTTTGGAGCTGTGACATAGTTACATTCTCTAAAAATTTTTTTTTCTGTATTTTTGATACTATCACTTTTTAAAAAGGATATGAAAAGACTTGTTACTACTAAGAAATTTAAGCATAAGAAGTCACATGTTTAAAGGCTGGGAATATAGTTCAGTGTTTAGATAGATTGTCTGGCATATATGAGGCCCTGGGTTTGATTCTTGGCATATGATGGATAAGGCAAAACACTGTATTATAGTATTTGTGGTGAGGGACTAACTATTGCCAACAAGGATGTATTCTAGTTCTCTAATATAGTAATTCTTAGCTATTTTGTCTTCCTCAGTTCACTTGGATAATATTAACATTTGAGACATGGTCCCATCAGTAACAGTGGCTCACAGAGAATTGCTACATGGAGATATGCAGTGTTTTATAGGATACTTTTCTAACTGTTCTCTTCTCACTGATTGGTAAATTAAGGAAGACATCTTGGATTAGAAGTGCTTATTTGATATAACCTGGAAATGGGAGATGAGGAAAGGAAGCAGAAAAACTTAATATTTACTGAATATGTTACATTCCAGACTATGGGACTTAGTATTCACATTACTCTATTTAATAATCATTAAATTCTACTTAAGGGTCTTATGAAATTGTTTTTTGAGGTCACTTTTTTTTTTAAATGAAGAAGCTGAAGTTTAGAGGCTTGATCCCCACCCCACTCTTTAGTATAAAAGTGATTAAATAATGGTACAGCTAGGAATTCTAAACCATGTTTATCTTATTCTAAAGCCTATCCCTTTCTCAATCCCAGAAGAGTCAATGAATATGTCTTTTCACTTAACATTTTGATCATTTACTCTGTTAGGTACTGAGAACACAAAGATAGATTAAATATTGATTCTTAGAGATTCCTATTCTGATTGAGAGACAGATTCCTCAGGTATAGAGAGGATAATCAGACCAGATTGGGGTGGATCAGAGAGGGTTATTTCAGAGCAGTGAAACTGATACACTTCCTGATACATCAGAATGTCTTCAAAGGAGATTTAGAGTTAGGGTAGAATTTTTATTTAGGAGGTGGTAGTTTTATTTCAGATTTGCCAAAAACTAAGCAAAAGGGAGAAGAAGACAGTTCCAGAAAAAGTAAAAGTTAAGTAGAAGAGGGAAAATAATTATAGTTTACTACATTGTTTGGCCAGGGAGAGAATACATATTTATGATAAAAGTAGTGAAAACATGAATAACATAAGTCACAGTAGATATCTTGATAAAAAACAATAGAAAAGATGTGTTTTTGTGATGAAGCAGAAGGAGGAAAGTTCTCATTTTTCATACTGAAGAGTCCCAGAAGATAATGCCTGAAGCTGAAAAATCAAGATATAGTAATTAGAGAGTCTATTTTGAAGATATGAAGTTAAAAAAGTTGAAAGTGGTGGAAAGTAAGGTAGAGGATTGCTTTATCACTTTTTCCTCACAAGCTTTGCAGATTTATTTAACTCTAAAAATGTACATCTATAACATAATAAAAAATAAACGTTTGAGTTTATTAAAAAAATTATATCTTTTATTCTGTTTTGAAATACTTAGGGCTAAATAGGGTTGTTTTTCCTTCCTATCAGACATTAGCATAAACAAGTTTTTCAGAGATTTGAATCACTTTATCTGTCCTTTGTGGCTGAAAGGCAGAATAGGTAAAGATTCTTAAATACATGGCATCTTAAAAGGGAAAACTGTGAAAGGATAACATGCTGATCAATTAAAGTATTAGTGGCAATACTTATTTTTATTTTAAAGATAATAAAGATTTTGAAAGTTTTATAAGCCATCCTTGATTGAGTAGTAATGTATTGGCTTCCACAATGTGTCAGTTAGCTTTTTCCAAGTAATTTTGGTTAGAAACTTATAAAATTTTTACTGTTTTACTTTACTCTTTCAGGATGTAGATATGATGGATCAGAATGGAATGACACCTTTAATGTGGGCAGCTTATAGAACACATAGGTATGTAACCATTATAACATACATATTCAGATCATTTTTAGGATAATACATTGTGAAGCAAGTAATGAGAAAAAGCAATAAATGTTATATTACTAATGTTTACAAGTTTTATGTGACATAG
Organism: Marmota marmota marmota; assembly: GCF_001458135.2. Taxonomy (NCBI): domain Eukaryota; kingdom Metazoa; phylum Chordata; class Mammalia; order Rodentia; family Sciuridae; genus Marmota; species Marmota marmota. The sequence continues at coordinate 31,702,944 of NW_025999853.1, read as the reverse complement.
TATATAACATAAATTACCTCTTTGGATATTTTGATGTCTATGTTTACCTCTACCTCAGTAATTGTATTTTCTTAATCTATTCCTCCTTTTAACAATTTCTAAGAATTGACAGAGAGATTATCTTCTTTGAAAAGTAATTAATTTTTCATATGATTTACATTGGCAAGTTTATGTATTAATTTGTAAGATGTTTTAAATCATTTTTGGAAAAGTCCAGATTGAACTTTTAAAAAATTAAATTTTTTAATTACATAGGAGTTAATGATATCAGTTCCTACATTAAAATAGAAGATGTTAGGACCAAGTATGCTGTGCTATCTCTTGGAACTATATTACTTTATATGGGTTGCACATGCGTCATACATCATACTAGAATATTGTCTCATTATTGATATAAAGTTGTTGAGTAGATTAGAAGTGTTCCAAGATGGAATGCCAATGCAACCACAGTCAGTTTAGTATCTGTAATGATTTCGATAATTGAAATTAGGGTTGTTGTTGTTGTTTTTTTTTTTTTTTCCTTTTCAGTGTGGATCCAACTAGATTGCTTTTAACATTCAATGTTTCAGTTAACCTTGGTGACAAGTATCACAAAAACACTGCCCTGCACTGGGCAGTACTAGCAGGGAATACCACAGTCATTAGTCTTCTTCTGGAAGCTGGAGCTAATGTTGATGCCCAGAACATCAAGGTAAAATTATCTTGTGTTTATTATGCTGTATAAAATGTGGCTCTTAATATATGAATTCCTCAATAAAAAAAATTTTCATAGACTGTGAAAATTGGAAGAAACTTCTTATTTAGTTGAACCCATTGCTTCCATGCAATAATTTGTTTTGAAAACTTGGATCATTTACTGTCATCTTTTGGTATTGAAATAATTTTTATAGTTTGGTGGTCTTTTCATTAGTGAGTGAATTTATGCTGGTTTTTGGAAATTACATTGTTTGTATTTTTGTAGATGAAAGGGAATAGTTTTCTAGATTCTTTTAGATCATTACAGAGAAGATAAGTTTGTATGTAGTTAGACCATATTATTCATAATATAAATTTTAGTAATTCTTTGAATTGTTCATTTAATTGTCTTATTTTTTTTAAAGGTCAAGACTGCTAAACTTGATAAATATCTTTATGATATTTATAGGAGAACCTCCTCCCCACCCTAAATGGTGAACTAACCCAGGAAAAGTATAATAAAATTAGCTAAGCGACACGCACTGTTAACATTTACATTTAGAGATTTGTATACATTTTATGAATATATTCAAGAGAATTCTATTGGTAGTCTCAAATTTTGGTTGATGCTTCTCATTTCTAAAGCTTCAGGATCCACTATGTCTTTAAGGAACAGGGTCTTCTTGTGAAATGACTGTCAGAAATAACTGTGCCCTTTGACAAATGTTCTTTAATTTTGGCTATAAGTCATAGTATTTTCTGAGTCATGTTTCATAAATGTCTAAAGGATATGTGCTAATTAAGTATGAAGGTAGTTCAGGCCACATACTAACCTGAAATGGCCAATCAAAAAGTAGGTATCTCTTGCTGGATCAGGGCATTTCTTTATGTTCCAATGTGTAATTTTTTTCTAGATTTGGTTACTTTAAGAAGAGAAGGTTAAACTATTATGATAAAATAGCTTAGACTGGTTTTTCATTATGATTTATTTAAGATTATAACCAATTTTCAGAAATGAGTCTAGTTACAAATATTAATTTTAGTTAAAAGTAAATAATGAAAAATAAGAAATGATAGAATCACATATTTTCTTTATTTTTTAAAACTTTCAAATTTTCTTGTCCTTACCCAAAGTTATCAGAAAAGTTCATTATCTGCCACTAAACAGGGCAAGAGGAAAATTAGCATACCATAGTGCCTGAGACATGATGTGCACTTTTAGTATTGGCTGAACAAATGAAGATATGCGTAGTCTTGAATTTTACCTAAGCTGGCATTCAAAATGATTCTTCCAGGATCCTTTCTGTCACTTCAGAAATTATAGAGAGATTTTTGCTTTTCCAAAAAGTTTTAAATAGTATCCTTTAAAAAGTTCACGGCACTGGGACTAGTAAATTAGGCTGACCCCAGGCCAAAAGGATAAGGAAGAAGTTTGACTAAGTGAAAAATTTAGTGAGGTTTTCTCATATTTTACTATCTGAATTGCTTTCTAATATTACTTGTCTTTGCTACTAGACAGACATTACTAAAATGATCGTGCACTAGAAAAAACATTTCAATGTATTTAGTTTTATCTTCTTGAAGAAACTGAACTGTTTCAGAATGGCAGATAGTAAGAGTCTGCATACCTTCTGCCAATAACCATAGTATGTTGAATACATAACAGTATATTGAAATTATGGTGATACTAAAGAATTATAATTGTAAAATGACACAGTTGTAGAATTTGAAACCAGTAGTTTATTTTTGAGCTTTATTTTTTTTTCTATTTATATAAAATTTTAGGAAACCTCTTCAATCGTGATCTTTAAGTATTTGAGGAATTGTTTATAATTTAACATATCTTCAAATAAATAATGGAAAGTTGTGATTCCCATTAACCATTGCATAAATCTTTAATCTTAATAAAAGAAATATTATATAATGAATTTCAACAGAGAAGTAATGGTAACAGTAGAGAAATTATTTAAGTACTTTTGTACCTTTTCTTTTTATTGTCCTTTAAGTTCAGGCACATTAGCTATTTGATACCAGGATCAGATAAAATGAAATGTAGTTTCCTTGGCTGGTAGTGCAATTTCATGTGAATACTTTGTAGAGTCTAGTGACAAATAATGGAGCTAATTATTATGCCTGTGGGCATTTTATTCATGTAATTTTTTCCTGCACAATTTTATTAGTGTTTTAGTTTTTTTGACATATGTTCAAAGTTGGCTATTTTACAAGGTTATTTTAAATGTAATTGTCTAGTGGCTTCTAGGTGACATTATTTCTAAAAAGAATAAAAAATAAAGTTTAGGGAGGAATTCCATTTGCTCAAAGCAACATATATACTTTTAGCAAAAAAAAATTGTCTTTTTATCCACTTTGCTTAAAAAGTAGACTTTTAATTAGATTGTGTGCATGTATAAATATGTATCAACAAAGCCCTCCATTATGTACAACCATAAGGTACCAAAAAAAAAAAAAAAAAAAAAGAATGTGGGATAAAAAAGTAGATTTTTGTTTTAAACTCCACTTTTTATGTAATTAAAAGGATGAAATAAGTATCAAATGCCTTTTCTTCTGGGATCTGACATTCCTATTATGCATAAGTGTAGTTACCACCTTTTAATAAAACCATTTTCATTCATTTACAAATATTTGTTTGTTCAGTTATAGGTAGGCACAGTGTTTAAGATAGATATGATCCCTCTTTTCCTTTTTCTTTTTTTTTTTTTAGTTGTAGATGGACACAATACCTCTATTTAATATTTTTAATGTGATACTGGGGAGCAAACCTAGTGCCTCACACGTGCTAGGCAAGCACTACCGCTGAGCCACAACCCCAGCCCGATCCTGTTTTCTTAGAACTTATGGTTTTTTTCTTTTTTTTTAATATTTATTTTTTAGTTATAGGTAGACACAATACCTTTATTTTATTTTTATCTGGTGCTGAGGATCGAACCCAGTGTCCCACACATGCTAGGCGAGTGCTCTATTGCTGAGCCACAACCCCAGTCCAGAACTTATGTTTTAATGCGGAAATAGACAATAAGTAAATTTTTAAAAAGACAAATGTAATTGAGTGATAGTACTGAGAGGGCCACATCAGTTGTGACTTGAAAACACTTCTGAGAAGATGATGTGTGCTTTGAGAATCACATGATAAGAAAGAGTATATATATATGTTGCTCAAAGTTTTTATATGTGGGAAAAAAACTTCCTTGTAGAGGACCATGCAAGCATGCAGGATGAGGTTGCTGTGTTTGAGGTGTAGAAATACAGACAGTTTGGCCTGTGAACAAGGAACTGAAGTCTCTTGGGAGGCAGGTGTCAGATTGTGCAGTGCCATGATGAGAATCTTCAAGTCATGGGAGGCAGTTAGAATGATTTATGTAGACTGCCTGTGGGATGTGCTTTTTGTTTTAAATATCTTTAAAATTTTACTTTGATTGGGGAAGAATGCATTGAAGAATTAAAAGAATGGAAGGAATAGAGGTCAGTTAGCCATTGTAGTGAATCAGGAAAGTAACCGATGTTAGCTTAGCATACCATCTGAGGAGTAGGGATGGAAAGAAATGAATGGAGTTGGAGATAATATTTTAGAGCAGAAATGAAAAGGTATATTATATAAGGGAATGAAAGAAAATATTATCAGTCACTTAGGTTTTCTTTTAATTGTCTTGTGATACATGTTGAGGTTGTATAGATTGAAGAGGAAATACTTTTTTGGCAGTGAAGTTAATAGGAATTAGTTCTGTTTGGATTATATTCAGTTTGCAGTGATGTGGACTGTATTTAACTAATTGAATATAGATTGCTGCAAATTTTGAAAGGGAAAAAATTTAAAAATTGTTTTTTTTCCTTTGTCTAGAAATTTGACAAAGTTTATACCAATACTTTTTTTTCATTTTAAAAGTCTTAGGAAAGAGAATCTTATTGATAAAAATGAATTGCAACAGTAGGATGTAGCCTACAAATCTGGATTTAACTCTAAAGTTATTCTTCAAAGAAAGTGAAAAAGTATACTTTGTGTAATAACTGCTAGTTGATCCTATTTCTTCTAAAATCCTAGTAAAATTAAGCTTAAATTTCTTAGAAATCTGCCTAAAGATTTGCTCTTGTAAATAAGTTGAGTAAGGAATTTACTTCTTTTAACATAAAAATGATTCTTCTATCAGTATAAGATAGAACTTAACTTTGAAAACAGTTGATATTAAATGTCAGGCAATTTTTTGATCCTTGGAAGGATCAGGAATAGCTGTATACTCTATTAGAGGGTCTCATTTTGGGGTCCACCAATGGACTTCCTAAAATTGTTAGAAAAAAGTTAATGTGAATCAGTATTTTATGAGGAAAGAATCATTGGCTTTCATCAGATGTGACTCCTTGAATTTAAGAACTCCAGCTATAGATAATAGTTACATAGAATAAGGTTGAACCTTTCCATTTAAGTAGCAACAGTGTGTGTATGTGTATGTGGGGTGATTTGGTGTAAGAAGAATAAAAAACAAAACAAAACAAAAAATTATGGCCTATGCCATAGCTCTTTTTTTATGGTAGTATCTCATTTGTGAAGTTTTTAAAGATAATATTTTATCCCCTAGTGTATGTTTTTGGTTAAGTAGGTTAATTTAGATGAATTGAGTTTGGGGAGAAAAATTAATCACTGAGTGCTGCGCAAGCATTTATGATCTCTTCTAAAATTATCAAAGAATAATTTTAGCTTTATGGAATGTAAAATTACTGAACTCTCATAATTAATTAATATATTTGAAAGATTTCTGGGTTCTTGAAAAGAGGTAAGAAACTTTTCAGAAAATAGTTGTTCATTACCTCTTCAACGCCTGACCTAGATGGTCTCTAATGAATTTTTCCTTAGTTTTTACAGTAAAATTCATTCTCATTTAAGGCAAAACTGAGTGATCTTCCACCTTAGACATAAAGTTTATCTGACCAAAACCCTTAAAGAATTTCTTAGCAGTTACATAGTCTATAAATACTCCATGTGAATTCTTGCTGAGGTCACTATTGTTAGTATTATTTTATTATTTTGGCTGAGACATGGAGTGATCAAAATATAGACTTGATTCAGAACCCTGCCTGGTTTTAGTATGATCCTTTAAATTAATTGCTTGTTTATTTTGCCAGCTGAATAAAATAACTATACAAAAACAGTCAGATGACTAGAGGAGTTGAAAGATTTTTTTAAAGCTCCCTCAATCTTTTTGTCTAGGCAATCCTTAGGTGTCACATGGCCCTCTAGTGGAAGGGATGCTCAGCTGGACCGAGGCAACTGCAGGATATTCTCTGGGAGTTGTTACCCAAGGGATTGCTATTATTCAGGTAATATTTATAGTTTGGATTAATTAGCTGGTTCTGACAACTTAGGTGATGGAATTCTGGAATAAGCAAGGAGATATTTAAAATAAATATCCCTATTTGTGGAAGAGACACCTAGATTAGCCCATTCCTTATTAAATACCATTGATTTTGATATTAAAAGATTGGTTGGGCTTTTTGTTGTTATTGTTGTTTTGTAATAGTTGTTGCTGTTGGTGGTAGTGGTATATTTTATTTTTTGTTTATTTTTAATTTTAGTGTTTTGTTTTTTTTTAATCACATTTCAAACTTGATAAGTAATCATCTTTCACGAGTAAGGTACCCTAAGGCTTCTTATTCCTTTATTCTTTTTCACATGGTATTTTGAAAATTTTTTTTATATTTTTCTGAAGTAATTTGAATATCTGTCTATACATTCATCAAATTTTGACAATTTTCATTTCAGTTTTCAATTTGACATAGTAGAAAAATAAAGGAGGACATTAAATAAAGTGGAAATGTAGGTATCGATTTTGCCAAAGTAGAAATTCAATTTTAAATTAGTAAAAGCAAAAAGAAACCTATAGAATTGGGAATGTTTATTTCTTAGCTTGTTTAGTGCATTTTAGTTATACTTGCTTATACTCCCTGGCATTCTTTTTCTTAGCATTAAACCTGCTAGTTTATACCTTGTACTACACTATTTTTATCACTTCTATTCTCTTTGGAAATTTCTGGTTGGGTGAATGAATTTAAGATAGGTCAAGAATGCCAGTACAGTAGTAGCAGAATAGAACTTGACATTTCTTTTTCTTCCCTATTCTCTTCCTTTGACTCTTACCATTTTACTGAGATTTCTGGCAACTTGGTACTGTATATAGCAGAACGTTTTATATCAATAAGTATTACTAATCCATACAGAATATGAAATAACTGATAAATTAAGTGATAGCCTCTGATCCAGCAGGTACTAAAATACCTACTTTTTGATTTGCTCTCTAATATGTCAAAATGCAAGCAAAAATAGAATCTATAGAATAAGATGAGACAACACATTTTTTTTATTGTACTTTGGAAAATTGTTAACAGATATGTAATGGTTTACATACATAATTTTGACTTTAACTGATAGCAAAATGATGTAAATGAATTAATAATATGGTTGATTTATTTTTGTGGAAATTTAGTTATTAACTAAAGTATTCTGCTTTTTCTTTTATTTTAAATATAAAATTCTTATATTATCAGGGTGAATCAGCACTTGATCTGGCAAAACAGAGGAAAAACGTGTGGATGATCAACCATTTGCAAGAGGCAAGGCAAGCAAAAGGATATGACAATCCATCTTTCCTTAGAAAGCTAAAAGCTGACAAGGTAAACTCATGACTAAAGAGTTTTATTCTATAATCTTTTAAGTAAGATTCGTGGCCACACTTACTTAGCATGAGTATTCAGACTTTAATTTTGGCTTTCCCAGAGCAATTTTTACAATATTGCTTTAACTAGGATAAAGTGGAAGATAAATAGCAAAGTTTCTTAGAGCTCTACTTACTTGGTTTATGTCAATGTTGGTTTCCTGATAATTAAGAAGGATGGGATATGAAATTGCTTAAATTTCCATAGGCTACTAACATAATTTTTAGCATATTGATTCAACTAGCCTTATGTTCATTTGTTAGTATAGTAATAAATCATGAAACATCATAGTCATAATATATATATTTTTAAAAACAACTGTAGCTCTAATTAATTTGAAATTTTTATTCTTTTGTGATATGTTGTAACTTCTATAGAGAGAAAATTTATGTTCTTGACTACTCCATGGAAAGTCCATTTTTAGATCTTTCATATACCTTTAATTTCCCCCAAAAGGGGGGGTCTAGATTTAAAATTTTTTGTGTGTTCCTCCAAAAAAGGAAAATTGGTTGACTGACAGTTTTTTTTTAGTATACTTAAATAATTTACAGTGTATCTTCTAACTTAGCAATAATCACAACTTGAGTGATATTAAGTTTTGACTACCGTCTTTATGTATGTCTTACTCAGGCTATTCTAGTGGTGATAGTAATTGTTTAAATTTAACATTGATATGTTATCAAGATGGAAAGATAAGTTTTGAATAAAGGGAAAGCAGTGTCTCAATTACATAACAGGTATTCAGACTCCTTGATGAGCTGAAAAGTTCACTAGTTTATTACATAAACATCAGAAGAATTAGATTTATAGTTTTTGAACTCTTTTCAAACTTCATAGCTAAAAATAATGAACATTTTCCACATCATGTTATTGTTTCCAGTTAATTATTAAATATGGTACAGAAAGTGATTTATTTATTTATTTTGATGTTGCTTTGTCTTCTAAACTTGGAGCCATTTTGCTCAACAGGGAAAAATAGCTAATGTCTCATGATAATTTTGCTAGTAATAAAAATATCTTAAATTACTCTGTAAATATTGTAATCTTAACTTTTTTTGTTGTTGATTTTAAATATTTTGAAGTCTTATTTTGACATACAGTCAGATGAAAATAACATTTAAATACTAGATGTTTAACAATTTGCAAAGTTACTTATTATAGCATTAAGAAACTATGAGGTTTATGAGTTTGGCAATTATTTCTTTTTAAAAAGAGAACTTCTTAAAAATTTAGTAGAATTTTTAACATTTGTATGTTATTGTGAACAGTTCATAAGTTGAATTTCTTTCCTGTTTTTCTTTCCATTAAGGACTTTAAAAATGCTAAGTTTTGTTTAAAAGATTACTGAGGCTGGAGCATAGCTCTGTGATAGAATGCTTGCCTGGCATGTGTGGAGCCAGGGTTAGATTCCCCAGCACTACCCCCAAACCCCAAGAAGTTACTAGTTAAAAATATATGATGATTGAAATCTCTGATATGTGAGATTAAACATCAGTAGTTAAGTAGACTCTTCATTTTCTTTACATTTCATATTAGAAAAATTTAAATCATGAACATGATTTTTTTTGCTAGCCTGTGAAAGTATGTTCTATATTTAGAATTAACCATGGGGGTGAAAAACTAAATAAGAAAATAGTGACACTTAGGACTCAATATTATTAGAAAAATCATCCTTTGAAGCAAGAAGTGGAAGGGGTGGATATTTTAGGACAGTGCTAATAAATAGACATGGAAAGAATCTTGATTTTAGAAAATGATTTTAAAAGCTCTTAGGATTTTAAACAGATTTATAGGTAATCGTGAACTGCTTAACAAGTTAGAGGAAAATCTTTAAATTAGTACTCTCAACATTTAAAAATATATGATCCCATTGTTAGTTAAATTTCACATATCCTTTTAGAAATGTTTATTGATTATGTAAAAATAAATCTTGGAAGATTGAATACATACTCCTGTTAAATACTACTAAAATCCCTGAACATTATATACAAAACAAGTGTAATAAGATTCTTGAAGATGGAGAGAACAAAGGCTAAGTGTCTTGGGATTCAGGACCTGAAGAAGGACATGGTGGTGAATTCTATGGGTTTTCTGTTTTGACCCATGTACCCTAGACTAGGGGCTGGCAAAGCTGGCCACTCAATACTATCCAAATGTATGCAGACAAAAATAGCCAGAACAAAAGCACACTCTAGTCAGAGAGCCAAAAAAGAGGCACCCCAGCGAGACAGAAATCTTCTAAAAAATAACTGCTGTCCCATAGCCAAACACTAGAGAAAAACGTGTGGCTCTACCTTGCCTCAGAGCAGCAAAGTCCCACTGCTTAGCCTAGATTTCTACACTTACCAGGTTGTAATGAAATGCCCCACCTTCTCTCCCAAGGTGGGACTTTTATTGTCATTGGCTGTTAATGAAGTCCTATCTCTACCCCTAGCAATCCTACCTCTTCCAGCCAGAGAGATATCAGAGGTATACTGAAGGGTGGAACTTCTAGCCCTTGCCCAGCATTAATGAGGAACCTTCTCCTCAGGTGGCAGTGTAAGCTAAAGTAGGGGTCCTGGACTTTTATCCCACCTGAAGAGGAGAGATTCCTCCCTACTATCTCTTTGAAACTGTTTCAGAAGAATCCATCAAAGAGAAAGTTCAATAAGATCCCTAATCTCAAAGTACCCAAAATATCCAGGTTTCAATTGAAATTTTCTTGTCATATCAAGAACTAGGAAGATTTGAAACCGCATGAAATAATTGCCAACACTATGATGATGGAGGTTGAAATTGTCTGACAAAAGATTCTAAAGCAGCCATCATAAAGATTTCAACAAGTAATTATGATCATGATTGTTATGAACATAAACAAATAATTATGAACATGATTGTGAAACAAATAAATAGCAAAGAAATAGAATGTAGAATATAAAGAAGAATCCAATGGAAAATTGAAAATTACAGGAACCAAAATAACAACAACAACAACAACAAAAGACCCCTCAATGGATAGGTTCAACAATAGAATAGAGAGGACAAAGGAGAAATTCAATGATCTTGAAAATAGAACAATAAAATTTACCCATTTTGAATAGTGAAAGGAAATTGGAGGTTGAGAGGAGAGGAACAAAACCTCAGGGGCCTGAATATGATCCCACATTGTTATGATTAGAGTCCTAGTAAAAAGGAGAAAGAGGATGAGGCTGAAAAAATAAAGATAAAATGACGAAAAATCCCCAAATTTGTCAACATACAAATTTACAGATTTAGAAGTTGATCAAACTTTCAAGAAATCCTCACTAAATACATCATAGTCTAACTTCTGGAAACTAGAGAAACAAAAAGAAAATCTTAAAATCCTCTTACCAACAAGGGAAAAATAATTCAAATGACAGATTTTTTAAAAGTCAGAAACCATAAATGCCACAAGCAACTTGTACAGTTTTCAAATGTTGAAAGAAAACTTAATTCAAAATCCTGTGTCTGGTGAAAGTGTCATTTAGGAATGAAGGGGAAATCAAAACATTTTCAAAACTAAAGAGAACTTAACACCAGCAAGTACCCTGAAAGATTGGCAAACAAAGTTTTTTAAATAGAAAGGAAATAATAAAAAGAAGGAATCTTAACGTTAGAATCTGGTAAGCAAAATTATGGGTACATAGAATCTTCTTGTGTCTTCTAAATTATGCTTAAGAATTGAAGCAAAAATTATAATAGTTTGATGTAGTTCAACAATACTATACATAAATTAAAACAGAATTCTAAAATATGTTATAGTAACCCCCAGGTAGGCAGGAAAGGGGGAAAAAAAAAAACAATGGGGAAAACAACAAAACAAAAAATAAAATTGCATACTTATTTAACCCGGGATTGAATTCAGGGGCACTCCACCACATCCCCAGCCCTCTTTTGTATTTTTTTAAATTTAGAGACAGTGTCTCACTGAGTTGCTTAGCACTTCACCATTGCTGAGGCTGAACTCAGGATCCTCCTGCCCCACCATCCTGAGCTGCTGTGATAACAGGCTTCCGCCACTGTACCCAGCAAAATTGCATACTTTGACATATCAATAATTATGCTGAGTGTAAAATGGTCTAAGTTTACAAATAGAAGACCACTGTTGACAATGTGGATTATAAATTGTTTTCCAACTGTATGCTTTTTACAGAAACTCATTTGACATATAATGATACAGGCCAATTGAAAGTAACAATGGAAAATAATGTTACCATGATCCCAAAGTCAGATAAAAACAGTCCAGAAAAGAAAACTATGTAGATCATTATCCCTTATGAATGTGGACTTAACAATTCTTAACAAAATATTAGCAAATAGAATTAAGCAATATATAAAAGGAGTTACCATGACCAAGTGAGAGTTTTTCCCTCCAGAGATGCAAGACTGAGGCAGTATTCAAAAAATTAGTCAATGGAGTCTACTCTATTAACAAAGAATAAGTTCATGACCATGTTAATTAATGCAGAAAAAAACATTTCATAGTTGAATGTCCATTTATGATAAAAACTCAAGAGAAGTTCTTCAGTTTTATAAAGAATTGTTATTTATATAACTCAAGTCTGTCATTATACTTAATGTTGAAAAACTGAATGCTTTCCCTTCAAGATTAAGAACAAGGCGAGGACATCCCTCTTATTGCTCTTATTCTACACAGTGTTGGAAATTCTAGCTAGTGCATTAAGTCAGGAAAAGGAAATTAGAACAAACAGGAACAAATAAAAATATCCCTATTTATAACTAAGCAAGGTCACAAGATGTAAGTTATTTTTAAAAAAACCTACTTTCTTCATATTTGCCATAAGAATGTAGAAACTACGATTAAGAAATTAAGAGTTAGAATGTCTCAAAAAATTATTGAAACATTTAAACATAAATCTAACCAACCGAAAATGTAACTGTATGCTGAAAATCAAAGATGCTGATGAAAGAAATCAAAGATGATCTGAGTAAATGGAAAGATGTATTGTGTTTATGAACTGAAAGACTCAACAGTTAATATTTCAGTTGCTCTAAGTCAATATACAAATTAATGAATTCATCAAGATTCCAGCAAGAGATTTTGTTGTATATAACAAAGATTATTCTAAGATTAGTATGAAAAGGTAGTGGATCTAGAAGAGCTGAAACACTTTTGAAAATGAGGAATCACTACAAATTTTCCTGTTACATTTTGATCTATTATGTACCTACAATATTTAATTACTCTCTGATATAGCTGGAGGGGATAAACTCATAAATAAATGGAACAGGCTGTAGCTTAGCAATAGAACCGCACAGAAATGCTCACTGACTTTTGAAATAAGTGCAAAATCAATTCATCAAAAACAACCTTTTCACCTAATAGTTTTAAAGCATTTGGATACTCAGAGGCAAATAGATGAGTAAGTCAGTCAATCTATCTTTCTTGACTCATACCTTACACCTTATACAAAAATTAACTCAAAATGATTGAGATTTTACTGTATGATGTAAAGCACTTTTAATTATATGTTAGAAAAAAATGAAAAAAAAAAAAACAATTATAGCGCTAGGTAAAATGTTACTAGATTTGATACAAAAAGCATTATCTATAAAAGGGAAAAAGAAAGAAAAAAATGATATCATGCAAATATAAAACATTTGTTCTATTCAAGACCCTATTAAAATTCCAAGAAAGTCTGTAGTTTACTTAATAATATTGTACCAGTTTTTTTAGCTTCCAGGCTTTCATGATTATACTATGGTTCTTTAAGTTGTTAACATTAAGGGAAAAATATATCATCCAATTAATGAGTGCAGAATTCTATTTAAATCTATTAGATCAAGATGAATGTGATATTCAGGTCTTCTGTGTCCTCACTAATGTATCTGCTTGATCTACCTAATATTAAGTATATTTAAAATGCCTTACTGTGATAAGGGGATTTGTCAGTTGCTTCCTATTGTTGTCAGTTTTTACTTAATATGTTCTGAAGCCTCATTTAAGATGCATTAAATTTAAAATACTTTATCTTCCTGCTAAATTATAACTCTAATACTATAAGGTAAACTTTTCAATTTCTAGTAAAGTTTACCAACAGATTTATTTTGAACAGCATGAAAATTAATGCATCTTTTTCCATCTTTCTTATTTTCACCTTTCCGAGTCCTTTTAGGTATGTCATTTGTAAACAGTATATTGCTGAATTTTATTTCTTGATCCAGTCTTTACAAGAATAATAAATGTTTTAGATAGAAAAATAAAGACCCTATTAAGAGAATGGGAAGACAAGCTATAAGCTGTAGACAGATAATATTGGCAAGACAGATATCCAACAAAAGACTAGTATCCAAAATATGTAAAGGAACTCTCAAAACTCAGAAGTAAAAAATCAAAGAATCCAATTTAAAAATAGTTTAAAGACCTGAAGACATATTTCCTTAAAGAAGGTATACAGTTAAGCAGATAAGCACATGAAGAGATGTGGTCATTTATATAAAAAAATATTTTATTTCACTAGAAACCATAGTATGAAAACAGTGCTAAAAGGTATAACATAATCTTAGCCTTCAGAAAGATAAATCAAAGAGGAAAATAGTATTTATATTTTCAGCTTTGTTGGGTCACAGCTGAGTATCTCATATAGTTTTGTCACGTAAGGTAACTCGAGAAAGACTTGATTAGCTGCCCATAAGGTTGTGAGGGCTGTTACGTTGAAGAGATAACAGTTTGTGTTTCTCTGAAGACAAAATTGTGATAGATGTTATAAGGAAGTATATAGGGTTTATACTTGGCAAGTGTGGACTTTCTAACAACCAGCCTCAAACAGAAATGAAATGGAACTCCTTGTGGAGTTTGGCACACTCTGTCTTGATTTGTGTTCAGAGGCACTTGTCTCCATTCTGTGGGTTCCGGGAGCCTGAAGATTATTTGATTTTATTTTCATCTCATTTTAAGGTTTTGATATACTGTTACTTTATGTCATTTAGAATGTCTTCTCTGGGTTAGGTTTCCTTGTTCTGATGGAGTACTTAGACCATAGTCATTTTGATTGTCCTCTATCTAGTTATCAATGTCTTTGTTAAAATGGGATGGTTTTTGTCGTGAACTATTTTCTAGTCTCCATGATAGCCTGTGGTTCTGCAGCCTTCTGTATCTGACCATGTAGAGACTACTTCTATAACTTCTATTTTCCTTTTCCACAATCTTAACAAAGTCCTTTTGAATTGTTTAGTATTTGTCTCCAGAAGACCACTACCTTGAATAATACCTGCACATAACAGGCTATTTTGAATGAATTTCACTCTGTCTTGCATACTTTCACAACAATTACAATGATTCAGATTGAGGTTACTTCAAACTTGCAAAAACTTTCTAATTATTTGTTTCTGTACAGGAATTTCGGCAGAAAGTAATGTTAGGAACTCCCTTCCTAGTTATTTGGCTGGTTGGGTTTATAGCAGACCTAAATATTGATTCTTGGCTCATTAAAGGACTAATGTATGGTGGCGTTTGGGCTACAGTACAGTTTCTTTCAAAGTAAGTATGTTGTTTTTAAACTATGTTTTTAACTGTACATGAATTTTATTTATTTATTTATTTGTTTGTTTGGTACTGGGGATTGAACTAGGGTGCTCAACCACTGAGCCACATTCCCAGCCCTTTTTTTGTATTTTTTATTTAGAGACAGAGTCTCACTGAGTTACTTAGGGCCTTGCTAATTTGCTGAGGCTGCCTTTGAACTCACAATCCTCCTGCCTCAGCCTCCCAAGCTGCTGGGATTACAAGCATGTGCCACCATGTCTGGCTCATTGATTAAATTTGTACCCTGTTACATAAAATTAATGTTTTCTATGTTTAGAATACTATCTGTATGTGGTATGTTTGATCTTAGTTCATTTTAAAGAATTTTGATAATGTGAAAATCTTTTAGATTGTCAAAAAATTGTTACTAAAATGATTTAAAAGGTGCTTTAAATATAAAAAATGTAACATGCAATTTTAAAGACTAAACATATTTTTGGCAATATTTAAATTATTTTAGTAGTGAACTTGAGTGTGAAGAACTGTAAATGTAACATACATACTGTTTATTTCTAAGTAATTATAATACTTAAACTCACCTTTTCATTGGTATTATATTTTCTTTGTTCATAGGCATTAAATAGGCAAGAGGTTTGATTTTTGAAGCAAGGTAGAGTTTAAGCATAATTTTGAATTAGCCTGTGTTTTTAAAAATTCTTTCCTTTTTTTTTTTTAAACATTATGACCATTTTCTTTTTCTATTATCCATAGGTCTCACTGTTCTAAAAGTTGCCCCCATTCAGCAAACCTTGGAAGCTGTCTATGATCTAAAATTTACCATTTAATTTCCATTCTTTTCATATCTTGTTTTTTTTTTTTTTTAATTTTTGTGTTAGTTGTAGATGGACACCATATTTTTATTTATTTCTTTATTTTTATGTGGTGCTGAGGATTGAACCCAGGGCCTCATGTGTGTGAGGCAAGCGCTCTATCACTGAGCTACAAACCCTAGCCCTCATATCTTATTTTTGCCTTAATTTTGGAAAGGAGTTGTGAAAATAATTAACACAGGAATAAAAATAACTAGTAATAAGCAAAGATGTCAACTGTCAAGAAAAGGCTGAATTCTAGTTAATTAATTTTAGTATTTCTAGGCGATCCAACAGAGATTACAAATAGGAAGTTACCAAGGCTTCCTACTTAACATGCATGGATAGTTAATACTGTTTATGATAAATGAAATTTATTAATACTTATTTTCCCCTAATTCTTAATATTAGAAACACACACCTTCAATTTCACAAAATTAGCTTTATTTGAAAAGATGTGTCCTAACCTTAACTGAAATGTGTAGGTAAGGAAAAAAGTTGGTGAAACAAAGAAAAACTTGAGCACTGTTTTGTACTCCTTTGTTGAAATTACAACATCTCTTCAGTGAACAATGTACTGGATTATAGAGTTGCTCTATATCCTACTGGCGACTAATTAGAGGAAATTATATTACATACTTTTATGATTGTGGCAAAATGAATCCTAATGTTATGTATAACTTTAAAAAAACAAAAATTACAAAAGAAAAAAAAGTACATGGAATATAATTTTAATTCTTCATAAATTAAAAGAAACTTCATAATCTTGCTGACTCTTCTGTGAACTCATTTATTTTTCTGTGAAAATAGTCTCAGTATTTAAGCATCTTGGACTTCTAGATTTTGTTTAAATCAGTTCTTTCTACATAGAAATTGCAATTTTCATCTGAATGCTCTTTGTTTTTTAATGAATTATAGAATTCATCTTATCTATAACTTATGTCTTACAGGTCCTTTTTTGATCATTCAATGCATAGTGCATTGCCCCTTGGAATATATTTGGCAACCAAATTTTGGATGTATGTGACGTGGTTCTTCTGGTTTTGGAATGATATCCTTTGATTAAAAAGAGCATATCTAACACAAATTTTGTTTGTTAACATGGTCTTTTTTGTTGTTGTTTTTATGGTACTTAGTATTGAACACAGGGCCTCTTTAAAACTGCGTTACATCCCAGCTCTTTTTACTTTTTATTTTGAGACAGGGTCTCAGTAAGTTGCTGAGACTGGCCTTGAGCTTGTGATCCTCCACCCTCAACCTCTTGAGTTGTGGGAATTACAGGCACACTGTGCCATCACACCCAGCTTAACATATGTTTAATAATAGTTTGATCTGAGGAGTGAACTACTCATGATTTACTACAGTAAACCAGTATTCCTAGAAAGTGTGAACATATGTTTTTAAATGTTTCATATTTAATAGGTTGCTTTTGAAAGCTGCTTTTAACAACTATAATTAATAACAATAGCTTTTGTTTAGTGAGTTTTAAAAAAGCATTTTTTTAAGTGTACATTTAACTCATGTCCCATAAGTTAGTATTGTTTTTCCATTTTATAGATGATAAAATTTAGACTAGTGGAGTCCAAGGCCACATAGCAGGTCTCTGATAAATCTGGCATTGAAACAAGTATTTGTCTAACTGTAAATATATTCTAGACCTTTCATAAAACTGATTTTCATATCTTAGTGTCAAATTTTCTCTAATTTTCTTTTTTAATAAGTTCTACAGAATTTCTTTGTTACTTCATTAGCCACTCACTGATTACAGAATGCTCTACGATCAAAGAGAAATTCTGACTTTCTATCAGTTTTTGTTGTGTTTTTTAAAAAATTTTTAATTGGTGCTTTATTGATATAAAGGTGGAATTCACTATGGTATAATCATATATGTTTATAACATAATCTAGTCAGTTTCACTCTGTAGTTCCTCCCTTATCCAGTCCCTCCTCTCTCTCCTCAACTCCTTCTCTACTCCATTAATCTCTTAAGTATTTTCTTAATATCATTATTTTGCTGTGATAGGTAGTAGATAATTTTCTTTTTTTTTAATATTTATTTCTTTAGTTTTAGGTGGACACAGTATCTTTATTTCACATTTATGTGGTGCTGAGAATCGAACCCAGTGCCTCATGCACGCTAGGCAAGCGCACTATCATTTGAGCCACATCCCCAGCCGAGTAGTAGATAATTTTCTATTAAAATCCTTCATCACTTTTGCTTTGTTAAAAGCATGTAGTGCTGTATTCTTGAACATTTGCTCAAACTTCAGCAAATCATCAGTGTAATACACTTTTTAAAAGCAATATAATTTGAAATTGTGTTTGTGTGTGTTTGTATGCACACACATGTGTGCCTTATCAAAGAAATAAAACCACAGTCAATTTTTTATATTTTTACATAGAAAAAGTTAATTTGCTAAGACTCATTGTATAATAAGGACCCATGTTTCATAAATATCTACTAAGTCTTTTTTTTTTAAAAACTTTACTATGAAAAATATGTTTTAAATGACATGCAATTTTGGTGACTTGTTCCAAATAATTTTAGTAAATACTATTTTCACTCATAGTTTTGCATGTTATAATATTGTATTCTTTTTACTAAGAGGCCTTGTATTTTAGTTGAAAAATAAAAAGTGTTTATTTTTAAATAAAAAAAGTATTTATTTAGGTTTATTGAGACCTAAGTCCCAGATTTGTTGCCACACTTATAATTCTTATATTCTTACCGCATTTTGTGATTATTTTCAGAGTATACAGTACTTTGTACTTTTAAAATACATTCATAGTGTATCTGTTTAAATTCTTCCATGTAGCAATTTGTGCTAATTCTGGCCTTGTATTATAAGTTAACATAAAAATTACTCTTTAAGGATTTATTAAACATTGGACTATCTCATTGGAATATTTAATATGAGTAAAACAGATCTGCTTGTTTTTGTTACCTCATCTAGTTTAAATTTAAGAAATGCACTGACCTCTATAATATCTTTAGTATTCCAGACGTATTTTCTAATTTTGTGTTTCCTAAACTGAACATTAAAATTTATGTTCCAGGAGAAATGCCTCAGATTCATATCTCAAAATAATTTTAAACTTTGTCTACTTTTAATCTGTTAAGCAAAAGTGGAGAAAAGCAGTAAAAATAGTAAATTATTAAATAATGAGAACTTAATGTTTGAATACCCCCCTTTTTTCATTTGGAGATATCATAAAATAACTATAGACGTTTGCATAGCTTGGGAGTTGAGAATATAAGAGGTAGAGTTTGAAGGGAAATCCAGAAGAATCAAGTCTGTTTGAATTATCCAATTTGAATAATTCTGTCTTTAAAGATACATTAAGTAAATGTTACTTGTTCATTTAATTTTTCAAATAAAAATTGTAGTATGAGAACACTGTTTTATAGTTGCTTATTTGTATTGTCTTAGAGAGTTCTTGAGAAGCTGAATACCTTGAGACACACCTGACATGTAAATAGTATTAAATAAGTACATGTTGTATGCATGACTGAAAATCTGAAGTTTATATCCAAATAGGCTTTAAATGTACATTTAAGATTTTTATTTGAAAGTTTATATGTGTGTATGATACTCATGAAATATGGAATGAAGTCATAAAAAAAAACTTTTTAAGTTCTGATAATCTTGCCTGAAAACCTTGTGTTTTTCTTGTTATAAAATAACTGTATTTCTAGATCCTATATGATATTGGAGCATCTTTATTTCCAGTATTAACTTCTGAGGCTGGGAGGGGCAGACTAAGAACCATGTAGGAAGAGGACAGAAAAAGGCACAGAATAAGTTATAATGGAAGCTCAAGAATAGAAAAGAAGGAGCCTGAGGCTTATGATACAGGTAATGATTAAGGTACAGAGACAAATATGGTAGCAGCTGTCAGGAACTATCTTTCTCTATGACTTCAGCCTCTTTTCTGTTGCTTCTACCATTTTATTCCTACAGCTCATGATTGTGTAATTTAAACTGGTTAAGACTATTATTGAAAAATAGAATTATAACTTATTTTCACCATCCACAGTATGTTTTGTAGTAACTGCAAGCATTGCAAGTTGAAAATGCTGAAACATTGTGCATAATGAAAATAAAAATTGTAGTATGAGGATTAGGTTCCTGAGAGACTGGTCATAATTTTTCAATAACTGATAAGTACATTATTTTACATATTTTTCTATTTTATAAAACCTAACAATATGTAATAGTGACTCATTAACATTGAACTCAACAGCTAAGAGCTTTGTAACTCATGACTGAATGAACCATACCTAACATATTTTCTGTGTTTAAGGCACATGGCAGCCTCTTTGTGCTTAAGAACCTTAGGTAGCACTTTAGCACTTTGCTTGGGCACTCTTAAAAGTAAACAAATGGCACAAAAAATAGACCCTGAAAGCATACTTGTTTGTGGCACAGGAGCCCGAACAAGGATGCACATTTTTCTATTTCTAGGAATGTGCACATTGGCTAATAACCAGTTTTTTACCATTTTGTGCATGTTTATTGAGTGACTGAGAAAGTACTATAGAGATTGATTTGGGGGTTACATATAAATTTTAGAGTATGCATGAGGATCAACTGTATAAACTTTATTTTGGTTTCTCATAATACCTACCTTAATAAATTATACTTTTATAGTGATAATAAATATATTTATATCAGTATAAACCATTTTAGTAAATAAATGTTGATGCATTTTAAGGCCCTTAAAAACAAGAACAAACCAACTCCAAAACCAGTAGAAGGAAGGAAATAATTAAAATCAGTCAAAATCAGTGCAATAGAGAATTAAAAAAATAATACAAAGGATCAGTGAAATGAAGAGGTGGATCTTTGAAATAAAACAGATAAACCCTTACCCAAACTAACAAAAAAAAAGGGGAGAAGACCCAAATTAATAAAATTAGATGGAGAGAAATCACCACAGACTTCAAAGAAATCCAGAAGATTTCTTAGGGACTATTTTGAAAAATTATACTACAGTAAATTGGAAAACCCAGAAGAAATGGATACATTTCTAGACACATGTGACCAGCCAAAATTAAATCGGTAAGATAAAAGAAAACCTAAACGGTCCAGTAACAATCAATGAGATAAAAGCAGCATTAAAAAGCCTTGCAACAAAGAAAAGCCTAGGACCAGATGCATTCTCAAATGAATTCTTCCAGACCTTTAGAGGAACTAATGCCAATGTTCCTCAAATTTTATTTCATGAAATAGAACAGGGTTTGTAATTCCAAATACACACTGTGAAGCTGGTATCTCTCTGATGCCGAAACCAGATAAGGACACATCAACGAAAGACAAGTATAAATCTACGTCCCTGATGAACTTAGATGCAAAAATGTTAATATTATCAAATTGTATTCAGCATTTTAAGATTATCCAACATGACCAAGTTGGTTTCATTCCAGAGTGGCAAGGATGGTTTAACATAGACAAACCAATAAATGTAATTCATCACATAAATAGAATTAAGGACAAAAATCACGTTATCTCCATCGTTGTAGAGAGAGCTTTAGACAGAATTCAATACCCATTTGTGATAAAAGCACCGAAGAAACTAGGGATAGAAGAAACTTACCTCAACATCATAAAGGCTGTATTTATGACAAAGGCCAACATTATTGCAAAGGGGGGAAAGATGGAAGCATTTTCTTTAAAATTCAGAACAAGATAAGGATATCCTGTCACCATTCCTATTTAATATAGTACTAGAAATTCTAGCTAGAGCAGTTAGGCAAGAGAAGGAAATAAAAGGGAAAAAATTGAAAAGGAAGAAGTTAAGACTATCACTGTTTGCAGATGATATGATCTTATACTTAGAAGATCTAGAAACTGCCACTAGAAGACTGCTAGAGCTAATAAATTCAGCAAAGTAGCAGGTTACAAAATCAATATGCGAAAATCAGTAGTTTTTCTATATGCCAATAATGAATCTGCTGAGAAAGAAAATAGGAAACAATCCCATTTACAATAGTCTGAAAGGGAGAGAAAACAACAACAAAAGGCAAAAAAAACCTAGGAATAAATCTGACCAAGGAGGTGAAAGACCTCTAGGTGAAAACTAGAACACAAGAAAGAAATTGAAGAAAACACAAGAAAATGGAAAGACCTCCCATTTTCATTTTCATGGACAGGCAGAATTAATAGTGTTAAAATAGCCACATTACCAAAAGCAATATACAGTTTAGCGCAATCCCTACCAAAATACCAATGACGTTCTGCCCAGAACTAGAAAAAACAGTCCTAAAATTCATTGGGAAGGGGGGAAAAAGGAATAGCTAAAGTACTTCTAAGCCAAAAAAGTAATATTGGAGGCATCACAAATTATATTTCAGAGCTATGGTAATAAAAAATTGCACGTCAGTGGAACAGAACAAAAGATACAGAGACAAACCCTCACCAATATAGTCATCTGATCCTTGACAAAAGCATGCATTGCAGAACAGATAGTCTTTATAATTGTGCTGGGAAAACTGGTTATCCATATGTAGAAGAATGAGATTAGACCCTATCTCTTACCCTGATTAAAAGTCAACTCAAAATGGGTCAAAGACCTAGGAATTAGACCAGAAGTCTTGTATCTCCTACAATAAAATATAGGGTCAACACACCAATATATAGGTACAGGCGATGACTTTCTTATTAGGATTCCAAAAGCTCAGGAAATAAAATCAAGAATTAATGAATAGGGTGACATCAAAAGCTTCTGCACAGCAAAGAAAACAGAGATCCTACAGAATGTAAGAAAAATCTTTGCTAGCTACTCTTGTGAGAAGATTAATATCCAGAATATATAAATAATTCAAAAAACTTACCACCAAACAACCTAGTTAAGTATATGGGCAAATGAACTAAACAGATACTTCTCAAAGGAAGAAATACAAGTGGCCAATAAATTATGAAAAAAAGTTCAACATTTTCAGTAATTAGGAAAATGCAAATTAAAACTACACTGAGATTTCATCTTACTCTTGTTAGAATGACAGCCATCAGGAATATGAACAATAATAAATGCTGGATTAAATATGGGGGGGAAAGGAATAGTTTTACATTGCTTGTAGGGTTGTAAGATAGTATAACTACTCTAGAAATCAATAGAGATTCCTCAAAAGACTAGGAATGGGACCACCATATAACCCAGATATACCACTCCTCGATATTTATCCTTAAGAATTAGTCATCCTACTATAGTGATACAGGCATACCCATTTTGATAGCAGCATGATTCACAGTAGTCTAGCTGTCTTGTCAGTTGATGAATGGACAAAATTTGTTATATATACGCAATAGAGTTTTTTTCAACCATAAAGAAGATTTACATGTCATTTGCAAGGTAATGGATGAAACTTGAAAACATTATGTTAAGTGAAATAAGCCAAACTTAGAAAGTCGAGGGTCAGAGATTTTCTCTAGTGTGTAAGCTAGAGAGAGTAAAAGAAGAGAAAGGCGAAGGGGAATCTCATGAAAAGTGAAAGGAGACCAATACAGTGGAGGAAGGGGATCAGTTGGAGGGAAAGGGAAAATACTGGGGAGTGATACTGGCCAAATTATATTGTTATATTATGTGCATGTATAGATATATAACAATCCCAATATTATGTCTAATTATAATGCACCAATAAAAATATGGAAAAAATAAGTAACTGTTCTTTTCATTAAATAATTATCTCCCTGTGTATGAACTTTTATGTTTATTCAGTGCTCTTTGGTTTATAGTTCTTTCAGATATATTATTTTACTTGGTTTTCAGAATAACAGTTCTTTGAGAGAAAACACATAGATCTTAATGCTGTTTTCTAATTGGTGGAAATATTGGGACTCAGAGAAGATGTATGTTTTGCTCAAAGTTATATAGACAGCTAATTATAAAGAAAGGTGTAGAATCCAGGTTTTTTACTTGATTCAGTGTATCTTCAAATGTCCTCATGTTACATTGTGAACATAATTTGTAAACTTTTCTGGAAAATTTGACAATGTAGAAAGAGCTTTAAATATACCCTCTGATCTCTAATCACATGCAAGTAGTACAAGGCATAATATAAAAAATTATTTATAAGAGTGTTTCTCAAGCATATTTTGTAATGGGGAAGAATTGGGAACAACTGAATATCCAACCTGAATAAAGGGATAATTTTATCAGTTATACTACATATTGAGTGGGATTAAATACCATTAAAATGCTTTTCTAAGATTTAATGATATGGGCTCATTAGAATATAATAAAAATACTAAGTTTTATATACAAAGTAATTCTGATTTTAAAATGTACCAAGGGAAAGAACTGGAAGTGAGTGAATATATAGAATTTTCAAAGTGATTATCACTGGATGTTGTACTCATGATTTTTTTTGTTGTTCTTTATTTGCAAAGAAACAGCTTTGGGTTTTATTCATCTTTTTCATCTTTTAAAATTTTTCATTTTTTTTCTTTAACTTCTTAATTCTTTCCTTTTCCTTATTTTTTCATAGAAGCATTTAGAGTTAAAATGTTCTTCTTTATGTACTATTTCAAAATGTTTCATTTTGCATTTAAAAATCAAGCTTATTAATTGAGTTGCTCAAGGGAATATATATCCTTACTAAATTTTTATCTTCCTCAGTATCACTTATAGAGCATATTGTGTCAAATCTTTCCACTGCATTTATGAATGTGGAGGTTTTCTCTTTGAGTTTGGTTTTAGCTTGACATTTTATTGTTAAATCATTAAATGCTTACAGGTTTAGAATTATTTCATTCAAAACTGTTGAACCTTTTATCTGTATGTAGTAACTCAAAGTAAAAAGCATTAACAGTGAATGACTTATTAATATTTGCTCTTAACCAATGATCTTGAATTTTGTAAATGTCTCTAGCAAACTTTTACAGTGTCTCCAGTAGCATATAGGTATAAGCAAATACCCCAAAAGTAGACATTTCAATTTTAGAACAACGTGCCTCTAGATTTGTACTTGTTTATCATGTCTACTCTTCAGGGGATCCTCTTATAACTGCTCAGCAACATGTTTTAAAAAGATCTTTAAAAAGAATCCTATGACATTATCATTATGACTGAAGAACAACCAGTAGGTTTTAGAGGATGTTAATCTTTGTCCTTCACATTTCCTTAATATATAGTACAGTATGGCTTTTCAGTACGATATATTAAAATGGAGGTCATAATGTACATTACATATATAATATACAAAAATGAACATTTTTCCTTTTTCTGAAAAATTTCTGTAATATCTCTGAATTCTTTTCTTTTTATTGTATTTCCTTCTTTGTGCATAAAATCATCCTTACATTGAATTATCTTTGGCTGCCATTTGTGTTCATGCTCTTATTTCTAATTATTTTGTCTTAGTTTCTTGATGCTCCATGTATTTATATTTACAGATTTTTTTTAGTTCACTTATATAATAGGTTCTGTTTGGTCTCAGTCTGTTTTGTTATATCTAGAATGACCCTTTTTGTGGATTCTGGTTAGGGCTGTCTTCCTAGTTTTTAGGAATTTTCTTGGTGTCTTCAGAAATCTCTCATTCTTCTTAGTTATTATACTGCTATTGGATTAGGGCCCTACCCTTATGATTTCATTTAACATTAATTGTCTCCTAAATACCTTCTCTGTAGATGTGGTCACATTGAGGGGTAGGGCTTTAACATATGGTTCTCGGTGAGGCAGATACAAGTAAACTGCAGAATTAGTGTGAAATTGATCACATTTCTTAGACTTGGCCTTCTTATCTAGTTTTTCAATCTACTTGTATAGGTGGAGGCAGGCCCGAGGCCTCTACTAGGCAGCTTGCCTCACCAGAATGGTCTGTTTTCCTTGGCCTTTAGTTTTAAGATTTATGGTATAGTAGAGCTTGTCCCTTTGCCAAAGTTGTTACTAGTATTTTGGGGAGTAGTTGGTTTGATTTACTGTTTGGGTTTGTTTTGTTGGGTACAGTGATAAAGAAATTTAGTGCAGGGATTTCAGTTGATTAACTTAGAAAATCTAGTTAGATATGTTTCTTTTAAAATAATCAAGTGAGAGCTGCAGCCATCAAAATAATATCCAAATTGATTAATTACATGTAATGATTTCATAAACATTGAAATGAAATTGATAACATCTATCTCTAAGTGACGGACTATTTCTGCATAAAATCATAAGTTAAAAGGATAAAATAACACTATTTTGCCTCTAAAACTAGCAGCATTTGTCCCTTAGTGCTAATCAAACAGCCATTACTAGTGGGGTTATAAATTGATGATATCTTTCTGGAAAATAATTTGACATTATGAAAATATATAACAAGGCTCAAAAATGTTCATAGATTTTTTTCGTAATATTTGTTGACCCAGGAAATTCTGAACACTATATAGAGCTAGAATAGCATAGGTAATAAATGCCAGGCTTTTAATACTTGCTCTCCTTCTAACTCATTCTGCAGTCTTGAATTTAGCCTCTGCCCACATTTCTCATCTATAAAATCGGCATAGCAGCGGGATTTATCATAGGGTTCTTGGTTTGACTTCAGTGGCACATTGATGGTGACTAATCAGTGTTATTTATTAGGTTAATCTTAAATATATTATGATCCTAATTATAACGAAACATGGAGATCACCAAAAATAAAGCAGTTATTTTTGGATTGTAGAATTACTGGTGGTTTTTGGTTTTGTGGGTTTTTTTTGGCTTTATGGTTTTTAAATGTGCTCTTATTTTGTTTAAGAATCACATTAATAATAAAAACAACCATTCTATTTGTAGAGAATGTACAATTTTAAAAATATAATGAAAATTAAATTTTAAAAATTAACCTGTTTAATCTATTATTAAAACTGAGTTCAGATCATTTGAAGATATATAATTTGCTTGCCTTTGAAAGCAAGTGAAGAAATTTTTAAGTTCATCTGATATTTGATTCCTGAACGATCCTGTCAAATATGTGGTCATATATAGGGCTGCTAGTGACCCTCTGCAAATTTAATTCAGACTGTAAGAGCCTGATCTGTTTATTGAGATGTTAACATTTTTTGAAACTGTTGTAATCAGTAAAGGTGCTGTATAGAGTAATGCCAGTATTTAGCATTCTTTTTACATAATATTTACCCAGCTATTCTCAAGAAGATTCTGAATGTAGGAATAGCTGAAAGTTTGACTTCTTACTTGTTTTTTGTTGGCTCGGCCAGTATATTTTGTGGAATAAAGGCATAAAAGTTGGGGGAAAGACAAGACTGGAGGAAAAAAGGAAAGGTAAATCACTCTTGAGTATAGCAGGTAATAATAATTGGTCTTTCTTTTTCACTTTTCCTGCATTTTGAGTGGTTATTGGTATTTGCCAAACAAATGTAGGGTGATTTCATTCCAGAAGTTGTTTTCTGTGTATGTGAGAAATATAAACAGTGTGTATATGCATGATAATGTAAAAAAAAAGTCTTGTAAAATTCTTTCATAATTCTTGTATCCAAATGATATCTTAAAAATGGTTTATTTCAGTATACCAGATGTTTTGTTTTCTAGAAATGCATTGCTCTAGCCACATTAGTTTATTTTTTATATATTTATAAATATCTAGCACATTTCTTCTGTTTTCATTAGGTAGAAAAATGTGAACTGAGAAAATATTGTGTTCTAAGCAACTTTATAAATACATTTTCTAAGATCAACTGAATGTGTTCAAAAAAGGCATAGGAGAGAATTTTTCTCTTTTGGCTTACCTTTAGTTAAAGGCAATCTTTAAAATACATAGGTCTATATCTGAAGTGTTTGGTAAAAATACAAATATATCTTAATACATGTAGATAAAGTATATATGTAATAACTTTGAACATGAAAAAAATCCCTGAATTTTTGTCAGACAAAATGTTGATTGCTTAATCTGTTTATCTAATTTTTATTCATATTCATATTCACTGACTTAATCCCATCAGCTTGAGGCAGGAGGATCACAAGTCTAGCCTCAGCAATTTAACAAGATCCTGTCTCCAATAAATACCTACCTACACACATACATAAAATAGGGCTGGGTATGTAGCTCAGTGGTATACTGTCCCTGGATTCAAGCCCCAGTACCAAAAAATAAATAAAGTGTCAGATATTCTACATCGTTTAAAATTTATAAGGAAGTCACATTTTAATTTTTTTAAATTTAATTATGAACATAGTGGGAAAATACCTATTTTGTTTAAAATTTATAATATTTTCATTGGTAATATTGTAAAAGTTTATGGATTATAAATTTACATATAATAACATTGCTTTAGATTCCTTAACTTGAGGAACATCTCAACTTTTTATTTATTCATCTTCCATTCCTTGCCAATAGTGTTGCACTTTTCTACAATTTTGGAAAATCTTGGAAATCAGATCCAGGGATTATTAAAGCTACAGAAGAGCAAAAGAAAAAGGTAGGAAATACAGTTTACATGTTTAACTGTCCAGTGTATCAGTATTTATAGCTGATATTTAGAGTACAAAGAAAAAAGCTTTTGGCATATAAAGGAATTTTATACTAAATTGGGATTATGTATATTTTATTTGGTGCTCACCTATGGCAGTTTTGTGATGTCTGTCATTAACATTTCTATGACATTGTATAATTTCATGTTTCTTTTCCTTACAAGACAATAAATAAATAAAACGTGATTGCTTTGAGAGGCAAAGACATTATCTCGCATACCTCTGTAAATCCATAGCAAATAACATGCATTCAGTAAATATTTGTTGAATAACTATAAATAGAAGACCAGTAAACTGATGATAGTTCAGTTAAAATATTTGTATATATGATCCAGGGTATATCTCTCCTATAATATAACCTGGGTACTTGAAAGTAAGTTCACAAAAGCTGTTATGTAGAGAATTGCACTAGAGGCATTTTAGATTATTTTAAGGGCTGTTTTATCCATTCTCTATTCACAAAACAAATCTTGATGATTTATTCCTGCCCACAGTAGATTAAGACAGTGGCAAATTCTTATGGTCCAATACCCTTTTGTCTGGGCTGCATAGAAATTGCTCCCATGATGTTCTTCGGAATTCATATTGTAGTTAAATAGAAGTAAGTGAGCAAAACATTTCATTTCTTATTTTGAACTTAAAACTTTGGAACATTGAAGATGAGCTTCATATTCATTGACTCATAGTAATGACAAAAGAATTGGGGAGCCTTATTCATTTCTGAAAAAGTAATTTTTTGTTTGTTTGTTTGATTCATAGACAATAGTTGAACTTGCAGAAACGGGAAGCCTGGACCTCAGTATATTCTGCAGTACCTGTTTGGTAGTATTTGTTTGTTCTTTCCTCTTCTTCCTTCCTTCTGAAGGCAGCATAGCATTATAGGATTGGGGGTGGGGATTAAGGAGAATTTGTTTTGCTGGGCACGTTTTTAACCCTCACCCCACAAAGTACCATTTAGTCCATGGTACAAAAGGAAAGATGATTAAAGTATTTCACCTTCCCTGGTGCTTATTTCCCTATAGTAGATCTAGACTATACTTCTGACTCAGAAGTGCTATTTATTCTCCTTCTCTTTTTACATCTTAAAATGTAATTCAATAAAAGTATAATTGTAAAATATTTAAAAAGTTTACTGTAAATCCCTAATAGATTTCTTCACTGAGCTTTAAGAAAATTTGTTTTTGAACTTAAAAGTCACAGTGGGAAATTCATTACATAAATTTTCAGACAACATGGCCACATAGCATCTTCAGTTGGAGTATTACTTGTCTGTAGCAAAGTTGTTTTATGCAGATTTGAACATTATTATTGATTTTTAAAGTTGTCTGATTTATGTCATATAATCAGATATGTGCAAAATTAAATAGTATTTGCTTATGAAGTCAAATATAGTAATACAGTTTTTAGTTTATTGTAGGCATTAAATCTTAATGTCTTAATTTGTTCTTTGTAAGTATTTTGGAAAATTTTGCTACAGTGGTTAAACCATATTTTTCTACATTTGAATATTTGCAAATTATACAATGAGATGAGGTGCTCTTTTATACCTTTAAATTAAATGCTGCAGGTAAACTAATGCCTTATCATTTGATTAATAGTGGAATTGTTGGCTTAATTTAGGATTATAGAATGTTTTTGAAACAGCTTTCATTCTGCAGAGTTCTTTGTTTCACTGAATTTTTTGACTAGTTATAATTTTGAATATTTATATGCTTTTTTACTTTGGGGAGCAACTTTAAGGTACTACATAGATTCTTTCAGTAAGGCATTCTTTGAAAAGGTTTCTGTGTTTCATTAACAGTCTTTTTATAAAATTGGTATTCTTTTCTTAATGTTTAGAATCTTTCCATGTACTGCTATTCTGTGGAAATACTATTCTGTTCCACAAAGTCAAGGATGCAATGTGGTTCTTGCTGTATGACTATTTAGTGACTCAGTGCAGACAGCAGTTTTGTTGTTAAGTAATCTGACAAGAACAATATTATTTTTGTCATTATATCATAGACATTTAATTATGTTAAGAGCCATGTACTTTGGAATAGATAATTCCTTATTGTAAAGAGCATTTTCTGTATAAAATCATTCAAATCTAAGGGGTAATCTTCACTCTAGGTATGCTTCACTTTGATTAATAGTTCCCTAAGAAGGCACACGTACAAAAGAGTTTTTTTTTAAAGAAGGATTTACTTGGTAATGAGCTAAGGATGTGTTATGTTTAGGGAGCTTGAGATCAAGTTACCCCTTAACTCCTCATCCTGTTGTTCAAATTTTTGACTATTGTTGAGCCAAGGGGAATTATAGCTGGGGGTTTTGAGTGTAGTAGCACTTTGATATATCCTGCTTTTCTCTTGAATAGATTTAGTCTCACATCAGTGATGAAGAACTGTTTATCCTTTTCTTTGGTCCACAGATAATTTTTAGTAGATGCAAGAACTGCACATCCACCTATACCTTTTCCTGGGTATCTCAAATCAAACTAGTGTCTACCCGTATACAAAGTAATAGGGAATGTAGGCTATTGTAAATTTTATTTCTGTCATGGGTTAATAACTCTAGCTTTTGTTATATATCCATTATTGGAACTGCTAGCCCTTTGAAGATTATTCCTTTGGCTAATTTAGTATAATATAAAGTGAAAAGCATTTTTAAAACACTTAAAACAGATATCACAAACATAAATTTTTTTATTGCCTGTGAAGGGTTGAATAATGGAGTTTGCTTTTTGACTCTCTAAACTTGATATGCATGTTCTGCTTTCTCAGATGTGTTCATAAATTCCTGCAAGGAAAATGTTGAACTTTAATTTGAAATCTCAGGAGGCACTTAAATAGAAGTGTGCACTTAATATTTTTGGCTGAAATTGTTAGTATCAGAAAGGCACTTTTATTACTGATTTCAAATTATAAAAGCTTCTTTTATTCACTTCTAACCTGATCTTTCTTTTATTATTAAAGAAAAATTTAATTTGATTTATTAGAGTAACTAGTATTAAGACCATTAATCAAATGGATCTCAGAAGCCTAGAGAATGATACACACACATGCATGCACACACGTACATACGTACATATACACATACATATGTACGTGTGTGTGTATATATATATATACACATATACATACATACACACATGTAGGAGTATGTGTGTATGCATGCATGTATTTATTTATTTATCTTTTTAGTCTTTGTAGTTGCAGTTTCATTAAATAATAAAGAATAGTACTTTTTTTTTGGTTTTATTGATTGAAAATAAATGTTCAGCTCTTCTCTATAAAGTACATTGTCTTTCATAATCTTTTAACATGCTTATTAACAGATACGGAAACCAGTGAGGTCCAAACATTGTGGCGTGTGCAACCGTTGTATAGCGAAATTTGATCATCATTGTCCTTGGGTGGGTAACTGTGTAGGTAAGTTACATTAGTAGTTTCTAAATGTATTGTTCATAGGTTACTTAGGTAACTAATGAAGTACAGTCTTAAAATAGGTAGCAGAAAGTTTACTCCTGTATCCTTGATCCTTCTAGTTATCTTTTGGTTAACAAATCAACCAAGAGAAAGAGATAGTGGGAAAAACTTATAGAATCACTGTCTAGAAAAGATTGATTTCATATCTCTGTCCATTTTCTGTACGTCTGCTTGTTCCTGCTCTCTGTTGGGTAACAGTGAAATTGCAAAGGAGATAAATAATACTGGTTTTTAAATTAAGCTAGAAAAAATAAAACAATAACCATGCTTGAAATGATGTTATGTACAAAGATAGGAATAATGCATAGCTGAACACACCTCAGTGTTGAAGAATGGTATTATCTGAGGAGATGAAGTAAGTGATCTAAGAGATGATCTTGGAGATTTTATGAAGAGACAGAAGAGAAACATTACAAAGATTGTGTGACTGTCATAGAGAAACCTTTGAAAAGCGGATTATAAGATTTATAAAATAGGTTTATTTTCAACCTCACAAAACAAAGAAAAGAGCAAAGGTCAGAATTGTGATTTATTTCGTTCTTTGGGACTCCCTTGCCTTCAGAGTGAATATCATTGCAGTCATCACATCTTTGTGTAACTATAAGCATTCTTATTTTAAGATTTTTATTAAAACATTTGTTTTCTTGAAAGCTGTTTTATAAATAACGTATGTTATTATTGTCCAAGTTAATCACACCTTTCATAGCACACCCCTCAAAGGTGTATTACCAGTCGTTTTTTCTTAGCTGAAAAACATTGCTTCTGTGTTGTTCTTCAGGTGCAGGCAACCATAGATACTTTATGGGCTACCTATTCTTCTTGCTTTTTATGATCTGCTGGATGATTTATGGTTGTATTTCTTGTGAGTACAATTAGTTTTTTGCCTTATTAAAACATAAATGTTGCATAATCAGATTATAATTAACATTATTTATGTAATGAAAAAAGTCTTTTAACATAAAAAATATATGATTTGGGGAACACCTTATGAAGGATAAAGAAAAAATTAAAACAGTTCTATCAGATATCTTCAACATATAGTATAAGCAGTTATCAGTTAGCCACCTTTTAATATGTGTGTCCCCTGGAAAACATGGTTTAACAAGCTTTGAAAAGCTTCTGGGTAAAATACACCAACATTTCACATCACACGCTTGCTTTATTCTGGTGGTCTGTAGATGCAGCCTTTGTGCCAGTTCCTCTTTCTTACCAAACAGTTGGGAAAATATATGTAGAATTAAGGTTGCACAAAACTTGGAATCTTATTATTTATTATTGTCTATTAAGGAA
Organism: Marmota marmota marmota; assembly: GCF_001458135.2. Classification (NCBI taxonomy): domain Eukaryota; kingdom Metazoa; phylum Chordata; class Mammalia; order Rodentia; family Sciuridae; genus Marmota; species Marmota marmota. Next base: position 31,669,991 of record NW_025999853.1, on the reverse strand, counting down.
TATTGGGTATCAGAAATTACCTTTTTAAGATATGTTGTCATTTATTTGACTACATGGTTTTAATACTTTAGAGGAAGTGGTAGTTTTTATTACATTGAGAACCCAATCTGTAAAAGTTTAAATGAAAACGTAAGTTCAGGGCTTAATGAGGCTTGGCATAAACCATTAGATTCTGGTTTAAAAATAAGTCCTATAAGGATGGTTTATTAGTCTTCCTACCCTTGGAGATAATAAAAATGATCAGTGCTGTTCCCTTGATGAACAAAAAGAAGCTACTTCCTCAAATAGAGATTAAGAGAACTATTTGGTCAAAGAGCTTGACCTACTTTCTGGCCCAGCATACCTGAGAGAGAACAGTTTCCTGCTGACAAAAGTAGTTTTTGATTGCAGCAGCTCTCCAGCCAGAGATTTGTGTTAGAAAAGCTTACCTTACCAATGTGATTCTATTAAATTCCCCTCCCCTTCCCCAATATTTCACTTCTCAACTTTGTTTAAAGAAAAGGTTCTTTTAAAGTTTTGTGTATATGCAGTACCAGTCAAATAAATCTGCCACAAGATATAGAGTAATTATTTGAAGATTGGCTGCTGCTTTCCCCTTTCTATCTTGGGTGTGCTTTTTTCACTAAAATATAATGGGTTTATTTAAAAATGTAAAAACATTTGCCATTGTGTGTCATCAATTAAATCTGGACCATCAGACCTTTTTTAAGTTGTAAAAAAGCATAACTCTTTAGCATTAATGGCTGCATAAGATGCTTAGATGATAAATGAATGAATGTGAGGCCCTCATGTTCTGATTTTAGACTGGGGACTTCACTGTGAGACCACTTACACCAAGGATGGATTTTGGACATATATTACTCAGATCGCCACATGTTCACCTTGGATGTTTTGGATGTTTCTGAACAGTGTTTTTCATTTCATGTGGGTGGCTGTACTACTCATGTGTCAGATGTACCAGGTAGGTACAAGTGCATTATTTGTTCCTGAGTGTGCTGTTTTAAAAATTTTCTCCTTTCTTTTTTTAAAAAATATTTTTATTAGTTGTTGATGGATCTTTATTTTATTTACTTATTTATTTATATGCCGTGCTGAGGATCGAACCCAGTGCCTCACACATACTAGGCAAGAGCGCTACCACTGAGCCACAACTCCAGCCCCTCTTTCCTTTCTTAAAAGATAGTATTCTCTTCCTAACCACTGTGACTTTTCAAGGATAAATTTTATTGTTGATTTACTTTTCATCTTCATCTCCTTTTCTCCTTTCTTTTTTCATACTATGAAAAAACAGAAAATTCTCAACAGAAAATTTTATTTCTCTTATTCCTGAATAAGTTGGGTATGTGTGAGTTTAGATTGATTATGCCATTAGTTTTGTGTTCATTTATAGTACTCTTATTACATGCAAATATCAGTTTTTCCAAAGTCAAGGGTTTTTATTTTGGCAGGGGGGGCAGCAGGTAACAGGGATTGAACTCAGGGGAATTTAACCACTGAGCCACATCCCCAGCCCTTTTTTCTGGGTTGCTTAGTGCCTTGCTGTTGCTGAGGCTGATGCTGGGATTACAGGTGTGCGCCACAATGCTTAGCATTAAAATTAAAGATTTTTTGAAAGCTCATTCTGAAAGAGGCTGATGGAGGGGTGGCATATGTAGTATCTGCGTGTCTCCAGTGCACAAAGCCAACTGACCTGTTATTAAATATCTTTCCTATTTAACTGGCTACTTTTCAGAGTTAAAATGATATGATGTAAACTAGCTCAATAAGCTCCTAGTGGGAAACTAAAAACAGTTCGTGTTCCTCTCCATCTTAGTCCTCTTGAGAATTAACTTTTTCTTTTTGTATATTAAATAATCAAGAGAATAATAGGTTGCTTTCTCTTTCCTTTTAGATATCATGTTTAGGTATTACTACAAATGAAAGAATGAATGCCAGAAGATATAAGCACTTTAAAGTCACGACAACATCTATTGAAAGCCCATTCAAGTATGTACATTTTTATAAATTGCATATTTTCCTTTGTTATATAAATTCCTTAGTGAGCAAACAGTAATAATCTAGTGAATATGTTGAAGAGAGGTGTTTTTGGTATGGCAAGAAGATGTGAAATAGGAAATATTTATTTTACTTAGCAATATAAAAACTAGTTTTTAATTACTACTGAATTTATGATTTCTGCAGAAGTAGCATTGGTTAGTGTATCAACACACCATAACATAACATAGAATTCATCACATTAACTGTGTATAAATTTGTGGTATCTCTTTTAATATATATATATATATATATATATATATATATATATATATATATATATTTAATTTGATTACATGAAATATTTAAAACTGAGTTTTGTGTAAGCGGATACCTACCCTTGAGTATTTGTAATATTATTAATTATTGCATATGTCTAGAAGAAAGTAAGTGTGCTTTTATATAAAAAAGAGAGGATTCTCTTATTGGTACAGTAATTATACAAGATGTACAACTGACTGTTTTTTCAATAACAAAGATGTTATTGAAGTTCTAAAATTACCTGAACTTAACTCTTGACATTTCTTTTTTAATTGTTACTAGTAGTTCTATTGCCAAATTCATGTCATATACAATTATTTTGTCTTTTGCTTCCTTTCTCAATTTGGAGAGGAATTGTTTCCTTGCCAAATAAAAAATTATTTGGACCACTGGGTGCATTGGCACATCCTACTTATTCTGGAGACTGAGACAGGAGGATTGCAAGTTTGAGGCGAGCCTCAGCAACTTAGTGATATTCTGTCTTCAAATAAAACATTGAAAAAAAAAAAAAAGGACTGGAGACGCAACTCAGTCTTAAAGTGCCCCTGGGTTCAATCCCCATTTCCACTCCTCTCCCTCTGCAAAAAACTGTGTGTGGCACAGGAATGAAATAAATGCAACCTTTTAAATTAGCAAAAGAATAAAATCAGTTGTATCAGAGTTGTGGAAAACATAATTCACTTTTAAAAAAAATAATGATAAATTGGTTCTTTTTTTGCAAGTAACCTGAGTTTTTATGTTTGAGGAAAAAATGGATTTAACACCAAAATTATGTTGAACTCACATTAAATCATTTGTATTAATTAATTTTTTTTTCTTTTTGGGTGGCCATTTATAGCCATGGATGTGTAAGGAATATTATAGACTTCTTTGAATTTCGATGCTGTGGCCTCTTTCGTCCTGTTATCGTGGACTGGACCAGACAATATACAATAGAATATGACCAAATATCAGGATCTGGGTACCAGCTTGTGTAGCAACATCTTTATCTTATGAAGCATATTGCTGAGTGGTGCCTGAAAATTGTGTCTGTCCGTGTCTCTCTCTCACTCGAATCCACATCCTTGAACAATAGCATGCTATATGTAGGGCTAACAGTGAATTTTACAGTCTTTTTTTTTCAACATTTTTATTAACAAAAGTCAACATGGACAGAACACACTGCCACTTCTGGGAAGAATAAAGACCATAAAAAGAATCTTAATGGTTGTTAATGTGGGGATTCACAACATACTCAACGTCTGGTTTTGTTCTCATTACATTTTTCATGAAAAAAAGGTGAACTTATTCTTTTGACAGACCTGGTATACTGATCAGAAATATTCATTTCTAACTAAAACTAAATTTATGTTACATGGTTACATTTTATGATGCATTCTATTGAGTATTGTGCATCTAATTCCAGGAGAATTGTCTAAAATTGATTGACTAGTATTATGTACATTTTAGAATGTACATGTAAATACTGTGATGAAAATCATGTGGTTTTATTAGTGATCTACTGTGTAATGTGTCTCCAAAGGCACAAGAAAATAATGTTCACAAGAAATGTGCTAATATTTTGTTTCTATCAGCCATTGCAATGCTGGTATGTTTCTAGTTCAGTGAAATAATTTGTAGTAACCTTGCTCTGAGGTTTTATGGTCTGATAATAAAGCACTTGCATGAGTATAGTAAGTCATACTATTTTGTTCAAATTTCAAAGCCCTACTATGTGCATGATACACTGCATAGAATGTATACTAGCAGATATTATCCAGTGAAGCATAAATTAGAATTTAATTTGATGTGCAAACAGTCCAATTTTTAAAAGAGTTGAGGTGAGATTTTCAAGAAAAGGCAAAATAAATAAGCTAATGCAAAAATTCTTAGTAATAGAGGTAAGTGGATATACTTTTTTAAAATTCTGAGCTGCAAAATATAGACAAAATAACCGAGTTTAAGCTATAGATGGAGCATGATCTCTGTACATAGCACATGGGAATAAAGAAAAGCTAATGGTATTATTTCTGGTTTTTAAAAATGACCTATCAGAAAGTAGGATTTAATTTCCAAGATGATTTCAATTTTCTCAATATTGAATATGTTTTAGAGTTTGTTAATGCTGTCTGAAACAAGTTCAGAAATATTTCCTTATTGTTAAATGTGATGCACTGATCAATTTTTGTTGCAGCATTTCCATACCTTCATGGTGAACTACTTACTAGTCACTGCTTCCATGAATATTGTTTACAAAGTGAGACTTGGTTTAGTCCTCTTAAATGCTGTAGCAAACTGTGGTTCAAGCAACCCGTGGGAAACCTGTGAGAGGGAATGGGGTGGGCTAGGAGGGAGGAAGGATAGTCAGACTGAGACGACAGATCCTAGACCAGTGTAAAGAATGTGTATCTGTATATAAATAATTTATCAAATAGTTTTCTCTTTATGTCAATATGTGTTAGTGTTTTTAAAGCTGCTGATTTCATTTTATCCAACCAAAAAGAAAAGGGAGATAATTAATGAGCTTCTAGTGATGTTCAATATTGCTGTTAATAGGCATTATACCCTGCAAGTTCACTGCATGTCTGATGCTTGGTAAAATTAGTATTCCCTGTAAAATGCAGATTACAGGCATTAAAGCAATCTAGTGGTATACCCGCCCCTTGCCTTAGTAAGAGGAGCAGTGAAAATGTATATAGTTGATGTTCAGTATTTCCAACTACTACCATTTTTATATAGTAGTTTCTTTGACCATAGTCACACATCAAAAAAGATTATCCTTACTGTATCTGGGTGTTTTAATATTAGAAAATTGGCCTATGTCTTTTATTTTTGAAAAGGGAAGAGATGGGTGTGTGGTGGCAATAGCATTGTGCCATTTTGTCATAGAATGTTAAAAAGAAAAATGGTTAACTTTACAAATGTGTCTGCTAGTTTTAACTAATTGGGGGAAATTTCTGAAAATTTTTAAATTCAAAGTTATTTATAAAATGCTATTATTTGTTTAATTTTATTGTTATGGGCCACTTCACCTGAAGACTCAGTTGCAATTTTTATCAAATACATTTTAATCAACTTAATGACTGGTGGTTTTCTGAGTTTGAATAAGAATGTTGTTACCATGTTCTTTCTTTGTGGTACAGTATTCTTTTCAATGCAAAAGAGATGTTTCTCAGTTGAACAGGCAAAAATCTCTAAATGTGTAATTACATAGAAAATATTTGCAATGAAAATGCTTTAGTACTAAACTATTTCATAGTACCAGTGATATCTGTAATTCAGAAATGGTCAGATGGTCAGGAGCCAACTATGCAGCAGTGAACTTACTGTTTAATTATTTTGTAGGTCCTGTGTGTAGAACCAGTTTAACTCAGCTCTAAAGTTATGTATGAAGGTGAACCTTTTGGGAATAGTTCATATCAGCCTCATTGAATACTTTTAGCAAATAGGAACTTAATTCTCAGCTCTGAACATGAATTACTTCTTTGGCATTTTTTCATTCATAGTTTTTTTCTTTGTAGGAATTTATTTGAAATATTAATAGACGTAAAATGACATCATTATACTTAAGCCATGGGTATTTTTATTTTATATTTTCTTTATTTATAACTGTGCCAAGTATTATTTTGCTACTTACTGTGTTACTCCATGGAAAGAAAAACCTGTAAAGTGTTTAATAAATTAGTTCTCCTTACATAAATTAAATGTCAAAATTTTGTAAAATATTAATCAGAATAAATATTGACTCGTAAGTGTGTGCTTGTCTTTAATTTTACTCAGTTAACTTATATTGAAGAAACTATGGTGGTACCTACAAGATGAAAACATTGTTCTGCATATTTATTATCCTAGTACTAGGATTCAAGTGGCAAAAGATTATAGGAATTTGCTTAAATAAAAGGTGAAGTCGGTATTCTAGTAATTTCTAATTCTCTGTGTATTGTGTGTATCATTTTTTAATATAAATAATACATTTTTTCTAGGAATTTTGGGTTTCATGGGATTAGGATCCTCAGAAAAAAATCTCAAGTTTAAATAAATAAATAAAATATTGCAGAATGAAACATTCCAAACACTGATCTCACCCTAATGGCAAGGAATCTTTGAGAATTTAAAAAGGAGAAAATTATGGAGGGAGCTTATCCTTTTGTTCACATAATTGTTTATGGTTTGAGAACTCACTGGTATTAAATGAAAATGTTTTCAATTCATAATTATTTTGCGATACTGAAAGAAATGCCTCCAGAGCTCAAGCAACAGTATTTTGAACAGTATACAAAATAAAGCAAGCCATCAGTGTTCCTTCCAGTCAGGTTCTTTAATCCTCTTCATTATCTGCTTATCCATGTGCATGGCAGTCCTTGCCAGACTGGTGGACTGAACCTGGGATGAGGATATGTGGTTCTCATTTATAGATGTATTTGGGAATAAGTTGTACACAACCAGGACAAGAAATCTTCACTTCTTGTTACAAAGTAAACCTTCAGTTTTGTCAAGTGCTTAATGTAAGAGTTTTTTTAATTTAATGTATTTATGTGACATTTAAAATAGAAAAATCCACAATTCCAAGTCAAACATTCATAATGCCCCTCGACTAGGTCAGCAAGTCATAGCTCAAGGAAACCAGATGTGGCTCTTTGAAAATTCTTTTGCCTTTGAATTGAATGTAAATGTTGTGCTCAGGTAAATTTCTGTCGCCATTTACTAGCATTGACAAGTATTTTTTTTAAATATTTTTTTAGTTGTCAATGGACTTTTACTTTTGTTTATTTATATGTGGTGCTGAGAATCAAACCCATGGTAGAGTGCCTTACTCATGCTAGGCAGGCACTTTACCACTGAGCTACAATCCCAGCCCATGACAAGTATTTTTAATAGGAGGCAGTATTTTTAGTACTCAGATTGTTTCCGTTTCTGGCATCAGAAGGGCTTGTTGCTTATGCTGCTGGCATCTGTTGGTTTAGTTTTCATCAGATTCGGAAATCTTCCAGTCCTTATTTCAAATATTTTTCCTTCCTCACTTTCAGGAGACTTCAGTTACACATATATTCCATCATTTGACATTGTCGTATAGCTTACTGATCTTTATCTTCTAAATTCTTTTTCCTTCATGCTTGGAGTTTCTGTGTCCTTTAGTTCATTAATGTTTCTTTCCGCATTGTCTAGACATTTCATTTATACCAGTGTATTTTCATCTCATTTTATAATTTTTACCTGCAATGTTTAGACTTTAATATCTTCCATAGTTTGACTTCCTGAAAATACGTAATGTCCTCATGTGCTAATTTTTACATCTATGCCAGTTCTGGTTGGTTTAGGCATTTTTCACCTTCATTATGGTTTTTTCTTTGCCTCTTTGCATGCCTGGTAATTTTTGGTTGAATGCCAAACAATTTGGTACTGGATATTTTTATATTCTTCTTTTTCATTGGGTTTTTTTTTTGGTACTTGCGTTTGAACCCAGGGACGCTTCATCACTGAGCCATATCTCCAGCCCTTATTTGTCTTTTGTTTAGAGGCAAGGTCTTACTGGAGTTGCTTAGGGCCTTGCTAAATTGCTAAAGCTGGCTTTGAATTCACGATTCTCCTGTCTTGGCCTCCCAAACTGCTGGGATTACAGGTGTGCACTACTGTGCCTGGCTTATTTTTATGTTCTTGACCAATTTTTAAGCTTTGTTTTGGGATGCAGTTTCTTGGCAAATTTGATCCTTTCAGGTCTCACTTTTCAGATTTGTTAGGCAAGACCAGAGCAGTGCTCAGTTTAGAGCTAATTATTCCCCATTACTGAGGCTTAGGTCTTTTGTGTACTCTCTGAAGTCCTGGGAATCTTCTTTCCCCATCTTGTTGGTGGGACCAAGCACTTTGCTGCTCCATGTAAGCAGCAGACTTTTTTCTGAGAGCAGTGGGTCCCCCCCCCACCCCCGGCATCACAGGTATCTAACATGCATTTTTCAGAACTAAGCTGAAGACTTGCAAGTTGGGTTGGTGGTGTCTACATGTCTCAGGTTCTCTCTGCACAGCTCTCCAGTCCTGCAAACTAGCAACCTTGATTCTTTGGCACTCTCAGCTCTGTTTCAACTCAAGGTGGCTTCTAGTTCCACTTATACTTTTCCTTCTTGCAGTCTATCCTAACAATTCTCTAAGGAGTAAGCTTTGGTTATTTGTAGGCTAATCTCCACCCCAGAAACTATCCTTTGTTGCCTTATGTCTCGTGTCCTGAAGTTTTTTGTGTAATTTGCCTTTGTTGCTAGTGAAAGGATAAATCTGCCCGTTATTTAATCTTGGCGATAGATGAAGTTTGAAGTTTAAAAAATTTAATTTCTAATGTGGAAAATATTGAGATAACAAGAGTCAAAAAAAAAAAAACAAAAAAAAACTCCTTGGATTCTTCAGTACCTCACCAATGTAAAGGGATTCTGAGAGCAAACATTTTGAGAACTGAATGTTCACCCCAACATTTCCCTAGATGATAGTGGTACCGTGGACAGTTCAGTACGCTCAGGGCTTTCAGTATGTTAGTGGGCACTGTAAATGTATAGGGATAAACACATCCACAACACTCTCAAGTGGGAATGTCAAGGAATTTGTGGACTTACACAGAATCAGTCTGATCCATAACTCTTCAATTCCACTTCTGATATTGCCAATTAACTATTTTCCAGCTTTAACTAAAAGGCCCTCCCGTCCCCTCCCACATTGATATTGGTATGCTGTATAAAATACCTGAAGCTGCTCAAGGATATGATGTAGAGAACGCATGAATTGTTTTGCCAAGTATACCCTCAAACAACCTCCAAAGTTTCTTTTTAAAATGTTTTCTCTCTATCCATTCATCCATCCATCCATTCTCCCCATTAGCTTTTCTGAATAAGCAGTTTTGGATATAAATGTGGGCTTGGGAAAGACTACGTTCACAAATCAAGCTGGTGCAATTTTATAACATACATTACAGACCAACTTCACACCTGAAATTGAATCAGAAATCTTCTGGGGGGGGGGTGAGTAATGAAAATTCCTTGTTTAGTCTAATACCCTTTTCTACCCGAGGCAGATGAATATGTTCAGACAATGCAATATTCTTTGTTACTTATACAGAATTGAAATGTGAAAAAAGCACCTCAGTTTCTAGAATTTAGTTAACATCTAAATTTACTTAACATCCTGTTCAAGTGAAGCTAAGCCCCAGATTCTTGTTAGCTATCATGACTTTTTAAAAAATTTTATTTTTATGCAGTATTAAGGATTGAACCCAGTGCCAGCTCCAGCTATAATGACTTTTAAGTACAGATAGCAAAAGGTTGTTTTTTGTTGTTGTTTTTTTAATAGTGTGCCCACTACTCTGGGTCTGTTTGTGCCTTTTGGAGGAACTTGTTAGAAGGACTTTTGTGCCTCACCTACTTCTAGAGATTCTGCTTTGGTGGGGCTGAAGCAGGGCTTTCAGATCTGCCTTTCAATTCTCCCAGGAAGTTTTAATGCAGGTTCTCCAGAAGCCACACTTGGGGAAATTGCTCCAAAAGAGAAGTTATAGGCTCTGAAGAGGCACAAAGAAAAGATCTGTAGTCCTCAATGCCAGCTCTGAGGAGCTGAAATGGTGAAACCACCTGCCTGACAACACTCCTAAGGCACATCCTCCAGATTAAAAGAAATGCTTTTCAACACCTGTGTCTCAAACATGAGCCTAGTGAGTCAGCTAGATAGGTTGTCTTTAACAAAATAGATGTAGGGTCCCAAATGATTTAAAATTAACAGAAATCAAAACAGCTCCTCCAAAAGATTAATTAAAAGACAAGGAACACATGAAACTGAAGTTTTATTTAAAATATAAAAGAATTGGTTCCTGAAAATGCTGGTGAATTAAAGTAAAATGATATAGTGCTCTCTTCCTACAAGTTAGCCAGCCTATACAAGTACAGGGTAATATACAGCACTTCATGCTGGCAGAATTTCACAGTAGTGGAGTGTTACAAGATTATATGTGTAGATTATGAAGAGATTCTCAGTGTGTGATGCTTAGTTCTGGGTTAACACTTTTACTGAGCATGAACAAGGGCTCCTGCTCCTTGGCCATAGCCAAATCCCTTGGGGCCAAAGTTCTTGGCATAACATCCTACAAAAGAAAATGGAGAATTAGTGCCAAGTCCATTGTGTTTTGCTAGCATTACTTAAGAAACTCCCGTAAGTTAAAAAAAAACCAAACTGTTGACTATACCAAAATCAATTTATTTCAGATGCAAAATGTGCCTTGTAGTAATTATCTTCAAGCTGTGAAGTTATATCCAACATTCTGGTTCCTTTGAGTTCAGCTCATGTTGACTTAATAAGCATGGCAGTCAGATCAGCTAAGTTGTCTGTTACCCTCATATACTTGCACACTTTGAACAGGAACTTGATATTGTGGTTCTCTCATCATCTGTAAACATCTCTGGATGTTGTATTTTCAAATAGCTAGCAACACTGCCTTTCTGTTTTCAGAGTACTTTGGCTTTTTTAATACTGGTGATACTTCATGAAATAATAGCTATGGAATACTGGAATACTCATATTGATAACAGTAGGACATTAGTTTTACCTTTGCAATAGATTTCACCTTCTTTCTCGGTCAGAGTTGTGGATTCAAGACTCTTCCCACATTTGGCACATCGGAAACAGTTTTTGTGCCAGGGCTGGAAGAGACAGATGTGTTAGCATGTTTGAGAGCCCTGGTTCCTGCAATATAATTTAGATGTGGCAAGAAGTGTCTCAGGAAGATAAACCCAAAGCAAGCCCCTGGCTGCTGTGGCTCAGCTCAACTAGAAGGCTACACTGTATCTGCATTCTTGGCCACCCACAAGAGGGCTGTCTTCAAACTTCATTCAGAGGAGACTGGGAGCTATATTATGGAAGGCTGTTTTTAAGGGAAATCTTAGGTCTTGCTACAAACCTAGTGTGCTCTTTTTGTTACCTTTTGGTTAAGAACTGGGCATCTTAATGAGGCTAAAATGATAACTTTTAAATCTACACACCTAATTAGCATCCGATGTCCTGACCCTGATTACATGGACTAACCCGAAGATCCCAGGTTGTTTGACAGTCTTGCCCTTTTCATTCATGACCTTTGGGAGTATTCCCTATGAAAACAAGTTTTAAACATAGAAGTGACATGTCAATCTGTAACTCACCTTGATGTTGGGTTTCCAGACCCTGCTGGTGTCCCTCAGTTATGCAAACAACAATAAGTGTTGGTGAGGATGTGGGGAAAAAGGTACACTCATACACTGCTGGTGGGACTGCAAATTGGTGCAGCCAATATAGAAAGCAGTATGGAGATTTCTTGGAAAATTGGGAATGGAACCACCATTTGAACCAGTTATCCCTCTCCTCAGTCTATACCCAAAGGATTAAAAACAGCGTACTACAGGGACACTGCCACATTAATGTTTATAGCAGCACAATAAACAATAGCTAAACTGTGGATCCAACCTAGATGCCCTTCAATAGATGAATGGATAAAAAAAGAAGCATATATACACAATGGAATATTACTCAGCAATAAAAGAATAAAATCATGGCATCTGCAGATAAATGGATGGAGTTAGAGAAGATAATGCTAAGTGTTAAGTTAGCCAATCCAAACAAAAACAAACGCCGAATGTTTTCTTTGATATAAGGAGGCTGATTCATAGTGGGATAGGGAGCGGGAGCATGGGAGAAATAGATGAACTCTATAGATAGGGCAGAGGGATTGAAGGGAGGGGGCATGGGGTAATTAAAGATGGTGGAATGTGATGATCATTACTATCCAAAGTACATGTATGAAGACATGAATTGGTGTGAATATACTATGTATACAACCAGAGATATGAAAAATTGTGCTCTATATGTGTAATAAGAATTGTAATGCATTCCACTGTCATATATAAATTTTTAAAATTTACATAAAAAAGAAGTGATATGTCAAAAAATTGATTCTGATGGAAATTTGGTTTAGAAAAAGTTTACTTCAAAGCAGAAGACACAAAACTGAGACATGAAGAGGTTTGGGGCATCAAGTGAGCGGAGAGGAGTCATTTATTGTTAATAATTCAAATTGGCACTTTACCTTTCCAGCTCCAATTATCTTTTCGGCAGCATATACAGAATCCCCACATCTGGAACACTTCTCAGCACCTCCATATTTCTGAGCAAATTTTGAAGTGTTTGGATTTGTTGTAGGCCTGTGAGGTTGAACACTTGTAGAAGGGGGGAAAAAATGAGGCAAGGTTTCAAAAAAGGCCCTTATAAGTCCAAAAGACAGGAACTATGGAACTGCGGAACTTAATTGCTATCCTGTCTCAAGGCTGGAGCCTTTGCAGCCAGCATAGGGGAAAGAATAAAGAAATTACTCTCAGGTGCTGGCTGGAGTTGTTTAACCTGTTTATAGACTCATTACTACAAAAAGACAGCCAAACTCCCATACTCAAATATCTTGTTCCTGAGTCTCAACAATTCATAAGCCCTGTGCTAGCCTCTTCACTAAGTAATTATTTTTATCCCAGGTTCACAGTATCAAAATCACTGGAATCATATCTAGTTTTGTACTTCATATGAGACTGAAAAATCAATGTTAAACAATTCTTCAGTTAAATTCTGCAAACTAGCTGGTCTCCAATAAGCAGCTCAAGAAGCTGAGGCAGGAGAATCACTAGTTCAAAGCCAGCCTCAGCAATTTAGTGAGGCCCTAAGCAACTCAGTGAGACCCTGACTCTAAATAAAATATTTTAAAAGTCTAGAGATATGGCTTAATTATTAAGTGCCCCTGGGTTCAATCCCCAATACCAAAAAAAATTATTTTCTACAAACTGATCAACTGACTTAAGTAGTTACTAATAAAGTTAAGCATGTTTTACAGATCAGTTTCCCAGTACATCTTGAGCAAGGTAAAGTATGACTAAACTATTTTCTTCATAGGAAAATATTTTAGAAAATTTGGCTATTTCAGTTTAGCTTTATTTTTTTTCTCTAGACAGAATAGTATTTTGTCCCTATTTCCAGGTCACCAGGGTAGAACATATCTCAGCAGAAATTGTTTTTCATTGAGTTAAGTAGATATACTAACATGTGCAGAATAGCATCTGGGCTTTGAGGCCCTCCTTGTAGAACCTTGTATGTTAAGCAGATAAAATAGATGACACCACTGAATAAGCAGCGGCTTAAGTGTCAATACTTTCTACTTGGAAAAAAAATGTTTTCTAGGTTATCTTATTAAGTTACATACATAAAAAAATCAAAATCTTAATTTAGAATATTGCTTTTTCATAAAATAATTTTATTCAAAATACTTCCTGTGCATCTTCAATATCTTCATCTTCACTATTTCCATTTTTGGGAATTGTTCATACACTTCTATCCAAGTTGTTTAATATACAACATCCTTTGTGGGTGGCCAACGGAAATATTCTAAGCAACAAATACCAATTCAAAGTACTAATTCACTGTATTGGTTTCTCCAGTTGACCCTAATGTAGGTGTATTTTTAAAAAAATCTCCATAATCTACTTTTTAGAGTGTTCTTTAAAAACTTGTTAACAATGATATCCATCACTTGTAGTTATGAGAGTCCAAGAAAAATTTCCAAATCTGTCAATTGTGTCAACTTCAGATGGAGTCTTCCATCTGCCTTTTAACAACTTCATAGTGTATGGAATTATTAACTGTATTACAGATGAAGAACTTGGGGCTCAGATATTAAATAACTTAGTGAAGGTCTACAGAATTAGTAAGTTGTGAGCCTGAACTGAAAATGCAGGTTGACCTCCATGAACGTGTTCTTCCCACTTGATGCTGCCCCTAGAGACCAACTCTGTGAAGATGTTCAATCTCCACAAGTATTCCAATTACCACATGACACAAGGATTTCAGAGTCATTAAGAAGGCTTAGGAACCTTGAGTGTGGAAAGAAAGTGTTCTGAAAAAAACAGAGGTGAGACATAATGTAATACACATTATTATTTAGCCTGAATATAACATATTAAGTGAATGTTAACAGATTTAGCACCCTGATACTATGGTACTATAACCTTCAAAGTTTCACATTTGTCTCTCAAAGGATTAAAAACAGAAAATTATTTCATTTTTTTTTTAAGTTAGAGAAAAGTAATTTCTTGATGAGAACATTATGACATGGAAGGAGTGACTGAGGGATTTGCACTGACTGCTTAATTGCATGTAAGGAAAGCCTGTCATGGTTAAGTACCATGTTTCTCTGATTTCACTTCATGATATATGGTCTCTAAAGTGCTATGAAATCACTTGCTTTTTAGAACACCATGACCCTTTTATACACCATGAAATGCTATAAAACCAATATTAGAAATCACTGGAGGAGTGGGTTGTGGCTCAGTGGCAGAGCACTTGCCTGGCATGTGTGAGGAACTGGGTTCGATTCTCAGCACTCCATATCAATCAATAAATAAAGGTCCACTGACAACAATAATAAATAAACATATTTATTTATTATTGTTTATATATATAAAATCACTGGAATAGTAAGAACTTCATTAGGTACAAAACACAATATTTTGAAATTAAAGAATAGTTAGTAGTTTACATTAGAAAATCTGAGTCACATTTTGTTCACTTAAAATTAAAGTAAAAATCCAGAAACTTCCAGATTCCTGACCATTAAGCAATGTTAACTATTGTAACTCACTTCTGAAGATAACAAATATCCTCCTATCTCACCTCTCTGGCTTGATGCCCAGCCTCTCGCCGCGGTCCATGTTGAGCGTGCCTGCGCCCTGGCCATAACCATAGCCTTTTGGCCCATACTTTTTTCCATAGCAGGATTTGCAATAGATCTCCTCATCATGAATTGCCACTGTTGTGCTGTCTAAATTTTTCCTGCAAACCACTAAGGGGGAAAAAGTTATGATTTTAAACATGTTCCAACAAATACCCTTTTCCTTAGAACCATGAGGTCCACAAATGGTAATGGCAGAGGCTCTCATTCATAACCTCTCCTGTGGTTCCCAAAGTCACAAGATAGCAGCTAGACTGGTCAAATTACAGATGAAAATTATTGGCCTTCCTCCATGATATGCTTTAGAAAGTACTGGAATTTTAACGTCTAGAAGCTTCAAACTTTTTCAAAGGATCTGCCTTTCTGACAGGAGGGAAACAAGTTTCAGAGATGGCTCCGATCATATGCACAAAAGGAATAAAACTAACAATGCCTAAAATCTTAAAACCTTTGCTACCAACTTTTAAGACTTAACCCTTCTTGGCTTTTTCATACCAAGTGTTGGCACATCACAATCTGACAAAAAGGGTAGTGAGTGCCTTATGGGGCTGCCTTTGTAGGTCTCTCCTCTAAAAACACCCTCAGGGATAAAAAAGTTTTAAATCCACAATTCTAGCTGTGTTCCCTAGAACAGGAGAAAGTGCCCTCCTTTCTTCCTTACTCCTAGCTTCTCCAGCAGTGAATGTGTGTCTGAAAACTAGCAAGTGGTTTAAAGCCTGAATTTGTTTTCTCTTGTGTCTCAAAGGAGAATACATTCTTTCTTGATGGATTTCTTGCCACAAATCATTTCCACATATCCCACTTCATAAAATTGCCACATGTCATCATGTTTTACCCAGACATTATTTCACTTTCTAAAACTTCAATTAAGCTTGAGAAAAAGTATATTGTGAGAGAACTCACTGATAGCATAATTGGGCAGCTGGAAATCAAACAGTGCAGCAGAAAAGGGGAAGGAGGACAAAAATAAGGACAGGAGGAAAGATGACTAAGCTGGCTGGTTGAAAGTTATATTGTGAAGTTTCTATTATTTTACACTGAAGACTTTCTAGTGGAATAAAGTGACATCTATTCTGGCAACAAACTACCAAGAACTTGATGTTTTCTCAATGCTGACTTTATTATGGTGTAGACATTATGGCTTAACCTTAGATGAAATTGTGAACAATTTCTAAAGTATTTGCATTTCTCTTTGTCTCTATACTTTCTTGCTTACAAATTTGATGAAAACTTGATTACTTAAAAGAAACAAGAAAGTCACTAACTTCCTCCCCAAAATGGTTAAACCAAATCTTCTGAGAAACAGTAGCTATTATACAGATGTACACAGCAAACACTGATCTGGAGAACTTTTTTTTTTAATAACTGCAACTCTTTGTTATTTCTCGTCATCTGCAAAGCACTCTCACTATAAAGAAGTCCAGGTACCTTGAATGTTGCTTTCTATGGAAATCGGACAATTCAAATTTCAAATATATTTTTCCTGAAGATTATTTCTTATAGTAAGCAAATTTATTTTCAACAAATGGTTTCTTACCATAAGTTTCACTATATATATAATATATAATATATAAGGCAAATATCTATATGGGTGGGATCCTTAGATGTGATAAATCCATCACTGAAGAAAATTTATTTGACTCACATGATCAATGAATGGCTTTCTTAAACTGATATTCAACTATTTTAAAACTGAAGACAGTTGTCATTAGAGGGGATTTGTGTGGGGGGTTCTCTTTAGCTCTATTTCTCTCATTATCAAGTATTTGCTATCTTACAATGTCTTTGACAACAGGCAGATAAAACCCACCAGTGCTTCTAAAATCATCTTCCTTAGCAAAACCAATTTTCTTCTTAAGAAGATAAATGAAAGCATTTTGCATGTAAACTTTGTCAAAGGTGGGGCATAGGGGGATACTTACTACACAGAAAGCAGCAGCGGTGGAAGCTCCTCCCATCACACTGCACCTCTTCAGCATGGTACACGGTCCTCCCGCAGGCCCCACACTTGTTTCCACCTCCCCAGACAGGCATTCTGTAGGAACAAAGGATTCATCAGAATGTCCCCTGTGCTTGTCTTACATGCTCCCTAGAGGGCTGTTTAAACCCAGGAGACAGCTGCAGATCTTGTTGCTTTATGAACCACCCAAACCACATCTTTGAAAGGCCTGCGTTCCTCCAAAATAACCTCATCTCTTCTCCCAAATTGCAGCTCTTTCATTAGGAAACTCTGGCTTGTCATGCAATTTTTTTTTTTCCTACAAGACAAAGGACCTGTATTCAATAGAATGGTACAGGTCACCAGGCACAAAACAAACTATGCAGTAGAATCCACAGGAGTTAAGAAAGAAGCTGGGGAGTGGAAATGCAAACCTGCCCTGAGAGAACACCCCAGTCTTTAAAGAGCTTTAAAAAAAACCCAGCTGAACAGTTAACACTTGGGTGGAGGTTTTTACTACATGTTTAATTCACTGTAACAGCACTAAATTCTTAATATTCAACATATATAAGCCATAAACAATTTCTAGGGAGGAAGAAAGTGTGCCGCTTTGCAAGAAAAACTTTTATATTTGTCTGCTAAAGTCAGGCACAATTATAGCACAAATAGCTGTGTTTGTGACCAGTACAACTGTGTGCATGCAGCTCTGCTGTAACCACAACACCCACCCACCCAGATGGCTGTGATTTCAGTTTCTATGCACAACTACACCCAACATCCACTAGTCCAGCCAACAGTTGGTTTTCCATGACAGATCTGTCAGACCATACAGAAAAAGCTACCAACTTCTCTTCCCAGAAACATGAACTGTTTGTGTGTCAGAATAACCTCTGAACAATGTGGACTAATGTGATGTAGAGCTGGAAGGTTAAATCCTAGGCTAGCTTACTAGGACATGGAATCAAAAATCCTCTCAATTCCCTCTCAAATTGGTCTATTGGGACAGAGTTTTAAATGCCTGGTTCTGAATGACCAGCATCCTCAACCGCCTTAGCCAGAAATAAAGTCATTCTGCTAGAAGACACATTTTGTCTGCCGGTTCCTGAGTGGTATCTAAAAAACACAGTAATTACCTACCCCCCCCCCGCCCCCATGTGGATGTGGCTTAAGCGGTGGCGCGCTCGCCTGGTATGCGTGTGGCCTGAGTTCGATCCTCAGCACCACATACAAACAAAAATAAACATTAGAAATTCTCTCTCTCTCAAAAAAAAAAAAAAAAAAAAA